>NC_092163.1:77993235-78089929 GCF_045791955.1 Oncorhynchus clarkii lewisi | reverse complement strand
AGGACACCCCAGTGTAACCATACAGTCACTAACCATAGAGGGTAGAGGACACCCCAGTGTAACCATACAGTCACTAACCATAGAGGGTAGAGGACACCCCAGTGTAACCATACAGTCACTAACCATAGAGGGTAGAGGACACCCCAGTGTAACCATACAGTCACTAACCATAGAGGGTAGAGGACACCCCAGTGTAACCATACAGTCACTAACCATAGAGGGTAGAGGACACCCCAGTGATGACCATACCAGAGGTTCACTAACCATAGAGGGTAGAGGACACCCCAGTGTAACCATACAGTCACTAACCATAGAGGGTAGAGGACACCCCAGTGTAACCATACAGTCACTAACCATAGAGGGTAGAGGACACCCCAGTGTAACCATACAGTCACTAACCATAGAGGGTAGAGGACACCCCAGTGTAACCATACAGTCACTAACCATAGAGGGTAGAGGACACCCCAGTGTAACCATACAGTCACTAACCATAGAGGGTAGAGGACACCCCAGTGTAACCATACAGTCACTAACCATAGAGGGTAGAGGACACCCCAGTGTAACCATACAGTCACTAACCATAGAGGGTAGAGGACACCCCAGTGTAACCATACAGGGTAGAGGACACCCCAGTGTAACCATACAGTCACTAACCATAGAGGGTAGAGGACACCCCAGTGTAACCATACAGTCACTAACCATAGAGGGTAGAGGACACCCCAGTGTAACCATACAGTCACTAACCATAGAGGGTAGAGGACACCCCAGTGTAACCATACAGTCACTAACCATAGAGGGTAGAGGACACCCCAGTGTAACCATACAGTCACTAACCATAGAGGGTAGAGGACACCCCAGTGTAACCATACAGTCACTAACCATAGAGGGTAGAGGACACCCCAGTGTAACCATACAGTCACTAACCATAGAGGGTAGAGGACACCCCAGTGTAACCATACAGTCACTAACCATAGAGGGTAGAGGACACCCCAGTGTAACCATACAGTCACTAACCATAGAGGGTAGAGGACACCCCAGTGTAACCATACAGTCACTAACCATAGAGGGTAGAGGACACCCCAGTGTAACCATACAGTCACTAACCATAGAGGGTAGAGGACACCCCAGTGTAACCATACAGTCACTAACCATAGAGGGTAGAGGACACCCCAGTGTAACCATACAGTCACTAACCATAGAGGGTAGAGGACACCCCCCCAGTCACTAACCATAGAGGGTAGAGGACACCCCAGTGTAACCATACAGTCACTAACCATAGAGGGTAGACACCCCAGGACACCCCAGTGTAACCAGTGTAACCATACAGTCACTAACCATAGAGGGTAGAGGACACCCCAGTGTAACCATACAGTCACTAACCATAGAGGGTAGAGGACACCCCAGTGTAACCATACAGTCACTAACCATAGAGGGTAGAGGACACCCCAGTGTAACCATACAGTCACTAACCATAGAGGGTAGAGGACACCCCAGTGTAACCATACAGTCACTAACCATAGAGGGTAGAGGACACCCCAGTGTAACCATACAGTCACTAACCATAGAGGGTAGAGGACACCCCAGTGTAACCATACAGTCACTAACCATAGAGGGTAGAGGACACCCCAGTGTAACCATACAGTCACTAACCATACAGGGTAGAGGACACCCCAGTGTAACCATACAGTCACTAACCATAGAGGGTAGAGGACACCCCAGTGTAACCATACAGTCACTAACCATAGAGGGTAGAGGACACCCCAGTGTAACCATACAGTCACTAACCATAGAGGGTAGAGGATACCCCAGTGTAACCATACAGTCACTAACCATAGAGGGTAGAGGACACCCCAGTGTAACCATACAGTCACTAACCATACAGTCTAGAGGACACCCCAGTGTAACCATACAGTCACTAACCATAGAGGGTAGAGGACACCCCAGTGTAACCATACAGTCACTAACCATAGAGGGTAGAGGACACCCCAGTGTAACCATACAGTCACTAACCATAGAGGGTAGAGGACACCCCAGTGTAACCATACAGTCACTAACCATAGAGGGTAGAGGACACCCCAGTGTAACCATACAGTCACTAACCATAGAGGGTAGAGGACACCCCAGTGTAACCATACAGTCACTAACCATAGAGGGTAGAGGACACCCCAGTGTAACCATACAGTCACTAACCATAGAGGGTAGAGGACACCCCAGTGTAACCATACAGTCACTAACCATAGAGGGTAGAGGACACCCCAGTGTAACCATACAGTCACTAACCATAGAGGGTAGAGGACACCCCAGTGTAACCATACAGTCACTAACCATAGAGGGTAGAGGATACCCCAGTGTAACCATACAGTCACTAACCATAGAGGGTAGAGGACACCCCAGTGTAACCATACAGTCACTAACCATAGAGGGTAGAGGACACCCCAGTGTAACCATACAGTCACTAACCATAGAGGGTAGAGGACACCCCAGTGTAACCATACAGTCACTAACCATAGAGGGTAGAGGACACCCCAGTGTAACCATACAGTCACTAACCATAGAGGGTAGAGGACACCCCAGTGTAACCATACAGTCACTAACCATAGAGGGTAGAGGACACCCCAGTGTAACCATACAGTCACTAACCATAGAGGGTAGAGGACACCCCAGTGTAACCATACAGTCACTAACCATAGAGGGTAGAGGACACCCCAGTGTAACCATACAGTCACTAACCATAGAGGGTAGATGACAACCAGAGGTTCACTAACCATAGAGGGTAGATGACAACCAGAGGTTCACTAACCATAGAGGGTAGATGACAACCAGAGGTTCACTAACCATAGAGGGTAGATGACAACCAGAGGTTCACTAACCATAGAGGGTAGATGACAACCAGAGGTTCACTAACCATAGAGGGTAGATGACAACCAGAGGTTCACTAACCATAGAGGGTAGATGACAACCAGAGGTTCACTAACCATAGAGGGTAGAGGACACCCCAGTGTAACCATACAGTCACTAACCATAGAGGGTAGAGGACACCCCAGTGTAACCATACAGTCACTAACCATAGAGGGTAGAGGACACCCCAGTGTAACCATACAGTCACTAACCATAGAGGGTAGAGGACACCCCAGTGTAACCATACAGTCACTAACCATAGAGGGTAGAGGACACCCCAGTGTAACCATACAGTCACTAACCATAGAGGGTAGAGGACACCCCAGTGTAACCATACAGTCACTAACCATAGAGGGTAGAGGACACCCCAGTGTAACCATACAGTCACTAACCATAGAGGGTAGAGGACACCCCAGTGTAACCATACAGTCACTAACCATAGAGGGTAGAGGACACCCCAGTCACTAACCATAGAGGGTAGAGGACACCCCAGTCACTAACCATAGAGGGTAGAGGACACCCCAGTGTAACCATACAGTCACTAACCATAGAGGGTAGAGGACACCCCAGTGTAACCATACAGTCACTAACCATAGAGGGTAGAGGACACCCCAGTGTAACCATACAGTCACTAACCATAGAGGGTAGAGGACACCCCAGTGTAACCATACAGTCACTAACCATAGAGGGTAGAGGACACCCCAGTCTAGAGGACACCCCAGTGTAACCATACAGTCTAGAGGACACCCCAGTGTAACCATACAGTCACTAACCATAGAGGGTAGAGGACACCCCAGTGTAACCATACAGTCACTAACCATAGAGGGTAGAGGACACCCCAGTGTAACCATACAGTCACTAACCATAGAGGGTAGAGGACACCCCAGTGTAACCATACAGTCACTAACCATAGAGGGTAGAGGACACCCCAGTGTAACCATACAGTCACTAACCATAGAGGGTAGAGGATACCCCAGTGTAACCATACAGTCACTAACCATAGAGGGTAGAGGACACCCCAGTGTAACCATACAGTCACTAACCATACAGTCTAGAGGACACCCCAGTGTAACCATACAGTCACTAACCATAGAGGGTAGAGGACACCCCAGTGTAACCATACAGTCACTAACCATAGAGGGTAGAGGACACCCCAGTGTAACCATACAGTCACTAACCATAGAGGGTAGAGGATACCCCAGTGTAACCATACAGTCACTAACCATAGAGGGTAGAGGACACCCCAGTGTAACCATACAGTCACTAACCATACAGTCTAGAGGACACCCCAGTGTAACCATACAGTCACTAACCATAGAGGGTAGAGGACACCCCAGTGTAACCATACAGTCACTAACCATAGAGGGTAGAGGACACCCCAGTGTAACCATACAGTCACTAACCATAGAGGGTAGAGGACACCCCAGTGTAACCATACAGTCACAAACCATAGAGGGTAGAGGACACCCCAGTGTAACCATACAGTCACTAACCATAGAGGGTAGAGGACACCCCAGTGTAACCATACAGTCACTAACCATAGAGGGTAGAGGACACCCCAGTGTAACCATACAGTCACTAACCATAGAGGGTAGAGGACACCCCAGTGTAACCATACAGTCACTAACCATAGAGGGTAGAGGACACCCCAGTGTAACCATACAGTCACTAACCATAGAGGGTAGAGGACACCCCAGTGTAACCATACAGTCACTAACCATAGAGGGTAGAGGACACCCCAGTGTAACCATACAGTCACTAACCATAGAGGGTAGAGGACACCCCAGTGTAACCATACAGTCCCCAGACACCCCAGTGTAACCATACAGTCACTAACCATAGAGGGTAGAGGACACCCCAGTGTAACCATACAGTCACTAACCATAGAGGGTAGAGGACACCCCAGTGTAACCATACAGTCACTAACCATAGAGGGTAGAGGACACCCCAGTGTAACCATACAGTCACTAACCATAGAGGGTAGAGGACACCCCAGTGTAACCATACAGTCACTAACCATAGAGGGTAGAGGACACCCCAGTGTAACCATACAGTCACTAACCATAGAGGGTAGAGGACACCCCAGTGTAACCATACAGTCACTAACCATAGAGGGTAGAGGACACCCCAGTGTAACCATACAGTCACTAACCATAGAGGGTAGAGGACACCCCAGTGTAACCATACAGTCACTAACCATAGAGGGTAGAGGACACCCCAGTGTAACCATACAGTCACTAACCATAGAGGGTAGAGGACACCCCAGTGTAACCATACAGTCACTAACCATAGAGGGTAGAGGACACCCCAGTGTAACCATACAGTCACTAACCATAGAGGGTAGAGGACACCCCAGTGTAACCATACAGTCACTAACCATAGAGGGTAGAGGACACCCCAGTGTAACCATACAGTCACTAACCATAGAGGGTAGAGGACACCCCAGTGTAACCATACAGTCACTAACCATAGAGGGTAGATGACAACCAGAGGTTCACTAACCATAGAGGGTAGATGACAACCAGAGGTTCACTAACCATAGAGGGTAGATGACAACCAGAGGTTCACTAACCATAGAGGGTAGATGACAACCAGAGGTTCACTAACCATAGAGGGTAGATGACAACCAGAGGTTCACTAACCATAGAGGGTAGATGACAACCAGAGGTTCACTAACCATAGAGGGTAGATGACAACCAGAGGTTCACTAACCATAGAGGGTAGATGAGAACCAGAGGTTCACTAACCATAGAGGGTAGAGGACAACCAGAGGTTCACTAACCATAGAGGGTAGATGACAACCAGAGGTTCACTAACCATAGAGGGTAGATGACAACCAGAGGTTCACTAACCATAGAGGGTAGATGACAACCAGAGGTTCACTAACCATAGAGGGTAGAGGACAACCAGAGGTTCACTAACCATAGAAGGTAGAGGACAACCAGAGGTTCACTAACCATAGAGGGTAGAGGACAACCAGAGGTTCACTAACCATAGAGGGTAGATGACAACCAGAGGTTCACTAACCATAGAGGGTAGATGACAACCAGAGGTTCACTAACCATAGAGGGTAGATGACAACCAGAGGTTCACTAACCATAGAGGGTAGATGACAACCAGAGGTTCACTAACCATAGAGGGTAGATGACAACCAGAGGTTCACTAACCATAGAGGGTAGATGACAACCAGAGGTTCACTAACCATAGAGGGTAGATGACAACCAGAGGTTCACTAACCATAGAGGGTAGATGACAACCAGAGGTTCACTAACCATAGAGGGTAGAGGACAACCAGAGGTTCACTAACCATAGAGGGTAGATGACAACCAGAGGTTCACTAACCATAGAGGGTAGATGACAACCAGAGGTTCACTAACCATAGAGGGTAGATGACAACCAGAGGTTCACTAACCATAGAGGGTAGAGGACAACCAGAGGTTCACTAACCATAGAGGGTAGAGGACAACCAGAGGTTCACTAACCATAGAGGGTAGATGACAACCAGAGGTTCACTAACCATAGAGGGTAGATGACAACCAGAGGTTCACTAACCATAGAGGGTAGATGACAACCAGAGGTTCACTAACCATAGAGGGTAGAGGACAACCAGAGGTTCACTAACCATAGAGGGTAGATGACAACCAGAGGTTCACTAACCATAGAGGGTAGATGACAACCAGAGGTTCACTAACCATAGAGGGTAGATGACAACCAGAGGTTCACTAACCATAGAGGGTAGATGACAACCAGAGGTTCACTAACCATAGAGGGTAGAGGACAACCAGAGGTTCACTAACCATAGAGGGTAGATGACAACCAGAGGTTCACTAACCGTAGAGGGTAGATGACAACCAGAGGTTCACTAACCATAGAGGGTAGATGACAACCAGAGGTTCACTAACCATAGAGGGTAGATGACAACCAGAGGTTCACTAACCATAGAGGGTAGATGACAACCAGAGGTTCACTAACCGTAGAGGGTAGATGACAACCAGAGGTTCACTAACCATAGAGGGTAGAGGACAAGCCTTGTGATGAAGAAGATTACCGCAAACAGAACGAACAGGAAGTCACACAGGCGCTGGTACTTGGCGTAGTTGGTCAGTTTGGCTGCCTGAAGAAGGAGAGAAGGTAAACATTGATATACTCTCATATTGTACGTTCCCATGTTCTACAAGTTCCTTCTTCATAGAATACATGTACTGTACTTTGATGTATGTGTAACAGTATAACTTTAGACCGTCCCCCTCGCCCATCCCCGGGCGCGAACCAGGGACCCTCTGCACACATCAACAACAGTCACCCTCGAAGCATCGTTACCCATCGCTCCACAAAAGCCGCGGCGCGGCCCTTGCAGAGCAAGGGGAACCACTACTTCAAGGTCTCAGAGCAAGTGACGTCACCGATTGAAACGCTACTTCGCGCGCACCACCTCTAACTAAGCTAGCCATTTCACATCCGTTACATATATTCCAATATCTACACTAGAATATCACTATCACTGTATTCCTGTGTGTGTGTGTGTGTGTGTGTGTGTGTGTCCACACTCACCTCCAGCAGGAAGTCTGATGCGTCGTGGACACACATCACCAGGCTCCCGACACGTAGCATGTTGTTAGCGTAGGAAAAACTGATCAGGCTCACTGTTGCTAGGTGATGAATGAACATGATGGGGAAGTCCTGCAATTCAACAAGGAACCACAAGAAGGTTGGGTTTGTTTTCATATATAATCACAGATATTGTATACAGATATGCATTTATTTGATTATTTGACCATTGTTGGTCATCTATGAACATTTGAACATCTCGGCCATGTTCTGTTATAATCTCCACCCGGCACAGCCAGAAGAGGACTGGCCACCCCTCATAGCCTGGTTCCTCTCTAGGTTTCTTCCTAGGTTTTGGCCTTTCTAGGGAGTTTTTCCTAGCCACCGTGCTTCTACACCTGCATTGCTTGCTGTTTTGGGGGTTTTAGGCTGGGTTTCTGTATAAGCACTTTAAGATATCAGCTGATGTACGAAGGGCTATATAAATACATTTGATTTGAAAATAAATGTAATTTATTTGTTGCGTTGGTAAGGGCAGATTTCATTTACAGCAGCTCCATACAGTAACTCTGCTCAATAACCTTTATGACTTCCTCATTTATCTCCTCCTCGATTTACAGTTGTTTTCTCACGTTCAATGTGAAAATCAATAACCGAGCGAAAATGAAGACTTTGAAGTGTGGCATCTGGAGACTACTCTCCTTTCGATGTATGTGAGTGTTTGTTCCTTTGTAGGGGAAACTAGGAGTTGTGTAACCTCACATGATCTACTCTACTACAGTAACAGTAAGACACATTATCTACTATACTACAGTAACCGTAAGACATTATCTACCCTACTACAGTAACAGTAAGACACATTATCTACTATACTACAGTAACAGTAAGACATTATCTACTATACTACAGTAACAGTAAGACATTATCTACTCTACTACAGTAACAGTAAGACATTATCTACTCTACTACAGTAACAGTAAGACATTATCTACCCTACTACAGTAACAGTAAGACATTATCTACTCTACTACAGTAACAGTAAGACACATTATCTACTATACTACAGTAACAGTAAGACATTATCTACTCTACTACAGTAACAGTAAGACATTATCTACCCTACTACAGTAACAGTAAGACATTATCTACTCTACTACAGTAACAGTAAGACACATTATCTACTCTACTACAGTAACCGTAAGACATTATCTACTCTACTACAGTAACAGTAAGACACATTATCTACTCTACTACAATAACAGTAAGACATTATCTACTCTACTACAGTAACAGTAAGACACATTATCTACCCTACTACAGTAACAGTAAGACATTATCTACCCTACTACAGTAACAGTAAGACATTATCTACTCTACTACAGTAACAGTAAGACACATTATCTACTCTACTACAGTAACAGTAAGACATTATCTACTCTACTACAGTAACAGTAAGACATTATCTACCCTACTACAGTAACAGTAAGACACATTATCTACTCTACTATAGTAACAGTAAGACACATTATCTACTCTACTATAGTAACAGTAAGACACATTATCTACCCTACTACAGTAACAGTAAGACACATTATCTACCCTACTACAGTAACAGTAAGACATTATCTACCCTACTACAGTAGCAGTAAGACATTATCTACCCTACTACAGTAACAGTAAGACATGATCTACCCTACTACAGTAACAGTAAGACATTATCTACTCTACTACAGTAACAGTAAGACATTTTCTGCTCTACTACAGTAACAGTAAGACATTATCTACCCTACTACAGTAACAGTAAGACATTATCTACTCTACTACAGTAACAGTAAGACACATTATCTACTATACTACAGTAACAGTAAGACATTATCTACTCTACTACAGTAACAGTAAGACATTATCTACCCTACTACAGTAACAGTAAGACATTATCTACTCTACTACAGTAACAGTAAGACACATTATCTACTCTACTACAGTAACCGTAAGACATTATCTACTCTACTACAGTAACAGTAAGACATTATCTACTCTACTACAGTAACAGTAAGACACATTATCTACCCTACTACAGTAACAGTAAGACATTATCTACCCTACTACAGTAACAGTAAGACATTATCTACTCTACTACAGTAACAGTAAGACACATTATCTACTCTACTACAGTAACAGTAAGACATTATCTACTCTACTACAGTAACAGTAAGACATTATCTACCCTACTACAGTAACAGTAAGACACATTATCTACTCTACTATAGTAACAGTAAGACACATTATCTACTCTACTATAGTAACAGTAAGACACATTATCTACCCTACTACAGTAACAGTAAGACACATTATCTACCCTACTACAGTAACAGTAAGACATTATCTACCCTACTACAGTAGCAGTAAGACATTATCTACCCGACTACAGTAACAGTAAGACATGATCTACCCTACTACAGTAACAGTAAGACATGATCTACCCTACTACAGTAACAGTAAGACATGATCTACTCTACTACAGTAACAGTAAGACATTATCTACCCTACTACAGTAGCAGTAAGACATTATCTACCCTACTACAGTAACAGTAAGACATGATCTACCCTACTACAGTAACAGTAAGACATTATCTACTCTACTACAGTAACAGTAAGACACATTATCTGCTCTACTACAGTAACAGTAAGACATTATCTACTCTACTACAGTAACAGTAAGACATTATCTACCCTACTACAGTAACAGTAAGACATTATCTACCCTACTACAGTAACAGTAAGACATTATCTACTCTACTACAGTAACAGTAAGACACATTATCTACTCTACTACAGTAACCGTAAGACATTATCTACTCTACTACAGTAACAGTAAGACATTATCTACTCTACTACAGTAACAGTAAGACACATTATCTACCCTACTACAGTAACAGTAAGACATTATCTACCCTACTACAGTAACAGTAAGACATTATCTACTCTACTACAGTAACAGTAAGACATTATCTACTCTACTACAGTAACAGTAAGACATTATCTACCCTACTACAGTAACAGTAAGACACATTATCTACTCTACTATAGTAACAGTAAGACACATTATCTACTCTACTATAGTAACAGTAAGACACATTATCTACCCTACTACAGTAACAGTAAGACACATTATCTACCCTACTACAGTAACAGTAAGACATTATCTACCCTACTACAGTAGCAGTAAGACATTATCTACCCTACTACAGTAACAGTAAGACATGATCTACCCTACTACAGTAACAGTAAGACATGATCTACCCTACTACAGTAACAGTAAGACATGATCTACTCTACTACAGTAACAGTAAAACATTATCTACCCTACTACAGTAGCAGTAAGACATTATCTACCCTACTACAGTAACAGTAAGACATGATCTACCCTACTACAGTAACAGTAAGACATTATCTACTCTACTACAGTAACAGTAAGACACATTATCTGCTCTACTACAGTAACAGTAAGACATTATCTACTCTACTACAGTAACAGTAAGACATTATCTACTCTACTACAGTAACAGTAAGACATTATCTACCCTACTACAGTAACAGTAAGACACATTATCTACCCTACTACAGTAACAGTAAGACACATTATCTACTATACTACAGTAACAGTAAGACATTTTCTGCTCTACTACCTACCCTACCGGTCTACATAGGGGCAATTTACATACCCTACCAGTCTACATAGGGGCAATTTACATACCCTACCAGTCTACATAGGGGCAATTTACATACCCTACCAGTCTACATAGGGGCAATTTACATACCCTACCAGTCTACATAGGGGCAATTTACATACCCTACCAGTCTACATAGGGGCAATTTACATACCCTACCAGTCTACATAGGGGCAATTTACATACCCTACCAGTCTACATAGGGGCAATTTACATACCCTACCAGTCTACATAGGGGCAATTTACATACCCTACCAGTCTACATAGGGGCAATTTACATACCCTACCAGTCTACATAGGGGCAATTTAAATACCCTACCAGTCTACATAGGGGCAATTTACATAAACTACCAGTCTACATAGGGGCAATTTACATACCCTACCAGTCTACATAGGGGCAATTTACCTACCCTACCAGTCTACATAGGGGCAATTTACCTACCCTACCAGTCTACATAGGGGCAATTGATATACCCTACCAGTCTACATAGGGGCAATTTACATACCCTACCAGTCTACATAGGGGCAATTTACCTACCCTACCAGTCTACATAGGGGCAATTTACATACCCTACCAGTCTACATAGGGGCAATTTACATACCCTACCAGTCTACATAGGGGCAATTTACCTACCCTACCAGTCTACATAGGGGCAATTTACCTACCCTACCAGTCTACATAGGGGCAATTTACATACCCTACCAGTCTACATAGGGGCAATTTATGTTTGGTCCATAAAATGGATATAATTTCTTGCCCAAGGCAGGATGATATGAGTGAAATGTATCTGGCACTTCCTGGTTAAATTGAAAACAACTGCTTCCTTTCCTGAGCACATCAAAGGCAAAGAATTACTGAGATCATTCAATAAGGCTGAGAAACAGAGAGCGACTGTTTGGTTTCTAGAACTCCTCCCCGATTCGTCTATACTCGAGCATACCAAAAAACAATGGCCCGCTTTGAAAAAAAAATCTTTATCTCAGGTTTTATAAACTCCAACTTAGTTTTCTTAAGATTTATCCGACCGCAGACGGATTTCCTCGACTCCATGGAACCCATGAAAGGAATCTCAATAATTCTATTAAGGATCGGGATATTCTATCCTGCTATCACATGACTGTAAATCCTGTCCCCTGTGCTGGAACCATGGAAACAAACAGCATTTCTGAGCAGAACCCATGTGACCTTTCACAATGAGCCATGCTATACTGCTCTAAACCAGTGGAGTCAAGGACATTCCTATACTTGACTCTGTAAATCACAACAGAAAGAAATATCTTAGTTAGTTAGTTAGTAACATGTCTATATCGTCCCCCCTCCCCCTCCCTACAAGGAGCAGCACTGTGTGTGCGTGTTCCCATCAGACAGACAGCATCTGTTGCCTGTCTTGCGTCTCACCTTGCGTTTGATGTCAGTAAACTGAGAGAACATGAGAGACCAGTAGAAGCCCAGCTCAGTCACGTAGTAGTGGTACAGGCCTGGAGTCAGGACCTGTTAGATACCAGGGACCAAGACAGACAGGGTTTATGTTAATACCTGGCCTGGAGTCAGGACCTGTTAGATAGCAACAGAGACCAAGACAGACAGGGTTTATGTTAATACCTGGCCTGGAGTCAGGACCTGTTAGATACCAACAGAGACCAAGACAGACAGGGTTTATGTTAACACCTGGCCTGGAGTCAGGACCTGTTAGATACCAACAGAGACCAAGACAGACAGGGTTTATGTTAACACCTGGCCTGGAGTCAGGACCTGTTAGATACCAACAGAGACCAAGACAGACAGGGTTTATGTTAACACCTGGCCTGGAGTCAGGACCTGTTAGATACCAACAGAGACCAAGACAGACAGGGTTTATGTTAACACCTGGCCTGGAGTCAGGACCTGTTAGATACCAACAGAGACCAAGACAGACAGGGTTTATGTTAATACGGTTTTTACAGGCCTGGAGTCAGGACTTGCAGGGGTCAGGAGGGGGGACAGACAGGGTTTATGTTAATAAGGATACAGACATTACTGAATGTGTAACATACTATTATTTTTCTTGCACCTTCATAAGTTTACTTTTTTATTTAACCTTTATTTAACCTTTGTTTAACCTTTATTTAACCTTTATTTAACCTTTATTTAACGAGGAAAGTCAGTTAAGAACAAATTCTTATCTTCAATGACGGTCTAGGAAACAGTGGGTTAACAGTGTTGTTCAGGGGCCAGAACGACAGATTTTGTACCTTGTCAGCTCGGGGGATTCGATCTTGCAACCTTTTGGGTGACTGGCCCAACGCTCTAACCACTAGGCTACCTGCTGCCTCTACACTCTAATCACTAGGCTACCTGCTGCCTCTACACTCTAACCACTAGGCTACCCTGCCGCCTCTACACTCTAACCACTAGGCTACCCTGCCGCCTCTACACTCTAACCACTAGGCTACCTGCTGCCTCTACACTCTAACCACTAGGCTACCTGCCGCCTCTACACTCTAACCACTAGGCTACCTGCCGCCCCTACACTCTAACCACTAGGCTACCTGCCGCCTCTACACTCTAACCACTAGGCTACCTGCCGCCTCTACACTCTACCACTAGGCTACCTGCCGCCTCTACACTCTACCACTAGGCTACCTGCCGCCTCTACACTCTAACCACTAGGCTACCTGCCGCCTCTACACTCTAACCACTAGGCTACCCTGCCTCCTCTACACTCTAACCACTAGGCTACCTGCCGCCTCTACACTCTAACCACTAGGCTACCTGCCTCCTCTACACTCTAACCACTAGGCTACCTGCTGCCTCTACACTCTAACCACTAGGCTACCCTGCCGCCTCTACACTCTAACCACTAGGCTACCTGCCGCCTCTACACTCTAACCACTAGGCTACCTGCCTCCTCTACACTCTAACCACTAGGCTACCTGCCGCCTCTACACTCTAACCACTAGGCTACCCTGCCTCCTCTACACTCTAACCACTAGGCTACCTGCCGCCTCTACACTCTAACCACTAGGCTACCTGCCTCCTCTACACTCTAACCACTAGGCTACCTGCCGCCTCTACACTCTAACCACTAGGCTACCCTGCCGCCTCTACACTCTAACCACTAGGCTACCTGCTGCCTCTACACTCTAACCACTAGGCTACCCTGCCGCCTCTACACTCTAACCACTAGGCTACCCTGCCGCCTCTACACTCTAACCACTAGGCTACCCTGCCGCCTCTACACTCTAACCACTAGGCTACCCTGCCGCCTCTACACTCTACCACTAGACTACCTGCTGCCCTTAGCGGTATTTCTTGCCAGAAAAAAATAAAAAATAAAAATAAAAAAGTACTCTTTGTAATTCCAAAATACATCCAACCAAATAAAGAGGCTGGTTAACGTCACCTGGTAGGGGTAGTTGTACCAGCAGTGGTGTGTATCCCACATCCATGGGCACTGTAAACAAAGACCAACACAATCAGTCTCAATTCAGCGCACAGCAATCATGTAAATACACACACACACACACAGGCACCAGAATATCTCACCTTCCACAGAAAGCAGATCCCATAGGTAAACATGAACAGATAAAATATAAGCCTCCACCTGAAAACAGATGACAGAGGTGTGGTCAGACACCTGGGAAAAAAGTGTCTGGCCAAATAATGTGTGTGTCAGTCTCTCACCTTCAATGCACTATATAGACCCTGATCAACCATGTAGACTGTGATGTAACCAAGCTAGGACTAATGACAGGAGCACAAATCAGAGCATATCACACTACACACACACACACACCACAAACCAATGTGTGCACAATCTCACAGAGGTGAAGGGCAAACTTATTAGTCGATAAGAACCATCGGTCTAGACTAGATGTTATAGTCTATGATATGACCCTACATGTTCTGTACTGGGTTTAATAACCTATATGTTCTGTACTGGGTTTAATAACCTATATGTTCTGTACTGGGTTTAATAACCTATATGTTCTGTACTGGGTTTAATAACCTATATGTTCTGTACTGGGTTTAATAACCTACATGTTCTGTACTGGGTTTAATAACCTACATGTTCTGTACTGGGTTTAATAACCTACATGTTCTGTACTGGGTTTAATAACCTATATGTTCTGTACTGGGTTTAATAACCTACATGTTCTGTACTGGGTTTAATAACCTACATGTTCTGTACTGGGTTTGATAACCTACATGTTCTGTACTGGGTTTAATAACTTACATGTTCTGTACTGGGTTTAATAACCTATATGTTCTGTACTGGGTTTAATAACCTACATGTTCTGTACTGGGTTTAATAACCTACATGTTCTGTACTGGGTTTAATAACCTATATGTTCTGTACTGGGTTTAATAACCTATATGTTCTGTACTGGGTTTAATAACCTACATGTTCTGTACTGGGTTTAATAACCTACATGTTCTGTACTGGGTTTAATAACCTATATGTTCTGTACTGGGTTTAATAACCTACATGTTCTGTACTGGGTTTAATAACCTACATGTTCTGTACTGGGTTTGATAACCTATATGTTCTGTACTGGGTTTAATAACCTACATGTTCTGTACTGGGTTTAATAACCTACATGTTCTGTACTGGGTTTAATAACCTATATGTTCTGTACTGGGTTTAATAACCTACATGTTCTGTACTGGGTTTAATAACCTACATGTTCTGTACTGGGTTTAATAACCTACATGTCCTGTACTGGGTTTGATAACCTACATGTTCTGTACTGGGTTTAATAACCTATATGTTCTGTACTGGGTATAATAACCTACATGTTCTGTACTGGGTTTAATAACCTACATGTTCTGTACTGGGTTTAATAACCTACATGTTCTGTACTGGGTTTAATAACCTACATGTTCTGTACTGGGTATAATAACCTATATGTTCTGTACTGGGTTTAATAACCTATATGTTCTGTACTGGGTATAATAACCTACATGTTCTGTACTGGGTTTGATAACCTATATGTTCTGTACTGGGTTTAATAACCTACATGTTCTGTACTGGGTTTAATAACCTATATGTTCTGTACTGGGTATAATAACCTACATGTTCTGTACTGGGTTTGATAACCTACATGCTCTCACAGAACTTGGTGAGTATGCTGGGTTTGATAACCTACATGCTCTCACAGAACTTGGTGAGTATGCTGGGTTTGTCCTGGTTGCGTCTGTGTCTGAACCATCTCTGGATCTTCCTCACATCCCAGTCCAGCTGCTTAGATAACCCATCCAGGCGTCGCGAGTCTGGGCACTACGGGAGACAGAGAGGGAGGTATTAGGGAGAGAGTGACAGGGAGAGAGGGGTATTAGAGCGAGAGAGAGGTATTAGAGAGAGAGAGAGACAGAGAGAGAGAGACAGAGGGTAAGTGAGGTATTAGAGAGAGAGAGAGGTATTAGAGAGACAGAGAGAGAGAGGAAGCTATTAGGGAGAGAGAGAGAGAGAGAGAGAGACAGAGAGAGAGAGAGAGAGAGAGAGAGAGAGATACAGAGAGAGAGAGAGGAGAGAGAGTGTAAGTGAGGTATTAGAGAGAGGGAGCTATTAGGGGGAGAGAGAGAGAGAGAGAGAGAGGTATTAGAGAGAGAAAGAGACAGAGAGAGAGAGAGAGAGAGAGAGAGAGAGAGAGAGAGAGAGAGGGGGGGGGGGTACGTGAGATATTAGAGAAAGGGAGCTATTAGGGGGAGAGAGAGAGAGAGAGAGTAAGAGAGAGAGAGAGAGAGAGAGAGAGAGAGAGGGGGGGGGTATGTGAGATATTAGAGAAAGGGAGCTATTAGGGGGAGAGAGAGAGAGAGAGAGTAAGAGAGAGAGAGAGAGAGAGAGAGAGAGAGGTATTAGAGAGAGGGGTACTAGAGAGGGAGAGAAGTCAGAGAGAGAGAGAGACAGAGAGAGAGAGAGAGGAGAGAGAGGGTAAGTGAGGTATTAGAGAGAGGGAGCTATTAGGGGGAGAGAGAGAGAGAGAGAGAGAGAGAGAGAGAGAGAGAGAGAGAGAGAGAGAGAGGTATTAGAGAGAGGGGTACTAGAGAGGGAGAGAAGTCAGAAATTAAAGAGTATGAGGAAGAAACTATGAATGAATTAATAAATGAGGGAAATATAGGGAAATTTGCTTTGCAACACACAGGCAGTCCTGGCTTACAGTACTATACATCACCTCAGATGACAGGCAGTCCTGGCCCACTCATACATACAGTACTATACATCACCTCAGATGACAGGCAGTCCTGGTCCACTCATACATACAGTACCAAACATCACCTCAGATGACAGGCAGTCCTGGCCCACTCATACATACAGTACTATACATCACCTCAGATGACAGGCAGTCCTGGCCCACTCATACATACAGTACTATACATCACCTCAGATGACAGGCAGTCCTGGCCCACTCATACATACAGTACTATACATCACCTCAGATGACAGGCAGTCCTGGTCCACTCATACATACAGTACTATACATCACAAGACATCACCTCAGATGACAGGCAGTCCTGGCCCACTCATACATACAGTACTATACATCACCTCAGATGACAGGCAGTCCTGGCCCACTCATACATACAGTACTATACATCACCTCAGATGACAGGCAGTCCTGGCCCGCTCATACATACAGTACTATACATCACCTCAGATGACAGGCAGTCCTGGCCCACTCATACATACAGTACTATACATCACCTCAGATGACAGGCAGTCCTGGCCCACTCATACATACAGTACTATACATCACCTCAGATGACAGGCAGTCCTGGCCCGCTCATACATACAGTACTATACATCACCTCAGATGACAGGCAGTCCTGGCCCACTCATACATACAGTACTATACATCACCTCAGATGACAGGCAGTCCTGGCCCGCTCATACATACAGTACTATACATCACCTCAGATGACAGGCAGTCCTGGCCCACTCATACATACAGTACTATACATCACCTCAGATGACAGGCAGTCCTGGCCCACTCATACATACAGTACTATACATCACCTCAGATGACAGGCAGTCCTTGCCCGCTCATACATACAGTACTATACATCACCTCAGATGACAGGCAGTCCTGGCCCACTCATACATACAGTACTATACATCACCTCAGATGACAGGCAGTCCTGGCCCACTCATACATACAGTACTATACATCACCTCAGATGACAGGCAGTCCTGGCCCGCTCATACATACAGTACTATACATCACCTCAGATGACAGGCAGTCCTGGCCCACTCATACATACAGTACTATACATCACCTCAGATGACAGGCAGTCCTGGCCCGCTCATACATACATTACTATACATCACAAGACATCACCTCAGATTACCTATTTGATGACATCAGAAGTGAGAGTAGGAGGAAGGAACGGATGAAGAATGTCAGGTGGTTGAGTATTGTGTAGAACAGAACAAGTGCGTGGGAATGGGCCATTAGGAGAAAGCTGACAGTAAGTCTAAATGTTTTCTAATGGGAGAGACTGATTGATTGACTGTATACTGTCCTTTAAGACAAAATTATTTTTCACAGCTCACAAGTAAGAACCAAGAGAGGGCACATCGAGGGTCGAAGAATTCTGGTAATTTTCCCCCAAATTCCCAAGTTTTACAACAATGACATGAGCTCATGTTGCTTAACATTTCTATTAGCTAGGCAATCATACAAGAAAACAGAGTGATGGCCTCTATTAAAAAGAGGAGGATCTCATCAGCTTTCTATAGGCTAGGCCTGCTATATTTATTCATCAACTTTTCTAATATTAAGCACATTGCTTATCTTTCCTACTTGGCTGGCATGAAAATGAACCAGGGGAAAAGTGTCCTCCATTCGCTATTTAAGTGTATCGGTGACATTTATTTTTTCCCCTGACCCGGTTTCGATACAGGTGCAAATCCAAATGTCCCACTTATATTATTTAGTATATGTAAAGATAAGATGAAATCAAGAATAGTCTGATGGCTGACAATATTAGCCTATCAATGATATAGTATCACTTGGAATGAGGCCCAGTGTAGGAAACCATGCTTATTTTGTTGCTTTTTTCTAATCATAGTCACACACCTCACGTAGGCTAGCCCATAAGCCTCCATTATTATATATGTTGATAAGGTTTGTATCATAACTAAAGTGGCCAAATAACTTCTTCAAATGAAGCACATTAATCCACTTTCCAAGGGGTGTAGAGCCTAACTAGTATTAACAAGGGGTGTAGAGCCTAACTAGTATTAACAAGGGGTGTAGAGCCTAACTAGTATTAACAAGGGGTGTAGAGCCTACCTAGTATTAACAAGGGGTGTAGAGCCTAACTAGTATTAACAAGGGGTGTAGAGCCTAACTGGTATTAACAAGGAGTGTAGAGCCTAACTAGTATTAACAAGGGGTGTAGAGCCTAACTAGTATTAACAAGGGGTGTAGAGCCTAACTAGTATTAACAAGGGGTGTAGAGCCTAACTGGTATTAACAAGGGGTGTAGAGCCTAACTGGTATTAACAAGGGGTGTAGAGCCTAACTAGTATTAACAAGGGGTGAAATAGCCTAACTAGTATATATAAGCAGCGTGTGAGTTTCATGTTTGGGGAAGATAGTTTTCATCATAAAATTCACCTTTATAATAAAAACATTACATGTATAATTGTATTTGCTGTCTCTTTTGATAATGGTGTTTTCCACTAATGGAACATTCATGCTTATAGCTTACTACTGTGTTCGCATTGCTGCGCTTATAATGTGAAGAAATAGCCTAATAGTTCATCAACATTTTAAGCTAAACGTTCTGGTCTGTTGCGTCAGCCACATTGCATTAAAAAAAAATTGATGTTAGTGTTTGTATTAATTCGGGATCTATCGCATTCCACAACTGTCCCAGACTATGTTTGCAATATTTATTTCTCACACAGATTAGAATTGGTCAACTTTGTACTATGGGGGATAGTTGATTGACATAGGCTAATGCTTTTGCTGTTCGTTAAGCCTTATTGGCTGGCGAAAAAGTGAACGTTCTTCCAACATCTTTAATATGCACTTTGGATTTGGATGTGTCTGTCTTCACTTGTATGTAGCCTGTGAGAAAGACCCGGTCATGTGACAGAGAGCCGTGTGAGTGAGAGATGCACAGCGAGACTCGAGAGAAGGGCACAACGCAGCACTACGGGCCACAAAGGGGATGGATTCTTTTCAGGGTGCATTACGGCCACAAAGGGGATGGATTCTTTTCAGGGTGAATTACGGTGCATTGCGGTGCATTACGGTGCATTACGGCCACAAAGGGGATGCCGTCGCCGCCGTGAAATTAGAGGCATTATCAAATGCTTGTCAAATTGTGAATGAGAGACTGATGAAGTGTGTACAGCCTGGGCGCATAAAGTATGGTCGCATTTAATTTGCTCTATTAAACCTACCCTTTGGAATGACTTCGATAACAACAGTGAATCTATTTTGTTTTTAAGAGGATATTTCTCAACAATCATTCTCATGACAGCACATTGGTAGTCAGTGAGCTAAGATGGACTGGCCTAAACTGGACTAAGCTGGGTTAAAACCCTGGATGGGAGACTAAAGAGGAGCTGTAGATACATCAACTCTCCAGTAGGAGGTGCTGTAGATAGATCAACTCTCCAGTAGGAGGTGCTGTAGGTAGATCAACTCTCCAATAGGAGGTGCTGTAGGTAGATCAACTCTCCAATAGGAGGTGCTGTAGGTAGATCAACTCTCCAGTAGGAGGTGCTGTAGACAGATCAACTCTCCAGTAGGAGGTGCTGTAGACAGATCAGCTCTCCAGTAGGAGGTGCTGTAGATAGATCAACTCTCCAGTAGGAGGTGCTGTAGATAGATCAACTCTCCAGTAGGAGGTGCTGTAGGTAGATCAACTCTCCAGTAGGAGGTGCTGTAGACAGATCAACTCTCCAGTAGGAGGTGCTGTAGTCAGATCAACTCTCCAGTAGGAGGTGCTGTAGACAGATCAACTCTCCAGTAGGAGATGCTGTAGATAGATCAACTCTCCAGTAGGAGGTGCTGTAGACAGATCAACTCTCCAGTAGGAGGTGCTGTAGACAGATCAACTCTCCAGTAGGAGGTGCTGTAGACAGATCAACTCTCCAGTAGGAGGTGCTGTAGATAGATCAACTCTCCAGTAGGAGGTGCTGTAGACAGATCAACTCTCCAGTAGGAGATGCTGTAGACAGATCAACTCTCCAGTAGGAGGTGCTGTAGACAGATCAACTCTCCAGTAGGAGGTGATGTAGACAGATCAACTCTCCAGTAGGAGGTGCTGTAGACAGATCAACTCTCCAGTAGGAGGTGCTGTAGACAGATCAACTCTCCAGTAGGAGGTGCTGTAGATAGATCAACTCTCCAGTAGGAGGTGCTGTAGACAGATCAACTCTCCAGTAGGAGGTGCTGTAGACAGATCAACTCTCCAGTAGGAGGTGCTGTAGACAGATCAACTCTCCAGTAGGAGGTGCTGTAGACAGATCAACTCTCCAGTAGGAGGTGCTGTAGACAGATCAACTCTCCAGTAGGAGGTGCTGTAGATAGATCAACTCTCCAGTAGGAGATGCTGCCCAGCCTATTGCTTTTTTTTCTGATAGTGTATATAACATTTAACATCTGACGTTGTTTTAAAGTTAAATTCTTCAACATATTTTATATAAGGTTTGGTTACCATAATAACTTAATGCTGTGGCTGACGTTCCACCTCAAAACAACAGTTGACGTTGATTTCAAATAAAATTAATTTTCCATGTACATTCCAAGTCACAATACATTGTCAAATTAGGTTGAAACAACATTTATTCTGCGTGTGTGTGTGTGTGTGTGTGTGTGTGTGTGTGTGTGTGTAGCTTGTGTGTGTGTGTAGTGTGTAGTGTGTGTGTGTGTGTGTGTAGTGTGTGTGTGTGTGTGTATAGCGTGTGTAGTGTGTGTGTGTGTGTAGCGTGTGTGTGTGTGTAGTGTGTGTGTGTGTGTAGTGTGTGTGTGTGTGTGTATAGCGTGTGTAGTGTGTGTGTGTGTGTAGTGTGTGTGTGTGTGTGCGTGTGTGTGTAGCGCGTGTGTGTGTGTAGTGTGTGTGTGTGTGTGTATAGCGTGTGTAGTGTGTGTGCGTGTGTAGTGTGTGTGTGTGTGTGTGCGTGTGTGTGTAGTGTGTAGTGTGTAGTGTGTGTGTGTGTGTGTACCTTTGTGATGGATGTGAACACCTTCTCCAGGACAGGGTTGGGTGTGGCTCGCCAGTGGACTGAGGCAGCGTGGATATGCAAGAGGAAGGCACATGGACTGGCTATGAACCTGAAGGAAAACCAGCAGTAGAAGCCCTATCAGTGAAACCCTATCAGAAAACACACAGCCTATCTGTACCTTATTGGTTTTTAGTATATAAACGATGCACATCATCATCACTTACAGATGGACTCATAAGCCTGGATGAATATCAGTGAAGGAAGCCTTATAAGTTCAGTATCATTTTGTATTCTTCACAATTTAGTGTACACTGCTTCCATTCTCATCGGTGTACTTATATTCACACAATGGCTGACATGACTTGTTGGATATACTTGTTTTTATTATGTATATCTGCCGTTTCCATATCTGTCCAACACCGGCCAAAAGACAGAGGGAAGAGATGAAATAAACTGTAACTAATAAACCATTTTTTTTTAAAAGAGCAGGACTTTCAAAACATTTTATGTGTCAGGTCAAGAGGCCAGGGAGAGAGTAGAGATGAAATATCACGTCATATACATAACTAGTTTGGCACAGCATCATAACTAGTTTGGCACAGCATCAGTCCTGCCTACAATAGAGTACAGACAAGTGGACTGTCCAAGTGAAGTGTGTTTTCAATAGCCCTCAATATGTTAGTGTTCCTTCAGTGTCCTTTAGATCATAGAGAGTATAGACCTAGAGATCATAGAGAGTATAGACCTAGAGATCATAGAGAGTATAGACCTAGATATCATAGAGAGTATAGACCTAGAGATCATAGAGAGTATAGACCTAGATATCATAGAGAGTATAGACCTAGAGATCATAGCGAGTATAGACCTAGAGATCATAGAGAGTATAGACCTAGAGATCATAGAGTATAGACCTAGATATAAGAGAGTATAGACCTAGATATCACAGAGAGTATAGACCTAGATATAAGAGAGTATAGACCTAGATATCATAGATAGTATAGACCTAGATATCACAGAGGGTATATACCTAGAGATCATAGAGTATAGACCTAGAGATCATAGAGAGTATAGACCTAGATATCACAGAGAGTATAGACCTAGATATCATAGAGAGTATAGACCTAGAGATCATAGAGAGTATAGACCTAGATATCATAGAGAGTATAGACCTAGAGATCATAGCGAGTATAGACCTAGAGATCATAATGAGTATATACCTAGATATCATAGAGTATAGACCTAGATATAAGAGAGTATAGACCTAGATATCACAGAGAGTATAGACCTAGATATAAGAGAGTATAGACCTAGATATCATAGAGAGTATAGACCTAGATATCACAGAGGGTATATACCTAGAGATCATAGAGTATAGACCTAGAGATCATAGAGAGCATAGACCTAGAGATCATAGAGAGTATAGACCTAGAGATCATAGCGAGTATAGACCCTAGATATCAGAGAGTATAGACCTAGAGATCATAGCGAGTATAGACCTAGAGATAAGAGAGTATAGACCTAGAGATAAGAGAGTATAGACCTAGATATAAGAGAGTATAGACCTAGATATCATAGAGAGTATAGACCTAGATATCACAGAGAGTATAGACCTAGATATCAGAGAGTATAGACCTAGAGATCATAGAGAGTATAGACCTAGAGATCATAGCATAGAGAACATAGAGCGAAGCGACATACTCAGTAATGGTGAAATGTGTTTTCAATAGCACTCCATCTGCTTGTGTTGCTTGTCCTTTGTCATTATAGCCTGGACTGTTTTTACAGTTGAAAATCATACCAATAGTAATAAAAAAAACAGACAGAAAACACACTCGTCTAACAGATTCAAACCCCTTTGACCCGGCCATTCCAACATTGGTTAGCCTCACCGTGTGGATAGGTCACTAGTCTACATTAAAGGTTAGCCACACTGTGGGTAAGCCAGAAAACACACAACAGAGGTTAACTGTGGTAAGCCAGAAGTCTAGAGTAGAGCAAGCAGTGTGGTATTGTAGGGTGGTAGCCAGATATGTAAATGTACAATGACCAGGAAGTTGGCTACACTGCATACAGATCTGGGATCAGGCTAAAGGAAGGGGAACTGTGGTGGAGTCTGACACTACACGCCCGGTTTGGCAGTCATTCAGCCAGTCAGAGTAGTGTGGTTGATTAGAATGCGAGAAATAAAAAATCCCTATTCCCCCTCCCCCTCTTCCTCCTGTCATTCCAGTTCACAAGCTATGAAAAATGTGACTATTGTCCAAACGCTAGGGTGAAAAACTGAGTCAGAGGGGGGAAACACACTTCGGTTTCACCTTGTGTTAAACGTGAGTCCATAAAAGGAAGGTAATGATGCTGTATCTAACACGTCGATCAGGAGTCACTAGGCCCTATTCCAGTGGGATGAAACACTGAAACACTGAATTACAACAGATAGAAATGTAATGAAAAGAGCTGACGCGATTCGCTATGCTAACCTGACACACATCCCCTGATCACATCTGTTCTACACTATACATTTCTTATCTCAACATTCTGTAACGGGGAACCAACACGAACAGACACCAGGGCTTTCCTGTTTTATCAAATGTCCGTTATTTACACCACAGGGTAAACTAGTTGAATTATCAGTGTTTACACTATAGGGTAAACTAGTTGAATTATCAGTGTTTACACTATAGGGTAAACTAGTTGAATTATCAGTGTTTACACTATAGGGTAAACTAGTTGAATTATCAGGTATTTACACCACAGAGTAAACTAGTTGAATTGTCAGTGTTTACACTATAGGGTAAACTAGTTGAATTATCAGTGTTTACACTATAGGGTAAACTAGTTGAATTATCAGTGTTTACACTATAGGGTAAACTAGTTGAATTATCAGTGTTTACACTATAGGGTAAACTAGTTGAATTGTCAGTGTTTACACTATAGGGTAAACTAGTTTATTATCAGTGTTTACATCATAGAGTAAACTAGTTGAATTGTCAGTGTTTATGCGATAGGCCAGGCTATAAGTTCAAATCTCAGTTTGTTTTACTGTCTAGTGTTTAGTTTACGCCAATAATTTGGACACAACAGTTTAATGTAGCTTACATCCTTATGTATAATGTGCATTGAAGCCTCAGGGAGCATTAAATGTGATACCTAGATGATTCTCGATCTGTTCAGTGTGTTGATATGTGCTCTGACTGACAGAGTCTTCACCAGAGTGGGAGTTGTCTCCTCCTTAAGATGTCTCATCTGGCTCAGTGAATTAAGGCCTACAGCTTCCATCGTTGAGTCAAGAGTCAAGACAGAAAACATTTTGTCGCTGACACAGCAAATTATTTTCTGTTTGCGGTCCTATGATTCTGGCACCCAACCGCGTTACTAGATATTGCCTAGCGTAGGTTATGTACACTGTATTTATCCAGGTTGTATCTCCTTGTGAGGCCAAGTACTTAGGTAACAATACTTTAAAGTACTTCAGTTTACTATTTATCTTTCTCACTACTTTTACTCCCTTACATTCCTAAATAAAATAAATACTTTTTACTCCCATACTGACACTAAAAAGTACTCGTTACATTTAGAACGCTCAGACAGGACAGTAAAATAGTCACATTTACGCACCTATCAACATAACACATTGTGATGCCTACTGCCTCTGATCTGGCGGATTCACTAAATAAAAATACTGCTGTTTGTAAATGATGTTGGAGTGTGGCCATCTTTATTTATTATTTTGTTAAATCGGGCTGTCTGGTTTGCTTAATATAAGGAATTTAATGTATAGGGGTGGCAGGGTAGCCTAGTGGTTAGAGCGGTGGACTAGTAACCGCAAGGTTGCAAGTTCAAACCCCTGAGCTGACAAGGTACAAATCTTAACAGGCCATCATTGAAAATAAGAATTTGTTCTTAACTGACTTGCCTAGTTAAATAAAGGTAAAATAAAAAAATAGCATTAATGTATAGCATTAATAAGTTTTCTATGAAGGCATCTTTACTTTTACTCAAGTATTACAACTGATTACTTTTTCCACTCCTGGCTAACTCAGTTGGAAAGAGGACAGTTTGAGGGTTACTACTACAACTGGTCTCCTGATGGTTACTAATACAACTGGTCTCCTGATGGTTACTACTACAACTGGTCTCCTGATGGTTACTAATACAACTGGTCTCCTGATGGTTTCGAATACAACTGGTCTCCTGATGGTTACTAATACAACTGGTCTCCTGATGGTTTCTAATACAACTGGTCTCCTGATGGTTACTACTACAACTGGTCTCCTGATGGTTACTAATACAACTGGTCTCCTGATGGTTACTAATACAACTGGTCTCCTGATGGTTACTAATACAACTGGTCTCCTGATGGTTACTACTACAACTGGTCTCCTGATGGTTACTAATACAACTGGTCTCCTGATGGTTACTAATACAACTGGTCTCCTGATGGTTACTACTACAACTGGTCTACTGATGGTTACTACTACAACTGGTCTCCTGATGGTTACTAATATAACTGGTCTCCTGATGGTTACTACTACAACTGGTCTCCTGATGGTTACTAATACAACTGGTCTCCTGATGGTTACTACTACAACTGGTCTCCTGATGGTTACTAATACAACTGGTCTCCTGATGGTTACTACTACAACTGGTCTCCTGATGGTTACTACTACAACTGGTCTCCTGATGGTTACTAATATAACTGGTCTCCTGATGGTTACTACTACAACTGGTCTCCTGATGGTTACTAATACAACTGGTCTCCTGATGGTTACTACTACAACTGGTCTCCTGATGGTTACTACTACAACTGGTCTCCTGATGGTTACTAATACAACTGGTCTCCTGATGGTTACTAATACAACTGGTCTCCTGATGGTTATACTACAACTGGTCTCCTGATGGTTACTAATACAACTGGTCTCCTGATGGTTACTAATACAACTGGTCTCCTGATGGTTATACTACAACTGGTCTCCTGATGGTTACTAATACAACTGGTCTCCTGATGGTTACTAATACAACTGGTATTCTGAGCAGGGAACGATGATAGGACCAGAGACAGAAGCAACAGGACATATTAAAACATCCATTTTCTTCCTCGGGACCAGACCATTTAAACAAACCCTGGGCCATGCTGCTAAGCAGACTTGGGTTCAAGTACTATTCTAAACATAAAAAATTAAAAAATGTCTAGCCTGCCTGAAGTGCCAGATGGGAGGGGTTTCCAGTTTTGGGACTATTCTAATTGGTCCATTAAACCAGGCAAGCTCAATCAAGCCCAAAGAAAGTACTATTGAAAATACATCCTGTTGGAAGCCAGGTCTGTTGCCAAGAGACAGAGGCAGTGCTGAAACTACAACAGCTTGTAAATCCTGTGACAGTCAACAATATCTGAGAGCAGCAACAGTGGTGGGAGCCACCTGAGCTAGTCCGGCAAGCTAGCTGTCTCTCTCTGAGCTAGTCCGGCAAGCTAGCTGTCTCTCTCTGAGCTAGTCCGGCAAGCTAGCTGTCTCTCTCTGAGCTAGTCCGGCAAGCTAGCTGTCTCTCTCTGAGCTAGTCCGGCAAGCTAGCTGTCTCTCTCTGAGCTAGTCCGGCTAGCTGTCTCTCTCTGAGCTAGTCCGGCAAGCTAGCTGTCTCTCTCTGAGCTAGTCCGGCAAGCTTGCTGTCTCTCTCTGAGCTAGTCCGGCAAGCTAGCTGTCTCTCTCTGAGCTAGTCCGGCAAGCTAGCTGTCTCTCTCTGAGCTAGTCCGGCAAGCTAGCTGTCTCTCTCTGAGCTAGTCCGGCAAGCTAGCTGTCTCTCTCTGAGCTAGTCCGGCAAGCTAGCTGTCTCTCTCTGAGCTAGTCCGGCTAGCTGTATCTCTCTGAGCTAGTCCGGCAAGCTAGCTGTCTCTCTCTGAGCTAGTCCGGCTAGCTGTCTCTCTCTGAGCTAGTCCGGCAAGCTAGCTGTCTCTCTCTGAGCTAGTCCGGCTAGCTGTCTCTCTCTGAGCTAGTCCGGCAAGCTAGCTGTCTCTCTCTGAGCTAGTCCGGCAAGCTAGCTGTCTCTCTCTGAGCTAGTCCAGCAAGCTAGCTGTCTCTCTCTGAGCTAGTCCGGCAAGCTAGCTGTCTCTCTCTGAGCTAGTCCAGCAAGCTAGCTGTCTCTCTCTGTCTGTATGGCAGTTGAAAAAAACTGCCATATAAACCACAAAATGAATGTAGCCTAGAGGTGTGCGTACATGAGAAAGAGTGTAAAGAGATGTTGAGTGAACTGATGGATGCTCTGTTTACATAAACAGCTTGTATTAGCCAAGCCAAATCAGTTCAGTAGAAAAGGATTATGTTTAAGGCCAAACAGTCTGAAACTGTTTTTTTTTTTTTGCTTAATCCTCCTCACAGAGAAAAGGTCTCCAAGGTACAGGTTAAAGACAAATATGATGCAACAGAGATTATCATACTTCATGTGTCATTATTGGCCCAGTTCAACACAGTTCATGAATTGGCTTATAAATTAACTGGCTTATGGCCTACAAAAACTGAACTTTCAACACAATCAACTTCTGTTCTAGACCGTGTTTATGTGCCAAGTGAATGTGATGATTGGCTACTTCACAACTTCCAGTAACAATCCCTTATTCTCCTGAGAGGTGAGGAAGGACTAAGGTCCCTTATTTCCAGAAACAAACCCTTATTCCCCTGAGAGGTGAGGAAGGACTAAGGTCCCTTATTTCCAGAAACAAACCCTTATTCCCCTTAGAGGTGAGGAAGGACTAAGGTCCCTTATTTCCAGAAACAAACCCTTATTCCCCTGAGAGGTGAGGAAGGAGTAAGGTCCCTTATTTCCAGAAACAAACCCTTATTCCCCTTTGTATTGGTGAAGATCTAGGGAGTTATCTCAGAGTAGTGCTTTTTCATTTAACTAGGCAAGTCAGTTAAGAATAAATTCTTATTGCCTTGTTCAGAACAACAGATTGTCAGCTCGGGGATTCGATCCAGCAACCTTTCGGTAACTGGCCCAACGCTCTAACCACTAGGCTACCTGCCACCCCAAAGATCAGGTACCTCTCCCCATTTAATCTTATTCATTGTGATCTAAAGACAACATTTCGGCCCCACTAGTCAAAGCAAGTAAAGCAGGACTCCAACTCTGAGAGTCGGAGATGATTTATGATTTATGAATATGGGCTCTGCAAGTACAAGATGGCCAGCAGTTTGGTGAAATGCCCACAATGTTCAGAGCCATTATGAAAAACGTACAATATCACTCCATCCATCGCAATGCTTCAGCCTGGATTTCAGCCAAACTTTCCCCGACTAACCCTGAAACCCAAGGGACAACAGTAACAAGGGGAAACTCCCTCCGAAGGAAAAAAAAACCCTGTAAGATGCTAAAACTAGTCAAAGCAAGTTTATGCCAGAAGCTAATTAAACAGAAAATGAACCCATCTCCTCCTCTCTCATTCATGACAAATAGGCCTAGTTCCCACATAGATGTCACGAGTCCCAACCCGACCCATGACACATAGGCTAGGGCAGGGTTCTGCAATCCTCTTCCTGGAGAGCTAATCTCCTGTAGGTTTTCACTCCAATACCACCTGTCACTAAACCTGATTCAGTTTATCAACCAGCTAAATTATTACAATCAGGTGTGCTAGACTAGGAGCGTAAAAACCTACAGGAGGGTAGCTCTCCGGGAACAGGGTTGTAGAAACCTGGGCTAGGCTATATACTGTATGTCGGTCCCCAACCAGGCCTGAGGCTGTTTGGTAATGATGATAAGCTCTTTAGGTATGGATGGGCGGACTGTCATGAATACTGGTAATGGACTGATTTGTGATCCTGCAGCCCTGATGTGTCCGTTTCTCAGTGACAAAGGGTCTGTTATAACCAGTTTATAACGTTTTTTCTCCCCACCATGTCTATAGCAATGATTGCTGAGCATGGTTTGAATTAAAAGGCAACCTGGACTGGAGATTGTGGGACGTGTGCTTTCTAAAGAAAATGACCCTGACAATACAGGCCATTGGCCAGCTCTGAGAACTGCCTGCAAACGTTGTCATCAAGTTGTTGTACTGTCACTGTCGGCCATAGATATTATATAAATGGATAATGAGCTTATTTTCGATATCTATTGTTAGATGCTTTGTATGAGTTGGCTTTTACTAGGACAGGGGTAGACAACTAGATTTTGCAGCGGGACGATGTTTGTCTGAGCGGATGATAAAGGGGCTGGAACATAATTATAATAACTTGTACACTCAAATTGACCACAAGAAAGCCCAAAAGGAGGTTGTATTTGAAAATAACATAATAATTTCCTACCTTGATTACATTGAGATACGATCACATATGTCTCTTTTTATTTGTGGGAATACTTGGGAACAGATTTTAAAAAATATTGGTGATTTTACAGTTGTTTTTTTTACCCAAAAAGTTTAAACTTTGGAAGACCAAAGAAAAACACTTGAGGAACGGCTTTGGCCCGTACGCCAGCTGTTGCCTACGAAGTAGCAAGCAGCTAGAGGTTCGCGTAGCTAGCATAAGGCTGACATGGATGGACAACCATAGAGATCCTATTAAATCATAAATCTATGGGACTACCCCCCAAAACAATACGATGGCAAGGACATTTTTATTTTTCAATCGAAGACTCGTGCGTGCATATACGGCCGGGCGGGTGTTATCTTCAAGAAATAGTTGATAAAAGAAAACATGAGGGGAAAAACGTCATGGTAACATGACTTAGAAAAGCAAAATAGTGCGTACCTCTCAAATAGTATTCTGACAGCAAAGATCCCCACAGCCAACGGTAAGGCAGAGAGTAAGTGCCCGGCTTTTGGATACTCCACCCCGGGCGCTGGGTCTGCAAGATCCGCCCAAGTCACATTATGTGGGAGCCAAAACCTCTCGTTCCAAAACCACACTGAAAGAGCAGCCATGATCACCAAAAGTGGCTTCGATTTAAGAAATGTAATCCTCTGGAGAAAAAAATAAAACGAGGGAAACGTTTCCACCGCCCTTCCTTTGAGGACTGAGTATTGGATGAGTCCAGAAACGTTTTGTACCCGCGTTGGATAAGACTAGAAACGTTTTGTTGTCCGTGATAGGATTGTTTGATGGATGAAATTAAAATGGCCTCACAACAGAGCAATCATCAAAGACAGTCCAGAAAGAACAAAGATTTTTTTTTTTTTTTTACTAAAAAAGACCACCACAGCTTGTGGTTTAAGATGGGAAGAAATGTGGGCAGAACAAACGAGAAGGTGGGCAGAGCCAAGCATGAGCTAGCGAGATCCTATTGGCTCGTTCTAGCAACAGGGAACGCCTACTCTGTGAAGTGCGCATGTGCAAGAACTCAATTCTCCTTTGCACTCCTAAACAACGCAATTCTTTAACACTTTGGCAAAGGGTAAACGTCTAGATAACATATTCCACTCTGTTCGTCACATTTTCTAGTTTTGGGAAGATAAACCTGTATTGAGATCAAATGTTTCATCGACGAGAAAACTATCAGAATATCGGCCAGAATCCAATTCAATTCAAGGGGCTTTATTGGCATGGGAAACGTGTGTTAACGTTGCCAACATTGTTAACGTTGGCCAGAATCCATCTCATTCCATCTTCTCCCACAGCCGGGCACTGGGCTTCCTCTCACTACCATATTTGGAAGTGAGTGGAGACTCCAGGCGGATGCTTCACATTTATACATCATGTGAAATAGATTTCTCATTGTTCTGTCTGTGGTATGAAGATGGCGACGTTGGCTCGCCAAACTGCGCATGTGGTGCAAGCCGTTAAATATAAAGCACTTATTCAATACAAAGTTGTTTTTGACGAAAATGAAAACGTGTCAATTTGTCACATTCACGAGGTTGGCGTAATAACATGTTCAACTACTTAAGACACTGGCTTGAATATAGGTTCTCCCTTTAGATTTCGAGAAAATTAACAACTAAGAAATACTTTTTCACTTCTCTCATTGACTTCGCAAATTTCAAACCCTGGCCTGGTGTTCTTGGTCTGTTTAGCAAGCGTTCCCGGTAGTCTAGCAATGTTGTGCCTCTGGGTTTATAAACTGCTATTACTGATGGGACGTTCACTATTACTTTTCCAACCAGATAGACTAGTGTCTTTCTTATCGTAATAAGAATAAGAGCACCTCCTCCCAGCTGCCCACTGCACTGAGGCTGGGAAACACTGTCACCACTGATAAATCCACAATAATTGAGAATTTAAATAAGCATTTTTCTACGGCTGGCCATGCTTTCCACCTGGCCACCCCTACCCTGGTCAACAGCCCTGCACCCCCCACAGCAACTTGCCTAAGTCACCCCCATTTTTCCTTCACCCAAATCCAGATAGCTGATGTTCTGAAAGAGCTGCAAAATCTGGACCCCTACAAATCAGCAGGGCTAGACAATCTGGACCTTCTCTTTCTAAAATTATCAGCCGAAATTGTTGCAACCCCTATTACTAGCCTGTTCAACCTTTCTTTCATATTGTCTGATATTCCCAAAGATTGGAAAGCTGCCGCGTTCATCCCCCTCTTCAAAGGGGGAGACACTCTAGACCCAAACTGCTACAGACTTATATCTATCCTACCCTGCCTTGGCTTCGAAAGCCAAGTTAACAAACAGAACACTGATCATTTCGAATCCCACCGTACCTTTTCCGCTATTCAATCTGGTTTCCGAGCTGGTCATGGGTGCACCTCAGCCACGCTCAAGATCCTAAACGATATCATAACCGCCATCGATGAGACAATACTGTGCAGTTATATTCATCGAACTGGCCAAGGCTTTTGACTGTCAATCACCACATTCTTATCGGCAGACTCAACAGCCTTGGTTTCTCAAATGACTACCTCGCCTGTTTCACCAACTACTTCTCAGACAGAGTTCAGTGTGTCAAATCGGAGGGCCTGTTGTCCGGACCTCTGGCAGTCTCTATGGGGGTGCCACATGGTTCAATTCTCAGGCCGACTCTTTTCTCTGTATACATCAATGATGTTGCTCTTGCTGCTGGTGATTCCCTGATCCACCTCTATGCAGACGACACCATTCTGTATACTTCTGGCCCTTCTTTGGACACTGTGTTAACTAGCCACCAGATGAGCTTCAATGCCATACAACTCTCCTTCCATGGCCTCCAACTGCTCTTAAATGCAAGTAAAACTAAATGCATGCTCTTCAACCGATTGCTGCACGTGTAACAGTATAGACTTTACGCCCGTCCCCTCGCCCCGACCTGGGCGCGAACCAGGGACGCTCTGCACACGTCAACAGTCACCCTCGAAGCATCGTTACCCATCGCTCCACAAAAGCCACGGCCCTTGCAGAGCAAAGGGGAACCACTACTTCAAGGTCTCATAGCAAGTGACGTCACCGATTGAAACTCCACTAGAGCGCACCACCGCTAACTAGCTAGCAATTTCACATCGGCTACACCCGCACCTGCCCACCATCACTACTTTGGATGGTTCTGACTTAGAATATGTGGGACAACTACAAATACCTAGGTGTCTGGTTAGACTGTAAACTCTCCAATCCAAAATTAAATCTAGAATTGGCAATAAAACATCCTTCAATCATGCTGCCAAACATACCCTTGTAAAACTGACCATCCTACCGATCCTCGACTTCGGCGATGTAATTTACAAAATAGCCTCAAACACTCTACTCAGCAAATTAGATGCAGTCTATCACGATGCCATCCGCTTTGTCACCAAAGCCCCATATACTACCCACCACTGTGACCTGTATGCTCTTGTTGGCTGGCCCTCGCTACATATTCATCGCCAAACACACTGGCTCCAGGTCGTCATCTATAAGTATTTGCTAGGTAAAGCCCCGCCTTATCTCAACTCGCTGGTCACCATAGCAGCACTCACCCGTAGCATGTGCTCCAGCAGGTATATTTCACTGGTCACCCCCAAAGCCAACTCCTCCTTTGGCCGCCTCTCCTTCCAGTTCTCTGCTGCCAATGACTGGAACGAATTGCAAAAATCACTGAAGCTTGATACCCATATCTCCCTCACTAACTTTAAGCTCCAGCTGTCAGAGCAGCTCACAGATCACTGCACCTGTACATAGCCCATCTGTAAATAGTCCATCCAACTACCTCATCCCCATACTGTTTTTGTTTTGCTCCTTTGCATCCCAGTATCTCTACTTACACATTCATCACTCCAGTGTTTAATTGTTAAATTGTAATTATTTCACTACTATGGCCTATTTATTGCCTTCCTCCCTTATCTTACCTCATTTGCACACACTGTATAGACTTTATTTTCTCTATTGTGTTATTGCCTGTATGTTTGTTTATTCCATGTGTAACTCTGTGTTGTTGTTTGTGTCGCGCTGGTTTGCTTTATCTTGGCCAGGTCGCAGTTGTAAATGAGAACTTGTTCTCAACTAGCCTACCTGGTTAAATAAAGGTGAAATAATATATATATACAGCATATCACAAAAGTGAGTACACTCCTCACATTTTTGTAAATATTTGAGCATATCTTTTCATGTGACGACACTGAAGAAATGACACTTTGCTACAATGTAAAGTAGTGAGTGTACAGCTTGTATGACAGTGTAAATTTGCCCCCTCAAAATAACTCAACACACAGCCATTAATGTCTAAACCTCTGGCAACAAAAGTGAGTACACCCCTAAGTGTTTACAAAAATGTGAGGGGTGTACTCACTTCTGTGATATACTGTATATTTAGTGATAGTGTAGCAATGGTGATCCGTGATAAGACATTTTGAGATTAATATCAGTGAACGTATAATGTGTGTATGTAGAACAATATAGTACAATGAAAATTTCACGTTGTATATCATTGTCTCGAAACCCACCCTCAGAGTTCTCTGTACGAGATGAGGGCTCCACCAGGCGTCCATGGCAACGGAAACATTCTGAAATGTCATCTCAATACAGTATGATAATAATAGCACAATAACTGTGTAATAAAATAGGTCTTATGTCTAATAACACCCACTCCCATTGGGTTAGGCATGTTGAAAACAACCAGTAAAATAATGTATAGATAAAGGTTTGGAATGGTCCCTCAAATTCTCAAGAACGTCTACAGATGCACCGTTGAGAGTATCTTGACCTGCTGCGTCACCGCCTGGTATAGCAACTGCACCGCCCTCGTCCACAAGGCCCTACAGAGCTCCCATGGCATTCTAGACCTACACACCAACAAGCGGTGTCTGAGGTTGTCCCGAAAAAAATGTCAGAGACTTCAGCCAACCCTGCCATACATAGACTGTTCTCTCTACTTCTATCCGGCAGATGGCGCCAGAGTATGAAGTCTCGGACAAAGAGGCTTCTGCCCCCAAAGCAATGACACTGTTAAACAGATAGACAATAGCTGCCCCCCCCCCTCCACGGACCATATATTCCGTTCTTTATTCCAGCGATATAGTTATCATGTCTAAGCCTGTATTTCCTCTCCTCTTTTCATTTATTTCTCCTCCTGTTTTGGAATCTCATTGTCATTCCATTTCATAAGCCCTCGTATAGCCTCTTCTCTCCTATCTCTCTCTCCTATCTCTCTCTCCTATCTCTTATCCCTCAATTTATCCCCCCTCTTCTACATCTCCCTCTCTCATCCTCTCACCGTCTCTCTCTCTCTCTGTCTCTCCATCTTTCCCAATCCCATTTCTCCCTCCCCTCTCTTTCTTTACCTCTATCCCCCCTTCCCCCTCCCTCTCTCTCTATACGCACACTGACAGGTCACTACCCACACAAACAGACACACCTACACTGACACTCTTGCAAATACATGCATGCACGCGCACACACACGCACGCACGCACACACACACCACTTATGCTGCTGCCATACTGTTAACTATTATCATTATTTATCCTGCTACCAGTCGCTTTCTAATCCCAGCCTATACATCTACCTCAAAATACTCCAGTATCTCTGCACATTGTAAATGTGTTTTCTGGCACTGTCCCATATAGCTTACATTCTCATATTGTTTCTTTCTTTCTTCCTTTCTTTTTTTTTTTTTAGTTAATACTATTTTGATAGAGAATACTGTTGGGAAAGGGGTTGCTAGTTCAGATTGTCACTGTACTTGTGCATGTAACAATAAAACGTGAAACTAGTAAAGATAGATTAGACACTTCTCCAAATAGACTGGAGGAGGAAAACATAACCAACATCCTGTATGAGGATACGCATTTAGCTGTATGTACACTATATATATATATATATATATATATATATATATATATATATATATATACACAAAAGTATGTGGATAACCCTTCAAATGAGTGGATTCGGCTATTTCAGCCACACCCGTTGCTGACAGGTGTATAAAATCGAGCACGCAGCCATGCATTCTCCACAGACAAACATTGGCAGTAGAATGGCCTTACTGAAGAGCTGAGAGACTTTCAAAGTGTCACCGTCATAGGATGCCACCTTCCCAACAAGTCAGTTCATAACATTTTGGCCCTGTTAGAGCTGGTCAACTGCAAGTGCTGTAATTGTGAGGTGGAAATGTCTAGGAGCAACAACGGCTCAGCTGTGAAGTGGTAGGCCACACAAGCTCACAACATAAAAATCATCTGTCTTCGGTTGCAACACTCACTACTGAGTTCCAAGCTGCCCCTGGAAGCAACGTCAGCACAAGAACGGTTCGTCTGGAGCTTCATGAAATGGGTTTCTTGGCCAAGGAGTCGCACACAAGCATAAGATCACCCTGGACAATGCCAAGCACAAGCTGGAGTGGTGTAAAGCTCACCGCCATTGGACTCTGGAGCAGTGGAAACACGTTCTCTGGAGTGATGAATCAAGCTTCACCATCTGGCAGTCCGACAGACAAATCTGGGTTTGGCTGATGCCAGGAGAACGCTACCTGCCCCAATGCATAGTGGCAACTGTAAAGTTTGGTGGAGAAGGAATATTGGTCTGGGGCTGTTTTTCATGGTTCAGGCTAGGCCCCTTAGTTCCAGTGAAGGGAAATCTTAACGCTACAGCATACAATGACATTCTAGACGATTCTGTCCTTTCAACATTGTGGCAACAGTTTGGGGAAGGTCATTTCCTGTTTCAGCATGACAATGCCCAAATGCACAAAGCGAGGTCCATGCAGAAAAAGTTTGTTGAGATCGGTGTGGAAGAACTTGACTGGCCTGCACAGAGCCCTGACCTAAACCACAATGAACACCTTTGGGATGAATTGGAACGTCGTTTGAAATGCCCAACATCAGTGCCAGACCTCACTAATGCTCTTGTGGCTGGAATGAAGCAAGTCCCCCCCCCCCAGCAATGTTCCAACATCTAGTGGAAAACCATTCCAGAAGTTTGGAAGCTTTTACAGCAGCAAATGGGGGAGCAACTCCATATCAATGCCCATGATTTTGGAATGAGATGTTCGACGAGCAGGTGTCCACATACTTTTGGTCATGTAGTATATGTTCTCATGGCGGGGGGGGTATCCCAGTCCTACATGTCTGATAGGGCAGCTAATGTCATGACGGACATTAGAGCAGTCGCTCCCTGGTCCACAGCCATCTACACTGAGCCCTGTACTAAATATAGTTCAACTTCCACCTTTGCCGTGATGGAGAGTAGCTATTATTAGTACACTGACTCAATAAATATGCAAACCATGTCAACTAGGGACTCCAATGATTGTCTACTTATTACATGACACTGGCAAATTGGCATGTTACCTTTTTTCCCCACTTCTGGCCTACTGCTGATATATTTCAGATGTTGTCTGAGGGGGGAAAAAAGCTACTTCTGTTGGGTCTATCTACTAAAAAAAGCTACTTCTGTTGGGTCTATCTACTAAAAAAAGCTACTTCTGTTGGGTCTATCTACTAAAAAAAGCTACTTCTGTTGGGTCTATCTACTAAAAAAAGCTACTTCTGTTGGGTCTATCTACTAAAAAAAGCTACTTCTGTTGGGTCTATCTACTAAAAAAAGCTACTTCTGTTGGGTCTATCTACTAAAAAAAGCTACTTCTGTTGGGTCTATCTACTAAAAAAGCCAGTCATTTGCTCACAAACCAAAGCAGATCCTACTTTCAATTTCACATACTGATTTTGGCACAATGGCATCTCACAAATTTGAGAATTATATATATATATATATATATATATAATTTTTTGCATAGTTGAATTTATAACCAATAACAGACTATCATGAATATAGTTCAAATTGGATTACACTAGGATTTATATAATGTCCCAGAGGGTTTTTTTCCTGAGTAAAACTGCTTCAGCAAATATTGAAGTAATTTCGGGCAAGTTTCAAAATCGTGTGTGTACTGATTCCGATGCTCCAAAACAAGATATGATCCTAATTTAATCTATTGTAATATTGTGCATAGGCCCAAGTCTTCTCTTCCATCACTTCAGATTACTATGTGAGATCCACTTCTCAGCAGAGAGAATCGTTGCAGTCGTCACTCTAGAAAATGGTAAAGGTGAAGAGTTTAGGGTAGCAGGCTAGCAGGCTAGTCAGATTCAGGTCAGGTTTCATTGAGGGGTGTTGAGAGCACAGCATGCACTTGTGGAAAGGTCCTTTGCAATCTACTGACTGAAGGCCTAACACGGCCAAGTTATAACACTGATGTACTTTACTGTATATAAACTCAGCCCTTTTTCAGGACCCCGTCTTTCAAAGATCATTAGTTAAAAATCCAAATAACTTCACAGATCCTCATTGTAAAGGGTTTAAACACCGTTTCCCCTGCTTGTTCAATGAACCATAAACAATTAATGAACATGCATCTGTGGAACGGTCGTTAAGAAACTAACAGCTTACAGACGGTAGGCAATTAAGGTCACAGTTATGAAAACTTAGGACACTAAAGAGGCCTTTCCACCGACCCAGGGTCCCTGCTCATCTGTGTGAATGTGTCTTAGGCATGCTGCAAGGAGGCATGAGGACTGCAGATGTGGCTAGGGCAATAAATTGCAATGTCCATACTGTGAGGCGCCTAAGACAGCGCTACAGGGAGACAGGACGGACAGCTGATCGTCCTCACAGTGGCAGACCACGTGTAACAACACCTGCACAGGATCGGTACATCCGAACATCACACCTGCGGGACAGGTACAGGATGGAAACTGCCGCCCGACTTACACCAGGAATGCACAATCCCTCCATCAGTGCTCAGACTGTCCGCAATAGGCTGAGAGAGGCTGGACTGAGGGCTTGTAGGCCTGTTGTAAAGGCAGGTCCTCACCAGACATCACCGACAACAACGTCGCCTATGAGCACAAACCCACCGTTGCTGGATCAGACAGGACTGGCAAAAAGTGCTCTTCACTGACAAGTCTCAGGTTTGTCTCACCAGGGGTGACGGTCGGATTCGCGTTTATCGTCGAAGGAATGAGCGTTACACCGAGGCCTGTACTCTGGAGAGGGATCGATTTGGAGGTGGAGGGTCCGTCATGGTCTGGGGCGGTGTGTCACAGCATCATCGGACTGAGCTTGTTGTCATTGCAGGCCATTTCAACACTGTGCGTTACAGGGAAGACATCCTCCTCCCTCATGTGGTACCCTTCCTGCAGGCTCATCCTGACATGACCCTCCAGCAAGACAATGCCACCAGCCATACTGCTCGTTCTGTGCGTGATTTCCTGCAAGACAGGAATGTCAGTGTTCTGCCGTGGCCAACGAAGAGCCCAGATCTCAATCCCATTGAGCACGTCTGGGACCTGTTGGATAGGAGGGTGAGGGCTAGGGCCATTCCCTCCAGAAATGTCCGGGAACTTGCAGGTGCCTTGGTGGAAGAGTGGGGTAACATCTCACAGCAAGAACTGGCAAATCTGGTGCAGTCCAGGAGGAGATGCACTGCAGTACTTAATGCAGCTGGTGGCCAAACCAGGTACTGACTGTTACTTTTGATTTGACCCCCCCTTTGTTCAGGGACAGAAATTTGAGAGAGAGAGAGAGAGAGAGAAAGTTGAGAGAGAGAGAGACAGACAGACAGACAGACAGACAGACAGAGAGAGAGAGAGAGAGAGAGATAACATAATGAAGGCGATAACCAGGGATAAGCAGTGAATAACGGTTGTTTATTCAAGTCCTTTGTCAAACATAACAAGGTAATAAAATCTGTTTGCAAGACAAATATTTACCAGTGACTGGATCAAAAAGTAGATTAAGGCACTTCTTTCATGTGTTTTTATGTGGGATTTGCCAACTATGAAAAATGCAACTTACACAAAAATAGACATACCCTTCCCCTCCCAGAAGACAATTCACCTGTTTAAGGCCAAGGGACATTCTTCTAAACAAAATGTATTTTTTGGAAAATCTGACATATTACCTAGTGGCAACAAGACCAATAACAACTTAAGAATCAGTCGGAACAAGGGGTATTTTTTGATGCTGTTGTAGTGGCATATTACAGCAGCCCAGAACCAGAGGGAGGTTTGACTGAGAAGTTCTCTTTCTGGGGTGTTTTGTGGTCCTCTCCGTAGCATTTAGACATTTAGACATTTAGATAAGGTGGAATCATCGTCCAACCCGCTCCTCGTCAGCCTCGCCTCCTTCGAGCTGGTTCCAACATTTAAAGCGTCCCAGCATCCTTCAGTCAGTCACATGTGTTCAGGGTGGTTCTGCAAACAGGTGATGAACTCTTTGACGGGGTGTCCGTGGAAACAGATCTGGTTGACAGCATTGAACAAGGGGAACCTAGAAGGTGGAAAGCTGGGATATCAGTTTCAGTTTTAAAACAAAAATGCCTGATTCACACCAAAGTGCCAACCCAAACCGTACTGGCTTACAGTATATATATATATATATATATATATATATATATATATATATATATATATATATATATATATACATATACACAATGGAGTAAAGTACTTAAGTAAATATACTTTAAAGTAATAAAGTAGTTTTTTGGGGTATCTGTACTTTACTATATATATATTTTTGACAACTTTTACATTTACTTCACTACATTCCTAAAGAAAATCATGTACTTTTTACTCAATACATTTTCCCTGACACCTAGAAGTACTCGTTACATTTTGAATACTTAGCAGGACAGGACAATGGTCCAATTAACACGCGTTAAGAGAACATCCCTGGTCATCCTTACTGCGTCTGATCTGGCGGACTTACTGAACACACATGCTTCATTTACTTTCCGAAAATTAAAAAGAAAACGGTGCCATCTGGTTTTGAATTTGGATTTGAAATGATTTGTACTTTTACTTTTGATACTTAAGTATATTTTAGCAATTACTTTTACTACTGATAGTTAAGTATATTTAAAACCAAATACTTTTAGACTTATGCTCAAGTAGTATTTTACCGGGTGACTTTCACTTTTATTTTCTATTAATGTATCAATGTATCAGCTCAGTTTGGCTCAGTAGTGTGAAAAGGTTATAAGGGTGGTTTGTCATTACATGTCATTGGATGATCAATTAAGAACACAACTCACTCTCAGAAGATTCTGAAGACAAACTCATCAAATGTAACTCACTTGTCCACCAGGCCCTTCTTCTTCAGGATGTGGTTGACTTCAGCTGCAGTGGCCGGACCCTGGAGCTTCTGCCCATTCAACATCTCCTTCTCCAACTCCTCAATAGTCTACACAGGGAGACACAAATACAAAGACAGAGTGAGAGAGAGAGAGAGAGAGAGAGAGAGAGAGAGATAAAAAAAAGAAGATAGGTATATAGAGAGAGGGGGCTCACGAGAGAGAAATTTTAACATTTAGAATATCGACGACAACGGGTATGACAAATTCTTTCCACACTCCTCACAGCACCTTTCCGGTTTTGGCGAAGGCCTCTGCGATCTTACGGTTGCGTCCGCCGTAGCAAGTTGTGATGAGGTCAGCGACGCCGCAGCTCTCCAGGAAAGTGACGGGGGAGACGGGTCCAGCGGTGCAGAATATCCGGGCGAAGGCAATCATCTCCATCAGCCCCAGTCTGATTACCGCCGCCTTGGTGTTATCTCCGAAGCCCAGGCCGTCACAGAACCCTGCTCCTACCGCCACTATGTTCTGGGGTGGGAGAAGAAGAGATCGTTTTAAACCATTACGATCTCATCTGTAAATAGAAATCTAAAAAGCAATTTATCTTAAAAGATTCTCTGACGATGGTCAACATGACTGAAACACGTCTGGTACATTACACTCCTTTGTTTGAGCACATATTAATACACACTATAATACACACTATAATACACACTATAATACACACACGATCAACAGCATTTTTTTCCCCTTAAATCCTCAGTGTCTGTTTCCTCCTTCCACTTTTTTAAATATATATTTTTTAAAAACCTTTATTTAACTAGGCAATAGAACGCAGTATATCTCTGACCATTAAAATAGCATGTCAATGCTTTTGTGCTACATAAGTAAAGATCAATGTATTTCATGATTTGTTTTTTTTTAATAATTGTTTTAATTTAATATTTTATTTAACTAGGCAAGTCAGTTAAGAACAAATTCTTATTTTTCAATGACGGCCTAGGAACAGTGGGTTAACTGCCTTGTTCAGGGGCAGAACGACAGATTTTTTTTTACCTCGTCAGCTCTGGGATTCGATCCTGCAACCTTTCGGTTACTGGTCCAACGCTCTGACCACTGGACTTACCCTGCCTCCCCATTCCGGTTAGAACATTGTAACACTTTTCTCCTTCCTGCGTAACTAAAGGCCCACCTTGAGAGCGCCACAGATCTCTACCACATCAGCTTCCTCCACCACGGTAACTCTGAAGTTCGTGGTCTGCATCAGTTTCTTCAGGATGGGGCCCCACTCTTTGTTCTTGCACCCTGTGTGACGAATACAAAACATGGAGAATTATTACACGTGAAAAATATATTCAATACCATACCTGGGGTTGGCAGGTAGCCTTGTGGTTAGAGCGTTGGGCCAGGTTGCTAGATTGAAATGCTCAGCTGACAAGGTAAAAATCTGTCGTTCTGCCCCTGAACAGGCAGTTAACCCACTGTTCCTAGGCCGTCATTGAAAAATAAGAATTTGTTCTTAACTGACTTGCCTAGTTAAATAAAATATTAAATTAAAACAATTATTAAAAAAAAACAAATCATGAAATACATTGATCTTTACTTATGTAGCACAAAAGCATTGACATGCTATTTTAATGGTCAGAGATATACTGCGTTCTATTTTTCTAAACAACCAAACAAACACCCCTTACCGATTGTTGTTTCGCAGAACTTCTCCTCCGCGACTTCGTTGGCTATGTTAGCTCCCATCAGCACCGTCATGGTGACGCCCAGCTTCTCTCTGATGACATCAGAGATCAGCTTCAACCCCTCTGGCCCCTCATCCACACCCTGAAACATAGATCACCATGGATACGTCTTTTCATATCATCTCCCTCATCGACATCCTACAACAACCGATCACCAGGAATGTAGGCCTCATCGTCCTATTTACAGCAACAAACAACAATCAGAAGCAGCAGTATTAAATTCTGTAAATTCAATCAGAAGTTTGCCTTTCAAAAAGGTAATTGTTTGCTGCTGGCTTTTATTCAAAACAGGCCCTGAAAGCAAAAAAACACTCACTTTGATAAGAGACATGCCCACAGCATCCTTCTTGATGTGTTCTTTGATGGTGTCACAGATTCTGTTGATGAACTGGTGTGGAATAACGAAGATCAAGATGTCTGCTCCCTTCACAGCATCCGTCACCTCTGGAACAGCCACCTACACGGGGCGAAGACAGATTCATCGGGTGGATGTGTGGCAGATCTAACAGTTGGTAATAATAAATGATTAGGTAATGATTTGTTAATAATCAGGTAATAATCAAATTTGTTTTTTTATTGAACCGAAAAGGTGATACATGCATTGTTGTGTTTTCTATCGTGACAAACTGTATAAAATGTTATGTTAGCTGCACAAGAGATTTGGTTCTGGGTTACTTCTAAAATTATTAACACACCATTTTTTCCCCAGAGTATTTTGAATGTCTAAAATGAATGAGTCTTACGATGTTTGGGGGAAGCTTGTGTCCGGGCAGGTACTTGACGTTCTCATGGTCTGTGTTGATGATCTCTGTGAGTTTACGTCCGTTCACGGTCTCCTCAAATACCCACATGTTCACTGTCGTGTCGAACACGTCAAGCTTTCCTGCATTGACGCCTACAATCTTGGCAATGGCAGAGCCCCTGTGGATGTGAAACAAAAGGTGTCCATTTCAAACAATGATATTGTTTCAGTCATGTTCTCCACATTTTAGGATCTTAAGAAATGACTCAGGGTGCAAGACCCAGTGAGGTAATCCCACTTTGAGAGATAAACAGGCTAGCAAGTGAGATGGTAGGATGTCGAATGTCTTGCAATTGTATTTGGTTAGTGAAGCCTGTCTCTCACTGCTGCCAATCAGTTAAGCTTTCTAGCACCGCATATTATGTAACAGATGCTGGAGAGAGATCAGGGAAGAAAATGATGTCATAATTCATTCTTAAAAAGTGGACTCAAATTATTATTGAGTCAATAATTTAACATTCACTGTTTATAATGAATATAAACCACTCCTAATGAGTGTAATGGCAGAGTAGTATTTACTCAAACATTATTTTACGTCAATCAATGAGGCAAGAGTTATTTTAAAGATCAGACAACTCAATATTGATTCAGCTACTTTCCCCCCATTGTACTAGTAAGCCTACATAACACAATACAACACAACCTCAGAGAACATAAGAGCATTCCCGAGGAAGTCAATCCAAGGCCCTGCAGTGCAGCAGTTCAAAGCGTTTGTTGTTATAGGAGGCGCACAATTTGGCCTAGCGTCGTCCGGGTTAGGGGAGGGTTTGTTTGGCCGTCATTGTAAAATAAGAATTAGTTCTTAACTGACTTGCCTAGTTAAATAAATAAAAGGTTACATTAAAAAAAATAGAAATAGCAGCATGGCTACTGGACATACCACCACCACCCTTCAAGTTCATCACATAATATGATACGATCAGCCCTTTTGTGTGAGTGTGTGAGAGAGAAACTATAAGGAGTTGAACTGCATTCTGCATGAGCCAAACGTCCGATGCAGTCACTGTGGCTGAAAAGTCAATAATCCAGCAAGTCTACTAGATTAAATCAACTCTATTGAGATTATAAATTAAATTCTGATATTTGCCCCAGTTATGTTGCATTATCACCATTGGCCCAATTGAGACATTTACAAATCGTATTATTATTACTGGTCTAATAAAGCAACAAGGAAATCAGGGAAAATCTAACACGAACAGGGTAACAGCAGTTTACTGTAGGCCTATCTCTCAAACTGTCATCTTTTTTTCTGGTGAGATCACATCGAGCAAAAAAACAACACAAACTCGATACACTCACAGCTTCAATTCTACGAGCTAAAACGTGATACACAACCGATCCAAAGATTCACAGTGTAATCACCGCCTCAAATTACAGTCCCTTAAGTGAGGCATTTGAAAACCGCTGACATGCAAAAACTGCCCTCTCGTGTACATTAAGATCATTCTGCATCATCAACTCAGAAAGAGCTAAATATGTTTAGAATGAATTAATATAAAAAATGCTTACCAGTTGCCAGAGCCAATGATGCATACTTTCTTGAGTGCCATGGTGTACAGTGCGATAGTCCACGGTGTCTGTAGCTTCTCCTGAAGTGCTTGGTGCGAGACGCGTCTGAAGCCGAGACGAAATTTATTTATACCTGACACGTGGTCTAGCAGACCGTCTGGGTCACGCCCCCTCGTAGCTATTGGTCAGCGCGGTCAGGAAGAGGACCACTTCTAATCCCATTAGGAACAATGTGTTGCGTTAGGAAGGAGTCTCACATCGTGTCCTTTAGCACACCTCAATGTTCGGAGAGGTGAGTCTTTGACCAAGAATGATTAGGATAATGTCAAGAGCAAAAAAAGTTTGGTGAAGCAATATCTATGTCTAAACTCCTTATCCTATGAACCCGATATGCTGACCTGCAGGTCAATGACCAGATCGTCCCCCTGGTTGTTATACTATACCCTCTCCTGCATCACCCCACTTGTCACAGCAACGACACAGGTGTGTGGTATCAGAACTAAACGGTGATGCTGAGGTGAGCACTTAGGCAGGTAACATCTTTAAAAATGGTAAGAATGCCAGTTTGTGCATCAAATGGTTCAACTTTAAATAATTAATTCACAACCAAGAAGTTATCATTGACGATATCCTTTATTATAGCACGAGATTCAAAACATACAGGAAGAAAATAGGTTTGGTCCATGAAATAAAAAATACAATTCATGTCTGAAGATTTAAAAATCAGTCAACAGTATCATCCCTTTTACAGGTTTGGGGTCAATTCAGCATTAAATCAGCACGTTGATTGAAATTACACTCAACTATTGGAAAAATAAAATAAAAATACCCATTGAAAATATGTATTTAAATGAACTTACTGAACAGATACTGAATTGAGCACAACGATAAAGCTTCTTACATCCTCTACATGTCATATCTAAACAGAAATACCTACAAGCCTAAAGCCGTCTACCATGCTAGCAAAAAAGCTGAAATTCGTGAATGTCACAGCTAAAAAGTGAACCCAGCTCTACGCTTCTCTTCCTAAAAAGGTGTTGATAGCTTCTGCACACTAACAAATAAAGAAGGAAAACCCAGAGGAATTCATCTGAACAGAACAGTAGAAGCCTAAAATGTTGTTCTCCCTCTTCCACACAGGACCAACAAACAACTGCAACTTGCTGCTAGGTTATAGAGAATATTCTGGATTAAACCATTGGGGTCACTTGAGGGGGAACGTCTTGGGCAAACGGAGCATTAGATAATGAGTCAAATTGATGGTATGTCCTTTAAAAAAACAGACATTTTCCCCTTCACATCAGATTATTCTGTTCCTTATTTACAAAACTAGATCGACTTGAGGTAATTACTACTAAACACTACTTCCTTAATATTCTTTACTTCTAACTAAACAAGACCTCATACTTTCTAAACTTTTTTTTATTTTTATACAAACAAAGCTCCACCAAAATAGTTTAAAATGAAAAGGCCACTTAAATGATTAACTAACCAATATAGTGAAGTTTCAAAACATTGTACAGCCTTGCCTGTCATTACCATGCGTTGAAGTGTTCATAGGGGAATTTTGAAGCACACAAGATTCTAAAAGTATAATTTTTTGGAGGTACACAACATTCTAGAAGCATTTAAAATAATCTCGGTAAGAAACGAACAGCCAGCGGGCCAATAAAAGGCCACGGAATACTCACACAACCCTATCAATACCAAACAAACACTGAATATCAATTCCAGACCAAAGGCAGAATGGTAGTGTGTGTAGGCTATCACCTGATCAGTTATGAGTTAGTTTGGACTCAGAGCGGGGTAGATAGATAGTCCCAAGCATTTAAAATTAACCCAATGCTCTTTCACCTTGGCCAAATGTTACAACTTTAATTTAAGCCCCTTACTTAAAATACCCAAATATTAGTTATTGTGAAGTAGCATCAATACTTAGTTGGGGGTAATTTCAACCTCACTTAGGCCTGAATATATAGATTCAAGATCTGTGAGAGAGTTCAGCACAGAAAATAAATGCTTTGGGGGTTAAACAGAGATAGACCATTGAAAGAAAATAAGTCAAAATATATTTTAGCGGGACAATGGGACAAATATAAAAAAAGTAAGTAGCAATCAAACATTTATACATAACCATAACAGCTGCTAGTTGATGTTAAAATATATCCTACAGTTACCATCAGCAGTAAAGCAGTCTATACATCTAAGATGTCTTATCTAAGCCTTTTGCAAAAAAATCAGCGGTGTATTTATAAATATGAAAGTCCCAAAACTTCTCTTTTCGTCCTCCCAGAGAGAACAGCCACTTCTTTTCCTCTGTCGACCTGCTTTTCTTTGACTTCATCTGGCCTAGGTGTTTCTGATGCCCAGGGCCTGTTCCAGCTCCTGACGCCTCTGTTGGACCTGACATACATTTGAAAGAAACACAAAAAATGAAGAGATTAAACATGTAGATAAAGAACAATATTACATTTCAGAAATGGTAATCCAATTTTCAATTTCATAGAGCACTTTAGAGCATGTGTTATAAGTGAAAGGAATAGCAGGTAATTGCTAGGTCAATAGCAGGTAATGCTAGGTCAATAGCAGGTAATTGCTAGGTCAATAGCAGGTAATGCTAGGTCAATAGCAGGTAATGCTAGGTCAATAGCAGGTAATGCTAGGTCAATAGCAGGTAATGCTAGGTCAATAGCAGGCATTGCTAGGTAAATAGCAGGCATTGCTAGGTAAATAGCAGGTAATGCTAGGTAAATACCAGGAAACATAGGTAAATAGCAGGTAATGCTAGGTAAATAGCAGGCATTGCTAGGTAAATAGCAGGCAATGCTAGGTAAATAGCAGGTAATGCTAGGTAAATAGCAGGCAATGCTAGGTAAATAGCAGGCAATGCTAGGTAAATAGCAGGTAATGCTAGGTAAATAGCAGGTAATGCTAGGTAAATAGCAGGTAATGCTAGGTAAATAGCAGGTAAATACCAGGAAACATAAGTAAATAGCAGGTAATGCTAGGTCAATAGCAGGCATTGCTAGGTAAATAGCAGGTAATGCTAGGTAAATAGCAGTGGGAACAGCACCGTAAAATAAAGTATAATTAAAAATCTCCCTTAGATAATGATTGTAAGTATTTAGTAGGGCAGAAAAACTGGGTGGTATGACTCAGCAATGATGACCCTTCATGGGGAATGAATGGCAGAGGGGAGGAGGTTACCTTGGAGTAGAAGTAGCGACATACAGAATGGAGAGAGGTGAGGAGGTTACCTTGGGAGTAGAAGTAGCAACATACAGAATGGAGAGAGGTGAGGAGGTTACCTTGGGAGTAGAAGTAGCAACATACAGAATGGAGAGAGGGGAGGACGTTACCTTGGAGTAGAAGTAGCAACATACAGAATGGAGAGAGGTGAGGAGGTTACCTTGGAGTAGAAGTAGCAACATACAGAATGGAGAGAGGTGAGGAGGTTACCTTGGGGGTAGAAGTAGCAACATACAGAATGGAGAGAGGGGAGGACGTTACCTTGGGAGTAGAAGTAGCAACATACAGAATGGAGAGAGGTGAGGAGGTTACCTTGGAGTAGAAGTAGCGACACACGGCCTCCTGGGCCCAGGGTTGGAAATAGAACTCGGCTCTCCTCTCTTCTTCTGGGTTCGCAACAACATCAGTCATAGTCTGTAAAAAATAATCACATATACATTAGAAACGTTTAACTTTTAGTAACACTTCATTAAAAGTCTACAGGTATAATGTGTTGTTGTTTACGCACTAAAAGCATCATGCATGTTATCTATATTTATCTTTTCATACAAGTAAACCATCTGTGTAAAGCATACTAGGTTTGGTTTGCTCCTAGCAGGACTCCCTTAAAATAACTTTGCTTGAAAAAAAAAAAAAGCAGCAATATTAATGTTTGTCCCTCGAGACGCCGTAGCAACATAGCCAGTATACACTTCCTCAAAATAGTCTTAATTAATCTAAGATAAATCTGTCTCTCGTTGAATGCCAACAAACAATTCATTGCCACTCCAACTAGGAGTATTACTGTTGGCCAATCACAGACGAATGAGCATAGACTTCAGGTACCAAAAACTTAAGACTTTCTTCAATAAATAATATTGTGTGCTCTAACAGCCAGAAAAAAAATTAACAGCAGAACATCAAAACGAACAAAAACATCACAATTGTCGACCTAGTATATGACCAAACTGTTTCGAATGGGAAGCATGCAACAGGCTTCATAAAAACACATCTTCATTCACTCTGGCATGTTCTTGCATAAGGACAACTAAGGTTACTGGGCGCCAGGTAACCATGCGGAAGGCTGCATTTTCAGGGGGGAGAAGAAATATCCATGAACTTTGGACTGGATTCAACTAGATTCACCCCTTGGTTTCGTTGTCATTGGCAGTCCAGTCAGTGTGGTGTTTGGTCCTCCTCCAAGAATCAGCTGAACAAAACACTACATGTGGAACAGCTAGCTAGTGCTAATGGATAACAAACAGCCATGGCAGTTGGCTAGTGCAAACGGCTAACATACATCCATCCATGGCAGTTAGCTAGTGCTAACGGCTAACATACATCCATGGCAGTTAGCTAGTACTAACAGCTAACATACATCCATGGCAGCTAGCTAATGCCAACGGCTAACATACATCCATGGCAGTTAGCTAGTGCTAACGGCTAACATACATCCATCCATGGCAGTTAGCTAGTGCTAACGGCTAACATACATCCATGGCAGTTAGCTAGTACTAACAGCTAACATACATCCATGGCAGCTAGCTAATGCCAACGGCTAACATACATCCATGGCAGTTAGCTAGTGCTAACGGCTAACATACATCCATCCATGGCAGTTAGCTAGTGCTAACGGCTAACATACATCCATGGCAGTTAGCTAGTACTAACAGCTAACATACATCCATGGCAGCTAGCTAATGCCAACGGCTAACATACATCCATGGCAGTTAGCTAGTGCTAATGACTAACATATATCCATGGCAGCTAGCTAGTGCTAACGACTAACATACATCAATGGCAGCTAGACTGTGTTAATAGCTAACATTCGTACATGGCAGTTAACTAGTGCTAACGGCTAACTAAGTCTATTACTACACAAGGAAAAGGTCATGTTCAGTAAGACACAGAGCAAAATGCTTTGCAAAAGAAAACAACAATCTGTGTTTTTATTGGACAAGTTCAAGTAGTACCTCTCCATTTTAGTTCATTTCAATGCATTTTCTTCTTAATGAACATGACCCAGATGGGAGGTATTACGTAAAGTGTAATCAGCAACTGGGCAGCACTAGAGAGCCGTTTGAGTTACCTTGTAAGTTAAGAAAAGAGGCCTGTACACATCATTGCTGCTCCCGACACACATGGGGGGCCTCATTTCGTCATCTGAAGCACCAGTTCACCAGAGTTCAGTTCATAGTTTACCTTGAGGTCCCATAGAGAGGTGTTTTCCTGTTAGGTTACCTAGAGTTCCCTGCACTGTGACCGCAGCCAGCCATTGATAAAGCCCCGATGTTCTCTCTGTGTCTGTGTGTGTGTGTGTACCTTGAGGTCCCGGCACTGTGATTGCAGCCAGTCGTTGATGAAGCCCTGGGGGTCTCTGGCGAAGCTCAACATGAACTCTCTCTGGGTCTTCAGCTGGTTGATCGTCTCTATGGTCTCATGGATCTACAGGGAAAGAAGAGAGATCCGAGGGTCAAGCCTAGTTCAACATTTAAATACACTATCGTTTTAAAGCGTCTGCATGCTTCCCAGCCCGAAAACAGTTCAGTAGAGTTCGAGCATATACGACGACATTTTGTGACGGATTTGTTAGTTTTGGTGAGTTTTTCCTGGACGCAAGCCGAAGTTCGAAGCAGACTTCAACCCCCCTTCGTCGGTGATGGGTCCAACAGTAGGGATTCTTCAATAAAGTATTTGTCGTCATTCAACGATAAGAGGACTCGTTATCATGCAACATTTTTCATTGAAAAATACTGCATCAAAACACACAAAGATCTTGTCGCAGAATGACAAAAAAAATGAATGACAGATTTCTCGAGTTCTTAAGATTAATTTGGACTATTTTGAGGAGGAAATGTATACTGGCGACGGCGTTTTAAAAATGGACAAACAGTACCATTGGCCGCTTTTTTCTTTAAGGTCTTTTTAAGGGAGTTCGGTTCGTCTAGGCGCCAGCCAAACTGAAGCAAGCTGACGCCTTTATGGATCTGAACGGGGAAAACATTGCTGGATGGACATCCAAACCAAGATGGATTAAGTAGAGTTACTTGGCTTTGTACAGGGACACACATTAAGGCCCTATAAAATCTGCGATGCAGAGAACACGGACGGAATCCACACAAACATCATTTTTTAAAGGAATTCAACAATGTACTGTACTTAGTAGGGAAACAGGTTAATGTATTGAACATTTATTAGCCCAGAATGCACCAGTAATTTGTATTTCCTACAACTTTCTGAAGAGGCATCGAGAATGCCCCCGTCTGTGTACGGGGGTGCACGCGTCTACCGTTAGCGATGATAGTAATGAAAACAGTCAAGGTAGATGGAAAGGCTTTGTCAAAAACCTTCAGTTAAACGTTATCTACAGACGGCATTTAGACCGGCAGCACAATTCAGAGATTTCTTTTAGTAATTGATATTTTGACCCCCCCCCCTACCAAAAAAAACTCATTTTTTTTCCCCCTTCTGATGTGATTGGTCAAAAGACCAATTAGTGGGGAAAAGATCAGAATTGGGCTGCCTGTCAAAACGCAGCCGTAGCAGCTCATGATATCATTCTGCCGGATAAAACAGGATTATTTGAATCAATCCGCTGGGTATTTGTGTTGCCAACTCGACCAGCATGCTAGAAACACAACTAAACAGCAGCCTCATGATAGGCGCACACCGGAAATTAAAGGGGAACTACAAAATAAAATAAAAGATCCGTTTTTCCCCAGACCTCAAACGTGGTCTCTTGATGTGGTTTTAAGCATTTTTTTGTGGACTTTCACCATCCAATTTAGTTGTTTATCTATTAACCCCCTAGAGTCGATGTCGGCGCCTAATTATCTAAATCAGCTTAATAAAATAATAATAAGATATGTTTTTTTTTGTATTGGATGATTTCGCATCTGCGGTGAAAGAGCTCGAGCGGTGTTTGTCAGACTACATGAGACTTCTCACAAAAATCGTCTGTAGTGTCTTGAACAGCCTACAAACTATTATAACCCCCCCCCCCCCCCCCATGGAGAGATGAGACTCCCACGAACACCAAGGTGTTCTCCGTTTTGCTCCACGTCCCCCACAAGCATCTTGGGACTCGTCTGAAGTCGGTACAAGCCAATCTGCCAACTTCCATCTGTAGCGTCCGAACAGTTAAGGCTGCACACTAGTATGTTCCATCTGTGATCCACAGGCCTCACAAGACTCGTCTGAAGGAAGGGTCCCCCGGTACAAGATTTTAAAAAATGAATGGAAGTTTATATGGAGACTTTAGTGCCAAAAATATGGGGTTAAATAACAAAAAGAGAGAAAAAAAAAGGTTCCCGATCTTTCTTATCTCTTAGATATAGGACAGACACTTCAGAACAAACTTACTTTAGTTTTTTTTTTTTTGGGGGGGGGGGGGGGAGAATCTGTTATTCATTGCATTTGTTAAAATTGATGTACCTCTGTCCTTGAGCTGTTCTTGTCTAATGATGTTCTGTATTATATAATGTTCTGTGTTCTGTTTTTTGTGTTCTGTGTTCTGTATGATGTGCCATGTTCTGTGTTCTGTGTTCTGTATTATGTGTCATGTTCTGTGTTCTGTGTTCTGTATGATGTGCCATGTTCTGTGTTCTGTATTATGTGTCATGTTCTGTGTTCTGTATGGACCCCAGGAAGAGTAGCTGCTGCTTTTGCAACAGCTAATGGGGATCCTAATAAAATACTCCCAAAATGGTATGGGGCTAATAGCAGTAAGGCCAAATGAAAACATTAATCTTTTATTGTATTTTTGATTTATATATATATTTTTTTATACAATTATTATTATTTTTTTAATGCTTCAAGGGGTCTTAACATTCCAAATCAAATAGCTAAATGATCCTTGGTGTGACCTGCTTAAAACAAGTACATGTAGTTTAGTAGGATACCCCCCCCCCCCAGTGTAGACAGGGCTTAGATTTATGGGCTCATTTTTAAAAGCTCATTTGAGCTCAAAAACATACAAAAAACAAATTGGGAAAAACTGAAACCTGGAAAAACAAAAAGAAAACAGAATTTGGTGAAAGGAAAAAAATAACAATCAGGCAACAAAATAAATGAATCAGGCCCTAAACAATGCAAATGGATACTTCTTTAAAATCTTCCAGATTTAGCTAGCCAGCTAAACTTCATCTGTAGTCACTGTAGTAGGGACATTATGTTATCGAGTGCTCCTCACTCAGTCAAGTAGTACCGTGACAGTTGTCTTGTAAAATTTGCTGTGTTTCGTTGGCCTTTGCCACAGCAGCTAGCCAGGGTCTCTCTGACCTTACTCTGCACTAGTTACCTCAGCTCTGCTCCCTCTACAATCACAGCAATGCGACATGTAGCCAATGCTAGTGACAGTGTGTGTGTTTGTGTGTCAGAGTCCATCCTGTGGGGTCTTGTTCTTTATTCTGTATTAACAGTCTGACCTTGAAGTAGGCTGCTGGAAGTTGGAGAGGGGGAGGAGGGCTGTCTATTTGTTGTTTGATTTCAGGTTCAGAGAGTTTCTCTGTACAGTCTGTTCCTAGTTCACCTCTATTTTCCCACTCTTCCACCATCTCTGTACAATAGCAGAGTGTAATAAAAAAAGAGTGTGGAAGAACAGCTGTTTATTGCCTCAGTCACACAGCCTCAGAATAGCTTACCATAAGTTCTAGGCTAGATTCAGTCCCTTGAAAACCAATGAAACACGGAAGACTTCAACTATGAGCTCCATACATACCTTGTTGTCCAGGCCAGCTATCTCCTGCTGGCTGGCGGTGGATAGGAGGAAGGAGTTCATCTGGGTCTTCAGAGTGTCGTCCACCTCCACATCGATGTCATAGCAGGCCGTCTTCTTCTGGTCGTTGGGATCCACACTGTAGACACACAGGGAGAGAGTTAGATCATACAGTCGTCTATCTGTAGTCCAGATTGTCATTTCTTGCAATCACGCTGCACATCTCAGAAGAGTTCTATATCATATTAATGTGGTTCTTGAAACACTTGGAACAATTCCGTAGGCAATGAGATCTGATCTGAGCTTCGAGTTATAAAAAGGGCCCAGAGTTTTTCCCCGAACCACGCAAACACTCTGGACCCTAGTGACGAGGACAAAACGAGGCGTCGACCCTAGTGACGAGGCTTACCTGATAACATGGTTAATAATGGGTTAGAGGCCTACCTGATGACATGGTTAATAATGGGTTAGAGGCCTACCTGATGACATGGTTAATGATGGGTTAGAGGCCTACCTGATGACATGGTTAATAATGGGTTAGAGGCCTACCTGATGACATGGTTAATGATGGGTTAGAGGCCTACCTGACGACATGGTTAATAATGGGTTAGAGGCCTACCTGACGACATGGTTAATGATGGGTTAGAGGCCTACCTGATGACATGGTTAATGATGGGTTAGAGGCCTACCAGGCCTACCTGATGACATGGTTAATGATGGGTTAGAGGCCTACCTGATGACATGGTTAATAATGGGTTAGAGGCCTACCTGACGACATGGTTAATGATGGGTTAGAGGCCTACCTGACGACATGGTTAATGATGGGTTAGAGACCTACCTGATGACATGGTTAATAATGGGTTAGAGGCCTACCTGATGACATGGTTAATAATGGGTTAGAGGCCTACCTGATGACATGGTTAATAATGGGTTAGAGGCCTACCTGATGACATGGTTAATAATGGGTTAGAGGCCTACCTGATGACATGGTTAATAATGGGTTAGAGGCCTACCTGATGACATGGTTAATAATGGGTTAGAGGCCTACCTGACGACATGGTTAATAATGGGTTAGAGGCCTACCTGATGACATGGTTAATAATGGGTTAGAGGCCTACCAGGCCTACCTGATGACATGGTTAATGATGGGTTAGAGGCCTACCTGACGACATGGTTAATAATGGGTTAGAGGCCTACCAGGCCTACCTGATGACATGGTTAATGATGGGTTAGAGGCCTACCTGATGACATGGTTAATAATGGGTTAGAGGCCTACCAGGCCTACCTGATGACATGGTTAATGATGGGTTAGAGGCCTACCTGATGACATGGTTAATAATGGGTTAGAGGCCTACCTGATGACATGGTTAATGATGGGTTAGAGGCCTACCTGACGACATGGTTAATGATGGGTTAGAGGCCTACCTGATGACATGGTTAATAATGGGTTAGAGGCCTACCTGATGACATGGTTAATGATGGGTTAGAGGCCTACTTGAGGACATGGTTAATAATGGGTTAGAGGCCTACCTGATGACATGGTTAATAATGGGTTAGAGGCCTACCTGACGACATGGTTAATGATGGGTTAGAGGCCTACCTGACGACATGGTTAATGATGGGTTAGAGGCCTACCTGACGACATGGTTAATAATGGGTTAGAGGCCTACCTGACGACATGGTTAATAATGGGTTAGAGGCCTACCTGACGACATTGTTAATGATGGGTTAGAGGCCTACCTGACGACATGGTTAATAATGGGTTAGAGGCCTACCTGACGACATGGTTAATAATGGGTTAGAGACCTACCTGATGACATGGTTAATAATGGGTTAGAGGCCTACCTGATGACATGGTTAATGATGGGTTAGAGGCCTACCTGACGACATGGTTAATGATGGGTTAGAGGCCTACCTGATGACATGGTTAATAATGGGTTAGAGGCCTACCTGACGACATGGTTAATAATGGGTTAGAGACCTACCTGATGACATGGTTAATAATGGGTTAGAGGCCTACCTGATGACATGGTTAATAATGGGTTAGAGGCCTACCTGATGACATGGTTAATGATGGGTTAGAGGCCTACCTGACGACATGGTTAATGATGGGTTAGAGGCCTACCTGATGACATGGTTAATAATGGGTTAGAGGCCTACCTGACGACATGGTTAATAATGGGTTAGAGGCCTACCTGATGACATGGTTAATAATGGGTTAGAGGCCTACCTGATGACATGGTTAATAATGGGTTAGAGGCCTACCTGATGACATGGTTAATAATGGGTTAGAGGCCTACCTGACGACATGGTTAATAATGGGTTAGAGGCCTACCAGGCCTACCTGACGACATGGTTAATAATGGGTTAGAGGCCTACCTGATGACATGGTTAATGATGGGTTAGAGGCCTACCTGATGACATGGTTAATAATGGGTTAGAGGCCTACCTGACGACATGGTTAATAATGGGTTAGAGGCCTACCTGATGACATGGTTAATGATGGGTTAGAGGCCTACCAGGCCTACCTGACGACATGGTTAATAATGGGTTAGAGGCCTACCTGACGACATGGTTAATGATGGGTTAGAGGCCTACCTGACGACATGGTTAATAATGGGTTAGAGGCCTACCTGACGACATGGTTAATAATGGGTTAGAGGCCTACCTGACGACATGGTTAATAATGGGTTAGAGGCCTACCTGACGACATGGTTAATAATGGGTTAGAGGCCTACCAGGCCTACCTGACGACATGGTTAATAATGGGTTAGAGGCCTACCTGACGACATGGTTAATAATGGGTTAGAGGCCTACCTGACGACATGGTTAATAATGGGTTAGAGACCTACCTGATGACATGGTTAATAATGGGTTAGAGGCCTACCTGATGACATGGTTAATAATGGGTTAGAGGCCTACCTGATGACATGGTTAATGATGGGTTAGAGGCCTACCTGATGACATGGTTAATGATGGGTTAGAGGCCTACCTGATGACATGGTTAATGATGGGTTAGAGGCCTACCAGGCCTACCTGACGACATGGTTAATAATGGGTTAGAGGCCTACCTGACGACATGGTTAATGATGGGTTAGAGGCCTACCTGATGACATGGTTAATGATGGGTTAGAGGCCTACCTGATGACATGGTTAATGATGGGTTAGAGGCCTACCTGATGACATGGTTAATGATGGGTTAGAGGCCTACCTGACGACATGGTTAATGATGGGTTAGAGGCCTACCTGATGACATGGTTAATAATGGGTTAGAGACCTACCTGACGACATGGTTAATAATGGGTTAGAGGCCTACCTGATGACATGGTTAATGATGGGTTAGAGGCCTACCTGATGACATGGTTAATGATGGGTTAGAGGCCTACCTGACGACATGGTTAATGATGGGTTAGAGGCCTACCTGATGACATGGTTAATGATGGGTTAGAGGCCTACCTGATGACATGGTTAATGATGGGTTAGAGGCCTACCTGATGACATGGTTAATGATGGGTTAGAGGCCTACCTGATGACATGGTTAATGATGCGTTAGAGGCCTACCAGGCCTACCTGATGACATGGTTAATGATGGGTTAGAGGCCTACCTGACGACATGGTTAATAATGGGTTAGAGGCCTACCTGACGACATGGTTAATAATGGGTTAGAGGCCTACCTGACGACATGGTTAATAATGGGTTAGAGGCCTACCTGACGACATGGTTAATAATGGGTTAGAGGCCTACCTGACGACATGGTTAATAATGGGTTAGAGGCCTACCTGATGACATGGTTAATAATGGGTTAGAGGCCTACCTGATGACATGGTTAATGATGGGTTAGAGGCCTACCTGATGACATGGTTAATAATGGGTTAGAGGCCTACCTGATGACATGGTTAATAATGGGTTAGAGGCCTACCTGATGACATGGTTAATGATGGGTTAGAGGCCTACCTGATGACATGGTTAATAATGGGTTAGAGGCCTACCTGATGACATGGTTAATGATGGGTTAGAGGCCTACCTGATGACATGGTTAATGATGGGTTAGAGGCCTACCTGACGACATGGTTAATAATGGGTTAGAGGCCTACCTGACGACATGGTTAAAAATGGGTTAGAGGCCTACCTGACGACATGGTTAAAAATGGGTTAGAGGCCTACCTGACGACATGGTTAAAAATGGGTTAGAGGCCTACCTGATGACATGGTTAATGATGATGGGTTCTGGAGGCATCAGGAGAGCATGGAGACGCTGGGGGATCTCAGAGAACTTCATACGCTGAGTCTCAAAGATCTAGAACAAAATAGATAAAACAGAACCTTATTAATTTACTGAAGAACCAGACATGCGTTTCAGCTTTGGAGAGTTAATAAGGATTGCTATTTGTTGTAGGACTAGAGTGTGTTTAGGCTCAGGACAATATTCCCTGGCCCATTTACCCTTAACCATAAAGATTATGAAATGGCAAATTACATTGCAGAACGTCCATTAGATTATTTAACTGTGCCTTAACATTACAGATACAAAACGTGGGGAAAAGATACTCTCCCTAAGAAAGCCTTGTATCTTCCAGCTGTGAACATAGGACACGGTTTTGTACTGGTCCCGCATGGGAATCGAACCCACAACCCTGCCGTTACAAGCGCCATCCCCTACCAACTAAGCCACACGGGGCCACTTGCTGCTCACTGACCTGCTGCAGGTCGTTGTCACAGTTGATGAACTCTCACCTGCTGCAGGTACTTGTCACAGTTGATGAACTCTCTCTCGTGGGGGTCCTGCAGCTTGTGGGTCTTAACATACTGCCAGAGTGCCTGGATGATGACCGGCCTGGTCTGGGTGTGGATCCCCAACATACGGGCCAGGCGAGGGTCCAACTTGAACTGAGGGGGCTGGGAAAGGGGAAGGTATGGAGAGGTGAAATTAGCAGTGACATTACACCATCAAATTGAAAAGTCTCTGAAGAGAGACTCAAATGACAAGAATGTATTTGGGAGAGATATAGAAAGGCCCTGCTGCCAAAACCACCTGGTTCATATTGAATTCAATAAATAAATAAAAAATGAACAGAACATCAACATGACACCATTTAAAATGTAACTGAGTGTTTTTTTTTATTTTTTTAAATCAACATTAAATCATATATAAATCTGTTCATATATACCCCATTCAATGCATTTCTGAAAAGGTGTAAATGACCATGTCTGTGTTTGCTTTCAGAAATTCATTGAATGTTTGGGAATGACGTTATTGTCAGGCATTTGAGAAAATTCTATTGCAAATATAGAGAGTGGGAAAGTGGCCGTAACATTTGGACAAATAATAGACACTGCAGTAAATAAAACCTAATAAAAGCCTGTCTTGTCCGGGACCGGACTCAGAGCGGTGCATCATAGCTACAGTAGGCCTATATGCAAATAAGCCATTTGCTATAAGGTCCTGTCATCATTCACTATGAACTGGACTGTGTGTTTACAGGCAGTAGGGCCTGTCATCATTCACTTTGAACTGGACTGTGTGTTTACAGGCAGTAGGGGCTGGCATCATTCACTATGAACTGGACTGTGTGTTTAGAGGCAGTAGGGCCTGTCATCATTCACTATGAACTGGACTGTGTGTTTACAGGCAGTAGGGCCTGTCATCATTCACTATGAACTGGACTGTGTGTTTACAGGCAGTAGGGGCTGGCATCATTCACTATGAACTGGACTGTGTGTTTACAGGCAGTAGGGCCTGCCATCATTCACTTTGAACTGGACTGTGTGTTTACAGGCAGTAGGGCCTGTCATCATCCACTATGAACTGGACTGTGTGTTTACAGGCAGTAGGGCCTGTCATCATTCACTCTGAACTGGACTGTGTGTTTACAGGAAGTAGGGCCTGTCATCATTCACTATGAACTGGACTGTGTGTTTACAGGCAGTAGGGGCTGGCATCATTCACTATGAACTGGACTGTGTGTTTACAGGCAGTAGGGCCTGCCATCATTCACTTTGAACTGGACTGTGTGTTTACAGGCAGTAGGGTCTGTCATCATTCACTTTGAACTAGACTGTGTGTTTACAGGCAGTAGGGCCTGTCATCATTCACTTTGAACTGGACTGTGTGTTTACAGGCAGTAGGGTCTGTCATCATTCACTATGAACTGGACTGTGTGTTTACAGGCAGTAGGGACTGTCATCATTCACTATGAACTGGACTGTGTGTTTACAGGCAGTAGGACCTGTCATCATTCACTTTGAACTGGACTGTGTGTTTAGAGGCAGTAGGGCCTGTCATCATTCACTATGAACTGGACTGTGTGTTTACAGGCAGTAGGGCCTGTCATCATTCACTCTGAACTGGACTGTGTGTTTACAGGAAGTAGGGCCTGTCATCATTCACTATGAACTGGACTGTGTGTTTACAGGAAGTAGGGCCTGTCATCATTCACTATGAACTGGACTGTGTGTTTACAGGCAGTAGGGTCTGTCATCATTCACTATGAACTGGACTGTGTGTTTACAGGCAGTAGGGCCTGCCATCATTCACTTTGAACTGGACTGTGTGTTTACAGGCAGTAGGGCCTGCCATCATTCACTTTGAACTAGACTGTGTGTTTACAGGCAGTAGGGCCTGTCATCATTCACTTTGAACTAGACTGTGTGTTTACAGGCAGTAGGGCCTGTCATCATTCACTTTGAACTGGACTGTGTGTTTACAGGCAGTAGGGTCTGTCATCATTCACTATGAACTGGACTGTGTGTTTACAGGCAGTAGGGCCTGTCATCATTCACTTTGAACTGGACTGTGTGTTTACAGGCAGTAGGGCCTGTCATCATTCACTATGAACTGGACTGTGTTTACAGGCAGTAGGTCCTGTCATCATTCACTATGAACTGGACTGTGTGTTTACAGGCAGTAGGGCCTGTCATCATTCACTATGAACTGGACTGTGTGTTTACAGGCAGTAGGGCCTGTCATCATTCACTTTGAACTGGACTGTGTGTTTACAGGCAGTAGGGTCTGTCATCATTCACTATGAACTGGACTGTGTGTTTACAGGCAGTAGGGCCTGTCATCATTCACTATGAACTGGACTGTGTGTTTACAGGCAGTAGGGCCTGTCATCATTCACTATGAACTGGACTGTGTGTTTACAGGCAGTAGGGTCTGCCATCATTCACTATGAACTGGACTGTGTGTTTACAGGCAGTAGGGCCTGTCATCATTCACTTTGAACTGGACTGTGTGTTTACAGGCAGTAGGGTCTGTCATCATTCACTATGAACTGGACTGTGTGTTTACAGGCAGTAGGGTCTGCCATCATTCACTATGAACTGGACTGTGTGTTTACAGGCAGTAGGGCCTGTCATCATTCACTTTGAACTGGACTGTGTGTTTACAGGCAGTAGGGTCTGCCATCATTCACTATGAACTGGACTGTGTGTTTACAGGCAGTAGGGTCTGCCATCATTCACTATGAACTGGACTGTGTGTTTACAGGCAGTAGGGTCTGCCATCATTCACTATGAACTGGACTGTGTGTTTACAGATAGAAGCAACAGCGTGACTTTAGATCATTAAAAAAAGCATTTGGCAAAAGCCACCTGAATGGATTTCTGTAAATACCGCGGGAGTCCGCTTAGATTTGGGAACTGTACAGTCCTATTGATCAAAACACCATGAAAAAGGCAGGCTCTTTCCCTCAGTTGCTTATGCACATCAACAACAAGATCAACAACTAAATGTTAGCCAGAGCGAGATGAGTTCAAATCTAACGAGGGAACAGTAGATAACGCAAACTTTTCCAGCTAGTTGGCCGTCATAATTGCACTGATAAACGATGGGGAATTAGTAGCCTGCTCGTCCTTCTGCAGCTTGCCTGCCAAAGCATGCTTGTCCCAACCAACATTTTGACAACTGAATGGGATCTGCCTGCCCGCCCATTCGATTGATGCCAAATACATTTGATTGACAACTAAGAGGTATGTTAACTGTGGATAACAGTCGTTCAAGATCAGCGTAGCTAGCAAAGTGATTCACATTTTCTTGCTAACCAAATGAAAAGGGACAGAGGGATACGAATGCCTTCAACTGAAATGTGTCTTCTGCATTTAACCCTCAACCCCCAGTCAACTGGCAACTGCATCTCTAGCTGTAGCCACAGAAAAAACAATATGGGGGGGTGGGACTCTCTGCCACTTACCCACTCGTCCAATGATATGACGTCCTCCCAGCAGCTAGCTAGGTAATGTTAGGCTCCGTGTTATTAGCTACTAAATAAATAGATATGCTAGCCTATTAGCCATGTTATAACTGACTTGTGATCATTGCCCTTGCTAGTTTGATTGTATTGACATTCCCAGCATTGGGTTACATTGGTCTGTTTTTGTCCAGAATATTGAGTCATTGAAACTGAACCAGTGCATCCCGAATGGAGGCAGCAGACGATGTACCAGGCCAGCTGTGATTTACAACCTGATAGTAATATGTTTTGTACTACCAAGAAATGTATCGGTGAGTTATATGAATCGTGCATTGAACTGCATCCATCTATTCTGCCAACAATGCCTGACTCTACATCATGGGATTTGGAATACAATTCTACCCATTTTAAAACGTCTTATAAAGTTGTTTTGTAGCATGAAGTGGGAATTTGATATTTTGAGATTTTTACGATTGTCCGTTTCATATCTGTAAAGTAGTCCCCAATTTTTAATGTTATTATATATATGTGTGTGTATGTATATATGTATATATGTATATATGTATATATATATATATATATAATATATATATAATATATATATATCATATATATATTATATATATATATCATATATATTGATTGAACGGCAGATGCTGAAATACACATGAAATGACCCCGGGAATAAATATAACAGCGCTCAAAGATGCACAATAAGAGTCAAATTCAAAATGGCTGAATCTTTCCCGTTAATAAGAGATGAATCCTTTTTGTTTTTGCCGAAGTGTCTCTTTAAAACTACAGTGACACCTAGAGGATGTATATGAGAGGTCCCGGGTTGCGATTATTATAAAATGTTTTTACATGGTAGTCTAGTATGAGCAGGACAGAACTAATAGGATGGTTATTACCTGGTAGTCTAGTATGAGCAGGACAGAACTAATAGGATGGTTATTACCTGGTAGTCTAGTATGAGCAGGACAGTCAGTGAGTACGGTTACATGGAGTCAATGCGATTATTGTGTACAGTCAGATTAATATAATAGTTTGATTAAAACGTTTACGTGCTTTGCAAGAAGAATGATTTCCCTAATAATCCTGTTTACATGGACACATCGGAAATCAGGCAACCCCATGACACACTGATGAATGCAGAAAATAGCCAATTAAAATACATGTTCTATCCCAGCGGCCATGTTATTTTTGGGAAGAATACTTGATTCGGAGTTCAGACAAAGTTTCTATATGAAAACTACTTCTAAGATGCATTTTCTAAGATGCAAATTTGTTCCAAACTCACTTCACCCAGGCTAAAGAGGGAGGCTCTCGTTTGGGCTAGAGGGGAGGCTCTCGGTTGGGCTAAAGAGGGGAGGCTCTCGGTTGGGCTAAAGAGGGGAGGCTCTCGGTTGGGCTAAAGAGGGGAGGCTCTCGGTTGGGCTAAAGAGGGGAGGCTCTCGGTTGGGCTAAAGAGGGGAGGCTCTCGGTTGGGCTAAAGAGGGGAGGCTCTCGGTTGGGCTAAAGAGGGGAGGCTCTCGGTTGGGCTAAAGAGGGGAGGCTCTCGGTTGGGCTAAAGAGGGGAGGCTCTCGGTTGGGCTAAAGAGGGGAGGCTCTCGGTTGGGCTAAAGAGGGGAGGCTCTCGGTTGGGCTAAAGAGGGGAGGCTCTCGGTTGGGCTAAAGAGGGGAGGCTCTCGGTTGGGCTAAAGAGGGGAGGCTCTCGGTTGGGCTAAAGAGGGGAGGCTCTCGGTTGGGCTAAAGAGGGGAGGCTCTCGGTTGGGCTAAAGAGGGGAGGCTCTCGGTTGGGCTAAAGAGGGGAGGCTCTCGGTTGGGCTAAAGAGGGGAGGCTCTCGGTTGGGCTAAAGAGGGGAGGCTCTCGGTTGGGCTAAAGAGGGGAGGCTCTCGGTTGGGCTAAAGAGGGGAGGCTCTCGGTTGGGCTAAAGAGGGAGGCTCTCGGGTGGGCTAAAGAGGGAGGCTCTCGGGTGGGCTAAAGAGGGAGGCTCTCGGGTGGGCTAAAGAGGGATGCTCTCGGGTGGGCTAAAGAGGGGGGCTCTCGGTTGGTACTAGCAGATCAAATACACAGCTGGAACTCCGATTAAGGTATTTACACATCCTAATAATTTGAAAGAAAACCAGGTGTTTAACTTCAATTTTGACCGAACGCCAATTAAGATAAGCAGAGTAAGGTGTTAAAGACTATCGCATAATCTGTTTACAGCCACAATCAGTTTAATATGGAATTATTACTGTGCATGTAAACGTACTCAGTGTAATGATGTGTTTTTACCTGGTAGCCCAGCATCAGCAGGACAGTAATAATAATGTGTTTACCTGGTAGTCCAGCATCAGCAGGACAGTGCAGCGTACCCCGACATCACCTGGCCTCTTCACCTGGAACCCGTCTGTCTCCTGAGTGGTCGCGGTCCTGTGCCACTATTAACAATAGAAATAACTTTAGTAGTTATTTTTTGGTTTCTTTAGAACACAATCTCATTACTAAGACTACAATAGATAAAGTGGTTAAGAAGAGTGGAGGTGGCAATTCGCTTGACATTGTTCATGAAAATAAATCGAATCATAGATTTTTTTTTTTTTTATCTGAACATTAAACCGTATTTTTTTTTACCTCGACCAAGTGATTGTCAGGCCCATAGAGGTCCTTGTCCAACTCGATGACCAGAGACTTGAAGAAGGAAGAGAACTTTCTCTTTTGCTTGGTTGCTTCATACTTGGACACAGCAGTCTGAGAAAATATATATTTTTTTAAATCAGACACATTTCCCCAAGTTAGATAAAAAACACACACAGACACTAACCGTCAACACACAAACATACAACTAGTAAAATAGTCTTACATCTTCAAGCAGGCGTCCTTCGACACGCAACTCCCACGATGCTACAGTGCCATCCCCGTCTTCTGCGTCGGGCTTGGCAGGGTTGAACGTGTTGGATATGAAGATACGAAGCTTTCGCTTTTGCTGAAAACACAAAAAAAAAGTTCAGTCATGTTGAAATTTCACGATCAACATGTGTATAATCTTCAGAGGAAAACATGGGAAGTGATGAGCAGGAAAAACTCAACCCGGACTTGAGCCTTGATCCGAAAGAGAAAAAGGCGTCGGGGCGCCCTGACCAAACTACTGCCTCTACCATCCATTCTATTGGCGAACGTACAATCACCGGAGAACAAACTGGATGAGCTCCGTTCGAGACTATCCTATCAACGGGACCTGAAGAACTATAATATTCTGTGTTTCACGAGTCGTGGCTGAACAAATACACACACACACACACAGCTGTTTTTTATATGCAGCGGCTGGACAGACCGGCAACGTCGGGTAAGCTCACCGGTGGACATGTCTTTTGAGATGCGATCTCTAACATTAGGGATTCTCGAGGTTCTGCTTGACTAAATTAGAATATTTCTTCATAAGCTATACACTGTTTGCCAAGCGAGTTCATCTATGAAATGCTGACGAATGTCTTGTTCGAGCTGTGTATGCAACTGGTTCACCTCTGATGCTCACAGGTAATGTGTATTGAAAGAGATCTCTGAATGTTCTTCACCCAGCATACACCCCTCCAACCAGACATGCTTTATCTACTCATTTGCTGGATGCAGAGTTCAACAGAGGTCAAGTGAAGGTCAAGCAAATCATAGAGAAAGCAGACTGTATTGCAATCATCTCTGATGGGTGGTCGAATTTTCGTGGGCAAGGAATAATTAACTACATCATCTCCACCCCTCAACCAGTATTCTACAAGAGCACAGACACACCGGGCTCTACATTGCAGATGAGCTGAAGGCAGGCATCAAGGACCTTGGACCATAGAAGGTATTTGCACTGGTGAGACAATGCTGCAAACATGAAGGCTGCTTGGTCTAAAGTGGAGGAGTCCTACCCTCACATTGCACCCATTGGCTGTGCTGCTCATGCATTGAATCTGCTCCCCAAGGACATCATGGCACTGAAAACAATGGATACACTCTACAACATAACCAAGGAAATGGATAGGTATGTGAAGGGTCATCAAGTTATAGCAGCAATCTACCTCACCAAGCAAAGTGAGAGGAATAAGAGCACTACATTGAAGCTGCCTAGCAACACCCGTTGGGGTGGTGTTGTCATCATGTTTGACAGTCTCCTGGAGGGGAAGGAGTCTCTCCAAGAAATGGTCATATCACAGTCTGCCGATTTGGACAGCCCCATCAAGAGGATCCCCCAGGATGATGTATTTTGGGAGAGAGTGGTAAGCACCCTGAAACTCCTGAAACCTATAGCAGTAGCCATTGTATGGATTGAGGGAGACAATGCCATCCTGTCTGATGTTCAGACTCTGTTTGCAGATGTAAGAGGAGAAATCTGTACTGCCCTGCCCACTTCACTGCTGCTCCAAGCAGAGGAAACGGCAGTTCTGACATACATCAAAAAGCCTGAAGCCCATACACGCCGCAGCGTACATGTTGGACCCCAAGTATTCTGGCAAGAGCATCCTGTCTGGTGCAGAGATCAACAAGGCCTATGGTGTCATCACTATTATGTCTCACCACCTTGGCCTGGATAAGGGTAGCTAGGCAGGGTAGCCTAGTGGTTAGAGCGTTGGAGTAGTAACCGAAAGGTTGCAAGTTCAAATCCGCGAGCTGACAACGTACAAATCTGTCGTTCTGCCCCTGAACAGGCAGTTCCACTGTTCCTAGGCCGTCATTGTAAATAAGAACTTGTTTTTAACTGACTTGCCTAGTGAAATAAAAATAAAAAATGCAGCTGGTGGCCACACCAGATAAAAAAAGGGGGGAAAAAAGGGCAAGGTTCTTGGCAGTCTGGCGAAGTACACTTCCAAGCAAGGGCTTTGGGATGGAGATGCAATATGGCAGTCGTGCCAACATATCGCCTCAGCCACCAGCCACCTTTTTGAGACTGACAACGAGCCATCCTCAACAAGGTTGGAAAGTGACAGTGAAGATGAGGCCTGATGTTCAAGAGGTGGTCCAGGGAGAAGACATTTAGTTTCTAGACTATCATTGAAAACGTTTTTGGGAGATGTGATGGATCCTTGGGGATCATTCAATATTCCCTTTTGTTGTTCAGGGAAATCGTCCCATGTGCAGAGTCAACTCATTTGATTAAAGTTCAATTCTTAACTAAATGTATTTCTATAGGAAGGATTTAAACATTTGCAATTATGTCTACTTATGATAACGTAAAAGGTTTATGTTTCTGTCTCCAAATGATATGGTAAATATATCCAATGCAAAAAACATCTACATTTAAATGGTATTAACATAATTTGCATATGTTCCTGTTTGTAATCTGTCATAATTCTCATATAAACTAAGGGAAACCCAGCCGTGAGCAAGCAACACCAAAACATGCATGAGAGCAGCTGCTGTTCCAGACGGATGTGTGATCACGCTCTCCGTAAGACGTTTAAACAGGTTAACATTTACAAGGCCGCAGGGCAGACGGATTATCAGAGCAAGTGCTAACCAGCTGACAAGTGTCTACACTGACATTTTCAACATCTCCTTGACCCAGTCTGTAATACCTACATGTTTCAAGTAGTCCACCATAGTGCCTGTGCCCAAGAACGGCAAGGTAGCCTGTGTAAATGACTAGCACTCACATATGCAGCCATGAAATGCTTTGAAAGGCTGGTAATGGCTCACATCAACACTATTATCCCAGAAACCCTGGACCCTCTCCAAGTCACCTACCACCCCAACAGATCCACAAATGATGCAATCTCTATTGCACTCCACACTGCTCTTTCCTACATGGACAAGAGGGACACCTATGTGAGAATGCTGTTCATCAACTACAGCTCAGCATTCAACACCATAGTGAAGCTCATCACTAAACTAAGGACTCTGGGACTAAACACCTCCCTTAGCAACTGGATCCTGGCCTTCCTGACGGCTGCCCCCAGGTGGTGAGGGTAGGTAACAACACATCCACCACGCTGACCCTCAACACGAGGCGCCCCTTAGGGGTGCTTGCTCAGTTCCCTCCTGTACTCCCTGCTCAGCCACAACTGTGCGTCCACGCACGACTCATGAAGTTTTCCAACGACAACTGTGGTAGGCCTGATCACAGACGACAATGAGACTATAGGGAGGCGGTCAGAGACCTGGCAGTGTGGTGCCAGGACAACCTGTCCCTCAACATCAGCAAGACAAAGTAACTGATCGTGGACTTAAACCCTGTTCATATTATGTTATTCCTTAGGATCTAAAAGGAAACAATGATCCTAGATCAGCAGTGTTACTTTGAAGTGCTTCATGAATACAGGCCTTGGCCCCTAGTGAGGAAATAACCCCATCTGTTTACCTTGATGGGTCTCTTGAGTGCCTCCTGGATGTCCAGACGTTTCCTCATGATGGTCTGGTCCAGCTTCCTCTCAAACGCCAGCAGGTCCATGTAGGCTTGAGACTCTGGCACCAGCTCCCGGATCCTCTGAGGTAAAATCTTATCCGCCATCTTCTTCTTCTTGGTACTGCAACAGAAGATAACAATAGTGTGAGTTGATAAGAAATGAAAAAAGGCCAATATACATTATGTATACACATTTATTTCCCCCTACAAAGACACGGTCAACTCTTAATGAGGACAAATAATCACAGTAATCTAATAATACATGTTTAACGTCCCTCCCTTATACCCTGGTAACAATGTGAAAACCTGCTGTTGAAATAAATCCAGTCAAGCCTAAAATAATACTTAGTCAGATTTTACTGTTGGTTGCGCTGCTGTTGGACCTGCTGGATCTGCTGGGGGGCCGGCCTTTTACGGGAGGGGTCCATGACACTGGGCATCCCTGGTCGGGACACAGGGCTGGAGCCGTAGCCTGGAGGCCCCATGGGCGGGCCCTGGGGGGTCATACGGCTGGATGGGGGCATCCCACCTGGTCTCTGGAGGGAGAGAAGAAAAGAGAGAAGGGAGGGGTTAGAGTCTGGAAGATAGGCGAAGAGAGACAGGGGAGGGGTTAGAGTCTGGAAGAGAGGCGAAAAGAGACAGGGGAGGGGATAGAGTCTGGAAGAGAGGCGAAAAGAGACAGGGGAGGGGTTAGAGTCTGGAAGAGAGGCGAAAAGAGACAGGGGAGGGGATAGAGTCTGGAAGAGAGGCGAAAAGAGACAGGGGAGGGGATAGAGTCTGGAAGAGAGGCGCAAAGAGACAGGGGAGGGGAGAGAGTCTGGAAGAGAGGCGAAAAGAGACAGGGGTTAGAGTCTAGAAGAGAGGCGAAAAGAGACAGGGGAGGGGTTAGAGTCTGGAAGAGAGGCGAAAAGAGACAGGGGAGGGGATAGAGTCTGGAAGAGAGGCAAAAAGAGACAGGGGAGGGGATAGAGTCTGGAAGAGAGGCGCAAAGAGACAGGGGAGGGGATAGAGTCTGGAAGAGAGGCAAAAAGAGTCTGGAAGAGAGGTGAAAAGAGACAGGGGAGGGGATAGAGTCTGGAAGAGAGGCGAAAAGAGACAGGGGAGGGGTTAGAGTCTGGAAGAGAGGCAAAAAGAGTCTGGAAGAGAGGCGAAGAGACAGGGGAGGGGAGAGAGTCTGGAAGAGAGGCGATAAGAGACAGGGGAGGAGAGAGAGTCTGGAAGAGAGGCGAAAAGAGACAGGGGAGGGGTTAGAGTCTGGAAGAGAGGCGAAAAGAGACAGGGGAGGGGAGAGAGTCTGGAAGAGAGGCGATAAGAGACAGGGGACGGGATAGAGTCTGGAAGAGAGGCAAAAAGAGTCTGAAGAGAGGCGAAAAGAGACAGGGGAGGGGTTAGAGTCTGGAAGAGAGGCGAAAAGAGACAGGGGACGGGATAGAGTCTGGAAGAGAGGCAAAAAGAGTCTGGAAGAGAGGCGAAAAGAGACAGGGGAGGGGAGAGAGTCTGGAAGAGAGGAGAGGAAAAGATGGATGGCGTTTGATGGTAGAAGAAAATAGGATTAAAGAGACGAAATGTAGGACAAGAGGCAAAGAAAAAGAAGTAAAGGAAATGTTTTTTTATTGTGGGAGAGAAGACGAAGGTGCTTTAGATGGTTGAGATGTGAGAAACAAAACGGCTTGTTTTTCCATCAACTACAGGTATATTATATTTCTCCTTGCAGGTGTTATTGCTGCCTTACACAAGACAGAGCAAGGTTGTATTCTCCTGACGTGGCGTACCGAATGTGTTCTAGAACAGATGTGTTCTGTTCTGTCCCGCAGTCAGGGTCAAGGATGTGGCTAGGTGAGGACGGTAGTGGAAGGAATTGTACTAACAATGGCCCAGCCCCTGACAAATCATTTTATGTTTGAGCCAAGCATCCTCTATCGCAGGGATGGACAACTGGCGGCCACCCCTTTTGAAGGCCCTTGGATCCATACTGTTTAAGGAACTCAGTCGGAGTCTCAACTTACTGTGGTGAGTTAAAACAGAACACACCAAGGTGCAATTTCAAAATGTGGTTGGGCATCAGCATCAGCCGCTAGGCAGGCTACCTGCCCCTCTGACCGCTAGGCAGGCTACCTGCCCCTCTGACCGCTAGGCAGGCTACCTGCCCCTCTGGCCGCTAGGCAGGCTACCTGCCCCTCTGGCCGCTAGGCAGGCTACCTGCCTCTCTGGCCGCTAGGCAGGCTACCTGCCTCTCTGGCCGCTAGGCAGGCTACCTGCCTCTCTGGCCCCTAGGCAGGCTACCTGCCTCTCTGGCCGCTAGGCTACCTGCCACCCCTATCACCAAGGTCAGGACTCTACTGATTCTCTGGATAGAGGATGTTTCAAAGGCGTGAAAATGAGATTAAAAATCGCCGTTATTTATGAATAACTATAAGACTCTAATAAATAGAGGACATTGGTAAGTAAGCAACAAGTGGATAAAAATCCATGTGTTGAAACACAGGCAGGAGTGCTTTGTTATAGATCGGAAGTCAACTGAACGATCATTGAAGGACAACACAAACATCGGCACTAGCCAACACAACAGAGTGAATTAAAAAACAACCTTGTATTGAATAAAGGCCACCCTATTTTGCATTCACAAAACAATATCACTCACCACCATCCTAAAAACGTGCAATTTGCATCAAAGTTTTTAAAATACATCAAATGCATGTAGTACCCCATACAATGCACATACTTCCTAATATATATATATATATATATAATATATATATATATATATATATATATATATATATATATATATATATATATATATATATATATATATATATATATATATATATATATATATATATATATAGGGGTATAGATGAATTTATAACCTGTAAATATTATACCAAATTCACCCTTAAAAAATCATACCAAGCAATGGTTACGGAAACAGGCAAGACTTGCAGGTGCACAATAAAAAAAACACCCTCCACATCACTCACCAATCCATGTGCTAGGAACTCAAACAGGCGACTTCGTGTTTCTGAATGCATGAGTGCTTCTAGAAGTTGTAGCGACAGTAGCAGGCTGAAGAATAAAAACAGATCAGCGAGGCTAAAGCCAGAGACACACCCCTCTCCCTCCCTCTCCGACAGCCTTCAAGGGGAGCGCTGTGTTCGGCTGTCATCGACGCTGATGCACTCTACCCTCTCCTGTTCTCTACTGTAAGGCAAGCTACAGCCTCACACTGTCTGAAGATCACAACACACCTGGGTCGTGTTCATTATGCAATGACGTAACGAAACATTTTCAAATGGAACAATGCATTTCTTATTTGACAAGTCCAGGTAGTCCGCTCCCCGTTTTCAGTGTGTTTGGAATCTCATGACTGCCTTCAGCCTCTGCCTTCAGCCTCTGCCTTCAGCCTCTGCCTTCAGCCTCTGCCTTCAGCCTCTCTGCACCCTGCCTTCAGCCTCTCTGCACCCTGCCTTCAGCCTCTCTGCACCCTGCCTTCAGCCTCTCTGCACCCTGCCTTCAGCCTCTCTGCACCCTGCCTTCAGCCTCTCTGCACCCTGCCTTCAGCCTCTCTGCACCCTGCCTTCAGCCTCTGCACCCTGCCTTCAGCCTCTGCACCCTGCCTTCAGCCTCTGCACCCTGCCTTCAGCCTCTGCACCCTGCCTTCAGCCTCTGCTGAAAAGCTGCCATCTGGCCCCTTCTATTTATTCCTGAGTTTTCATCCACAGCAGAGAACGTATTCTCACATTCGTCACCATAGTGATTTCAATGAGTCACGTAGATAGAACAAGTTCTAAAGCAGAGGTTTGTAAATTAATTGAAAAAAAAGGATAGCTGGAAGAGAGCTAGCCACTGAAAAGGATAGCTGGACGAGAGCTAGCCACTGAAAAGGATAGCTGGAAGAGAGCTAGCCACAGAAAAGGATAGCTGGAAGAGAGCTAGCCACTGTAAAGGATAGCTGGAAGAGAGCTAGCCACTGAAAAGGATAGCTGGAAGAGAGCTAGCCACTGAAAAGGATAGCTGGAAGATAGCTAGCCACTGTAAAGGATAGCTGGAAGAGAGCTAGCCACTGAAAAGGATAGCTGGAAGAGAGCTAGCCACTGAAAAGGATAGCTGGAAGAGAGCTAGCCACTGAAAAGGATAGCTGGAAGAGAGCTAGCCACTGTAAAGGATAGCTGGAAGAGAGCTAGCCACTGTAAAGGATAGCTGGAAGAGAGCTAGCCACTGAAAAGGATAGCTGGAAGAGAGCTAGCCACTGAAAAGGATAGCTGGAAGAGAGCTAGCCACTGTAAAGGATAGCTGGAAGAGAGCTAGCCACTGAAAAGGATAGCTGGAAGAGAGCTAGCCACTGAAAAGGATAGCTGGAAGAGAGCTAGCCACTGAAAAGGATAGCTGGAAGAGAGCTAGCCACTGAAAAGGATAGCTGGAAGAGAGCTAGCCACTGAAAAGGATAGCTGGAAGAGAGCTAGCCACTGTAAAGGATAGCTGGAAGAGAGCTAGCCACTGTAAAGGATAGCTGGAAGAGAGCTAGCCACTGAAAAGGATAGCTGGAAGAGAGCTAGCCACTGTAAAGGATAGCTGGAAGAGAGCTAGCCACTGAAAAGGATAGCTGGAAGAGAGCTAGCCACTGAAAAGGATAGCTGGAAGAGAGCTAGCCACTGAAAAGCTGGCTTCTAATTATTTATTTATTGCCAATGCCATTTTGTTTGAAAACCTCTTGCCCATTGTGTTCAAGGTAGAAGGAGATTGGAGTTAACATACGAAGACAAATCAAAGTGGGATGTATCTTTTCACTAATAAACTGCCCACACATTTGTAAACGTGGCCATTACTGTGTGCGAGGCGACTGAAGAATGCAACAAAAAATCCATTAAAATTTCTATAAATCATTTTTCACTCAATTCACCACATCTCTGTGCAACCTTGGTCTTCTACAGAACAATTGGGGAGTGCTTCTAAGGCTAACAGAATGTGTGGCTGAGTGACTATGAAGGATGCTGCCGTCAGTGAGGTTGGCGTTTGTGTTCCACGTAGTCAAGGACACGAGAGAAGATTAGAACATCCTTTCACTGAGAAATGTTTTTCCAGTTGAATTGTTGTAATAACAACAACAATAAAATGGGTGTTTGTATGTGTACACTGTGTCAAATTCAATGACCACATACTGACCCCCCACCCCCCAAACGTTTAGCTAGCAGTACTTCTGTTCTTTACGTTACTAAAGCACCAAACACATTTTTGCTCTGCCAGAATTACCCCCTCTCATCTGCAACTGTAGCTGTCGGCATCAAACGGTTTGCATCATTAGCTGTGATGACCACTGATATCAAACAGCTGTATAGCCGTAGCAGGAGATTCTTTTTTTCCCGACCAACCTTTTCTTGCCGATACTTTCTTAAAAATACTCGATTTGGAAGTCACCGTTTTGCCCCATGAAGTAATCCAACGATGTACATGCCCGCCATTTTGTCTATTTCTTCTCTCATGGTAGCGTATTCATTATTGGATTACTTCATGGGGCAAACATTTGATGAATTAAGGTTGTTCCGAGGGGATAAGTGATGGGAGCAACTCAATATTAGGAAGGTGTTCCTAATGTTTGGTGTACTCAGTGTGTGTGTGATATATATATATATATATATACATATACACACACACACACTGAGTACACCAAACATTAGGAACACCTAAATAAATATCTAATACAAATGTTTATAATGGTCAACATCTCATATGTATTAAAACAATGTTTAAAAAAATATGGAACAAAATAAATCATTTAAAAAAAGTAAACGATTGGTGGTATTTATATTGTCTATATACTACAATTATAGTACACAGAGAAAATAGTACATTGTATGTTTCCTCCCCCCTTGTGGCAAGCTGTGACATACTGTGCTGCCAACTATATAACAGACCTTTCCCCCAAAGGTATACAATGTTTACCTTTCTTTGATTGTTTAAAAATGTGTAGACATTTCCATTGTGACTTCGGGGAAGGACTCTCTAACTAATATATATATATGGGGCAGAAGACTATAACTTACATGCGCCGAATACAACAGGTGAAATGCTTACTTATAAGCCCTTAAACCAACATTGTTGCTGAGAAAATACCTTTAAAAAAAAAAAGAGGTAAGAATAACAAATAATTAAAGAGCAGAAGTAAATAACAATAGTGGGGCTATATACAGGGGGCAATGATGGGGGGGGGGGGGGGGGGGGGGGGGGTAGAAGCTGTTTAGAAGCCTCTTGGACCTAGACTTGGCGCTCCGGTACCGCTTGCCATGCGGTAGCAGGGAGAACAGTCTGACTAGGGTGGCTGGAGTCTTTGACCATTTTTAGGCCCTTCCTCTGACACCGCCTGGTATAGAGGTCCTGGATGGCAGGAAGCTTGGCCCTAGTGATGTTCTCGGTCGTACTCACTACCCTCTGTAGTGCCTCGCAGTCGGAGGCCGAGCAGTTGCCATACCAGGCAGTGATGCAACCCGTCAGGATGCTCTCGACGGTGCAGCTGTAAAATATTTTGAGGCTCTGAGGACCCATGGAACATATTTTCAGTCTCCTGAGGAGCAACAGGTTTTGTCATGCCCTCTTCACAACTGTGTTTGGACCATGTTAGTTTGTTGATGATGTGGACGCCAAGGAACTTGAAGCTCTCAACCTGCTCCACTACAACCCCGTCGATGAGAATGGGGGCGTGCTCGGTCCTCCTTTTCCTGTAGTCCACAATCATCTCCTTTGTCTTGATAACGTTGAGGGAGAGGTTGTTGTCCTTGTACCACACAGGTAGGTCTTGGACCTCCTCCCTATAGGCGGTTTCATCATTGTCGGTGATCACTGTTGTCATCAGCAAACTTAATGTTGTTGGAGTCGTGTCTGGACGTGCAGTCATGGGTGAACAGGGAGTACAGGAGGGGACTGAGCACGCACCCGAGCGGCCCCAGTGTTGAGGATCAGTGTGGCGGATGTGTTGTTACCTACCCTTACCACCTTGGGACGGCCCTCCAGGAAATCCAGGATCCAGTTGCAGAGGGAGGTGTTTAGTCCCAGGATCCTTAGCTTAGTGATGAGCTTTGAGGGCACTATGGTGTTGAACGCTGAGCTGTAGTCAATGAATAGCATTCTCACGTAGGTGTTCCTTTTGTCCAGGTGGGAAAGGGCAGTGTGGAGTGCAATATAGATTGCATCATCTGTGGATCTGTTGGTGCGTATGTAAACTGGAGTGGGTCTATGGTTTCTGGGATAATGGTATTGATGTGAGCCATGACCAGCCTTTCAAAGCATTTCATGGCTACAGACGTGAGTAGTCATTTAGGCAGGTTATCTTAATGTTCTTGGGCACAGGAACTATGGTGGTCTGCTTGAAACATGTTATTACAGACTCAGACAGGGAGAGGTTGAAAATGTCAGTGAAAACACTTGCCAGTTGGCCAGCGCATGCTCGGAGTACACGTCCTGGTAATCCGTCTGGCCCAGCGGCCTTGTGAATGTTGACCTGTTTAAAGGTCTTACATCGGCTGCGGAGAGAGTGATCAAACAGTCGTCTGGAACAGCTGATGCTCTCATGCATGTTTCAGTGTTACTATCCTCGAAGAGAGCATAGACGTTATTTAGCACGTGTCACTGGGCAGCTCTCGGCTGTGCTTCCCTTTGTAGTCTGTAATAGTTTGCAAGCCCTGCCACATCCGACGAGCGTCGGAGCCGGTGTAGTACTATTCGATCTTAGTCCTGTATTGACGCTTTGCCTGTTTGATGATTCGTCAGAGGGCATAGAGGGATTTCTTATAAGCTTCCGGGTTAGAGTCCCGTACCTTGAAAGTGGCAGCTTTACCCTTTAGCTCAGTGCGGATGTTGCCTGTAATCCATGGCTTCTGGTTGGGGTATATACGTACAGTCACTGTGGGGACAACGTCCTCAATGCACTTATTGATAAAGCCAGTGACTGATGTGGTGTATTCCTCAATGTCATCGGAAGAATCCCAGAACATGTTCCAGTCTGTGCAAAACAGTCCTGTAGTTTAGCATCTGCTTCATCTGACCACTTTTTTTAATAGACCGAGTCACTGCTGCTTCTTGCTTTAATGTTGCGTTTGTAAGCAGGAATAGGGAGGATAGAGTTATAGTGAGATTTGCCAAATGGAGGGCGAGGAAGAGCTTTGTACACGTCTCTGTGTGTGGAGTAAAGGTGGTCTAGAATTTTTTTCCCCTCTGGTTGCACATTTAACATGCTGATAGAAATGAGTTAAAACTGATTCCCTGCATTAAAGTCACCGGCCACTAGGAGCGCTGCCTCTGGATTTGTGTTTTCATGTTTGCTCATGGCGGAATACAGTTCATCGAGTGCTGTTTTAGTGCCAGAGGTCGGTCTGTGGTAGTAAAATGAAAAATACAGAAACTCTCTAGGTAGTTAGTGTGGTCTACAGCTTATCATGAGATACTCTACCTCAGGCGAGCAAAACCTCGAGACTTCCTTAGATATCGTGCACCAGCGGTTTACATAAATGCATAGGCCCCCGTGTCTTACCAGAGGCTGCTGTTCTGTCAATGGAGTATATAACCTGACAGCTATATGTTCTTAATGTCATCGTTCAGCCACGACTCAGTGAAACATAAGATATTACCATTTTTTATGTCCCATTGGTAGGATATACATGCTTTCAGTTCGTCCCATTTATTTTCCAGCGATTGAACATTAGCTAGCAGAACGGAAGGCAAGGGCAGATTAGCCACTGGTCGCCTGATCCTCACAAGGCATCCTGATATCTTTCCGCGAAACCTGTTTCCTTTTCCAGCGAATCACGGGGATCTGGGCCTGGTCTGGTGTCTAGTATATCTCTCGCGCCAGTTTGAGGTGAGTAATCCCAGTCCTGATATCCAGAAGCTCTTTTTGGTCATAAGAGATGGTAGCAGCAACATTATGTACACAAGTTACGAACAACGCGAAAAGACAAACAAAATAGCATGGTTGGTTAAGAGCCGATAAGACGGCAGCCATTCCCTCCGGCGCCATCAAAAGATCTTACCCTCCAAAGGGAATCTATGCAGCCGGCTATACAATTGTATCCCCCGTGGACCTGTTCGTAGATAAAACATCCTCCATTTAGGCTGCAAAGGCGTCAATTTCCTAATTAACCCGATATAATGGCAAGTAGGTGGGGAAATATGCTTACTTTCTTTATGAAGCACCATTTTCCACCATGCTATGGTGGCTAATGCTACTTCCTGACATTACAACACGCAACATCTGGGACTAGCATTTAGCCCCTCTAGCACGGTGGAGAATATTGTTTCATAAAGAAATTACGTATAATTTCCATCTTGTCACCGTTAAAAATCGGGTTAAGGAGGAAATCGATGCATTTGCAGCCTGAATGGAGACTGTTTTATGTATGAACCGGTCCACAGGGGATACGAACGGGGAAAGATGAAAGGACTCACTATCGCCAACTTAGCTGGTTCATTGTTGCCCATGTGAGGAAGTTAGGCTAGCAAGCATTTTAGCTAGGTAGCCTATGAAAACAACTAAAAGCTGACAGAGCCGTAGGCCGCTTTGCCAACATGAAAGAGTTGAGGACAGCATTGTTATTCAACTAGTCTACAAGTAGGGTGAATCCCCTAACATGTTGTTTTACTTGGGCACCCAGACGGAAATCAGTACCATGGACAGCCACATGATATTTAGTAACATTGATTGGACTAAATTGTCTCTGGTATCTTTAAATTTGTTTTCAGAGTATTAAACTAAGCATATATAGCCTTGTTGATTTGATGTGAATGTTTAAGTTGAAATGGTGTTGGAATAACAGAGTATTGGAATAAATGAGGCAATACTCTCGTCGTCTTTGTGCTGACTTGCGGAAACTCTGTGGTTCTAAATCAGTAGTTGTTTAGTAAAACTGTCAAACATTAACTTGTTTGACCAGGTCATGTAACTGTTACATGCAATATTTGCTTTGTGGACTTCACAGGACAGATGTTGCTCTCCAGTTTTTGTGATGAAACAAACTTGTGTAGTTGAATTTATTCCGCCACCGCTGTGTGACTAGTTGTCACTGCCTTATTGTAATATCACGGTGGCGTATGAACAAATGAGCAAACAATGCAATTATCGTTGTAATATGGCTGTTTCACTGGCTTGGCCACGCACCGCTACTGAAAAGAAGAGTCCATGGTTATTAAGACCAGATCGTTCTTCCAAGATGCTTAGACCTTCATTACACTTAAGTCATTTGGCAGACGCTTTTATCCAGAGTGATTTACAGGAGCAATTAGGATGAAGTGTCTTGCTCAAGGGCACATCGACATTTGTCACCGAGGCAACTCGGGGATTCGAACCTGCGATCTTTCGGTTACTTTAAGCTACGAAATATGAATCTGTGGTTATTCAAGGGTGCAACAGGTCACCTCAGGAGTAAAATGTCAGTTCGCTTTTCATAGCCGACACAGAGCAGAGGTCGAGACAGCAGGTGCGGTAGAGACCCACACACCATCCACTTTTCATTCAAACTAACGTAACTTTACAAGCTTAATGTTATCTGTGTAGCTAGCAAGCAAACAAGCGCCAAACAACTAGCAAATGGGCTGGCTAGCTAGCTACTGTACCACTTGCAGACAGAACAGCTCATCATACTAGGTGGTCATCGACAGTGGTTAGCTAACTAATTATGCATAACCATGCCACTGGGAAAAGCCACAAAAACAAACAACGACAATCAGTAAATTAAGGGGTCTTTACGAGTAAGGGCCCACATCGCTAACTAGATACTGTTAGCATAGGCTAGCTACCGCTTTGACAAAGGCTTTGTTCTAGCTTGCAGCTAGCTAACGTAACGTTAGCCGTTAAGTCGTGGCTCACCGGGTATCCAGGCCCAGGCATCGGAGAGCGATAGAGGTGGTTCTGTGCGCCCGATGAGGGTCCCATCCTTCCTCCAGGAGTTCCAGGTCCCATGCCTGGTCCTCCACCTTGTACCGGGGGTCCGGGTCCCATTCCCCCGCCACCACCTCCCGTTGAAGCTGATTGAAAACTACCTCTGGCCGCCATCTCTTCTGGGTATCTCCGTCGCCGGATAGTGGAATGGAACTATCGCGAGAAGAGAGGAGTAGCGGAGTGATTCTTTTAACAACAACGACCTCTGGTGTTTAATTTCAAATCCAACCAGCCCTTATTGTGGTATAGATCGTTACATTCTACATTTTACATTTTACATTCTACATAAAAGCAGTCTCTCAAAATGAAAGCAACCAAAATCTTTCTGTATGGGGGCATACTAATATCTTTGCCAACCGGTCTCTGGACCTTTACAATTGGCACCAGGCATTGACCTGAACTGACTGGGATATTTTTTTATTTTTTATTCATTTAACTAGGCAAGTCAGTTAAGAACAAATTCTTAATTTCAATGATGGCCTAGGAACAGTGGGTTAACTGCCTTTTCAGGGGCAGAACAACAGATTCGTACCTTTTCAGCTCGGGGATTTGAACTTGCAACCGTCCAGTTACTAGGCCAACACTAACCACTAGGCTACCCTGCCGCCCCAATTAACCTTCAAACAGGTACAACAGGTTAAAATGTTAATATTATTGTATCTCTAGTATCTCTACTGTATTGAGAGGTAAAGAAATCCTATTTTAAAATGGTAAACATACACACGGATACACATATTTGACAAACATCTCATCTCATGAGGTAATTCTGAATGATTGACTTTTAAAGGCACTTAATCAGCCTGCATGGCTGCCTGCCATCGGTTTCATTATAACATCAATGAGGGAAGACAAAGGGTGCGGGGGGGGGGGGGGGGGTAGAAAAAGAGAGGGAGAGTTGTAAGTTCTAGTCTTCTGCCCCATATATATATATATATTAGTTAGAGAGTCCTTCCCCGAAGTCACAATGGAAATGTCTACACATTTTTAAACAATCAAAGAAAGGTAAACATTGTATACCTTTGGGGGAAAGGTCTGTTATATAGTTGTCAGCACAGTATGTCACAGCTTGCCACAAGGGGGGAGGAAACATACAATGTACTATTTTCTCTGTGTACTATAATTGTAGTATAAAGACAATATAAATACCACCAATCATTTACATTGTTTTATTATTTATTTTATTCCATAGTTTTTTATACATTTATTAAAACAATATGAAATGTTGACCATTATAAACATTTTGTAATCAATATTTATTTTGTTTTATTTGTTTATATATATATATATATATATATATATATATATATATATATATATATATATATATATACACTGAGTACACCAAACATTAGCAACACCTTCCTAATATTGAGTTGCTCCCAACATTGACCTTGTTATTCATGCCATTAAAGCCATTTAAATGAGAATTGTAATACACTTTTGAATTTGAGAGAGACAAAGATAGAGGGTCAGAGAGAAATGGCTCTGATGGAGAGAGCTGGAAAGAGGGGGAAGGAGAAAGAGAGAGGGGGAGAGAGGATTAGGGAGGAGATAATTGTTTGTTAACAAACAGTCAGTTCAGCTTGCTTGGTCAGCTTGTTTGATCACCGGGCTGGACATGACTCAACACTGAACATCTGGCAGCTGAAATATAATATCTTGGTTGGGAAAACATTGTATACTGTATATACTTTTATTAATACAATAAATGGCACAGCGAGAGAGAGATAGAGAAAGATACAGAGGATTGGGGACTGAGTGTTGTTTATTGCAGTTTTTCTCATTTGCTGAAACACTAAAACCCCATTGGCTGAACAAAGTTCTCAGTTGCCTGGACTCATTTAGCTAATTATGCAGTCTGTTGTCAATACCTTAAACCATTTCACATGGTAAAACACAATTTGCAGATCTCACTTAGACATTTCAGCAAAACTCTAAACACATTCTCATTCTCAAAACACATTCTGCACTCTAATGCACATGTCATCCATACTGGTAAACACAAGTGGCAACAATCAAATACAAATAGAGAACATATGTCATTGATTGAACACAACCACTCAAAATTGATTTAACCTGTTTCAAATGATGCGACACAACCAATATGAGCCAGTTCAGAGAGCAAACAGGTTGTTGAAGGTGGGAAGGAGAAAGTCTGAGAATGGATACTGTAGTGCAGTGCATTGTAGGCTGTATACTGTACAATGGATTAATTGTATGGCCCTGAACATTGTGCTTTCCATTTATTAACAGTACTGACTGCTCAATAGATTTTGACTGGTTGCAGGTTCATATCAACAAAGAACAAGAATTACAGGATCACAGAGACAAAGGACAAGTTTGTGAGATGCAGGGTACGTACAGTACTGTAAAAATAGGGGTACAAGGAGGAGGAAGAACAAAAAACTAAATTGCAAAGAGCAAAGCAGAGTAGTAATTTCTGATCAATTTTGAGCTGCTATGATAGAACATGTTTTCGTTCATTAAAAGACAATGACGGAAAAATATGAATATTTCTTTAGATTAAAAATGTACTTCTCCTTGAGAATTGTATGTTTTGAACAATGTGTTTTCTATTTTTCGGTGTATTGTTTACTGACTGCTTGAGAGTGTATATCATTTTGATCACTTTGTTTATGATTTGAGAGCAGTGTTTGATTTTGAACACAGGTAAAACTGTTTTGAGGAGAATGTTTCATTTTGCGAGAGGAGTCAGAGGTTATGTAAATATTGCTTGAAGATGAGGTTTTGTGTTTAATGTTTTCAGGAAATGGAGCAAGGTTTCAGAAATTGTGTTTTAGCAATTAAGAAAAACTGTAACAAACAGTTAGGTGATTTCTCTCTCTTGCAGTGGCCTGTCTGGAACAAGACTCAATGCTGAAACAGCGTGCAGTGGCTGAAATAAAATCATTGTTGCACACTGTGTTCATTTTCACAAAAACAACAGGATTTATTGGTTGGCTAACCACGCGGAAAGTATCATAGATTCATGGTATATATGCAGAGAGAGAGAGAGAGAGAGAGAGAGAGAGAGAGAGAGAGTTAGACAGTTAGACTTCAGCAGGCAGGTGGGCAGACAGAACAATGTTGTAATCCTCCTGCCCAGTGAAACTCTTTGTTCTGCTTGGCTGATGAAGCTGTCTACTAGCTTCCTTCCTGTAGGCGGAGCAAAGCAGAGCGGAGCAGAGCTGAGAGTGCACCATACCCAGACATCAACGTGACTTGAGACGTCAGGTGATGGTTGGGCCCAGTGTGTGTGTGTGTGTGTGTGCGTGTGTGCGTAAGTGTGTGTATTAATGGCAGGCCAGTGTCCAGACTGGACCTAAGTCAGCATTGAGTCTTGTATAACTCACTATAGTGTAATGGCCGGGAGTTAATCAACACAATATACACCCTTTTACAGACTCACTTTGATGATGTCATTAATGATGTCATGAAACTCCCGGCCCATTAGCAGGCTTGCAGTCTTAAAAAATCAATACCATTTTCTCTTCTCCTGGGCCGTTTTACACTGGGATAAACGTGTGTTTCAAAGTTGGGGTTGTGATTTGTGTGTGTATGTGTGTGTGTGTGTGTGTGTGTGTGTGTATTAAAGCTTCAACTACCTGCATTTAAAGTAACAAATAATACTACTTTCAGTTTTTAAACGAATGAACCGAATTGAAGAACCCCAAATCTGAAATAATAAAAAGTCTCTCCCTATGCACACTTGGAAGGCGCTTGTTTCCCAAATGGCTCCCTCTTCCCTATATAGTGCACAGTAATTATTTTTTACCTTTTGACCAAGGCTCTGCACTATATAGGGAAGAGGTTGCCATTTTATTTTAAACCTTTATTTAACTAGGCAAGTCAGTTAAGAACAAATTCTTATTTACAAAGATAGCCTTTGGTCGACACTGGGCCAATTGTGCGCACCACCAGCATGTGTGTACGGGACTCCCAATCACAGCCGGATGTGATACAGCCTGGATTTGAACCAGGGACTGTAGTGACGCCTCTTGCACTGCGATGCAGTGCCTTAGACAGCTGTGCCACTCGGGAGCCTATACAGTGCACAGTAATACAGGCTGAATCACATCCGGCTGTGATTGGGAGTCCCATAGGGCGGCGCACAATTGGCCCAGCGTTGTTTGGGGTGGCCGGGGTAGTTCGTCATTGTAAATAAGAATTTGTTCTTTAACTGACTTGCCTAGTTAAATAAAGGTTTAAAATAAAATGGCACCCTCTTCCCTATATAGTGCAGAGCCTTGGTCAAAAGTAACGCAAAAGTAATAGGGTGCCATTCAGGACGCATACCATGTCCCAATTGTAATTGCTAATCCTCTTATCTACAGCTCTTAATGAACAGGATGCAAAGTCGAGCCTCTGTCACCACTAGAGCACTGCTGCCGTCTTATCTGAGACATACGGCTGGGACCACTAATTGCACTGTGAGATCTGACAGGATAAATTAATACTTAGGTGGAAACGATTTTGCCTGGAAAACTGACAAATATTATGAGGTCGGAACCTGGGATACTGTTTCTGTCCTAAAACACATAAATTCCACTTGTGATCAGAAAAGGGATGTTGAATAGTCTGGTACAGTATGTGAATGTGAATGTACCGCAGCAGTGAAGAGAATTTTACCATTCCTAGATAGGCTTGGAAGAAAACATCAGACATTACCTCTGTAGTTATCTATTCTATAATACAGTACACGTACAGTATATTAACACTAAATTGAGTAGACAACTGCATAAATCACGTAGCCTACATACAAAACTCACAAAGCATATGATTGTATTCTCTGAATAACTCCATGAATAGAATAATATGTTCTGGAAAGCGTGTCGAATGCACTAACATAGACCTAAAAAAAACATCAATCATTGAAAAGTGCGATGCTACAGTTCAATGGATGTATGTATTAAAGTAATGCATCCATAATACCATTATTTATTATGATGATCACTCGGTTGTTGTACAGTCTTTATTCAAGGTAAGTCTGGGGTAGCAACATGGGTGTGTTTCATTCCAAGAAGATGTTCCCTCCAAGTGAGTATAAGGGCACAAGGCGAGACCCAGATGCAGACACGGGAGGAAGATGGTTTGAGTCCAATTTTTCAGTTTTTGATTTGTTAAAAAAGTTTGAAATATCCAATAAATGTCGTTTCACCTCATGATTGTGTCCCATTTGTTGTTGATTCTTCACAAAAAAATACAGTTTTATATCTTTATGTTTGAAGCCTGAAATGTGGCAAAAGGTCGCAAAGTTCAAGGGGGCCGAATACTTTCGCAAGGCACTGTATTACATCCAAAAGGAGGAGGCAAGAGAATGGTCGTGGACAGGCCAAAGGTCAAAACAAGTTCAGAGTCCAGGAGGTACAGAGTGGCAGGCAGGCTTGAGGTCAGGGCAGGCAGACTGGTCAGGCAGGCTTGAGGTCAGGGGCAGGCAGACTGGTCAGGCCGGCGGGTACAGAGTCCAGGAGGTACAGAGTCCAGGAGGTACAAAGTGGCAGACAGGCTTGAGGTCAGGGCAGGCTGATTGGTCAGGCCGGCGGGTACAGAGTCCAGAAAACAGGCAAGGGTCAACACCGGGAGGACTATTAAAAGAGAATAGAAAAGTCAGGTGCATGGGGAAAAACACGCTGGCTGACTTGGAACATACAAGACGAACTGGCACAGGGAGACAGGAAACACAGGGATATATACACCAGGGATAACGAGTGACACCTGGAGGGGGTGGAGACAATAACAAGGACAGGTGAAACTGATCAGGGTGTGATAGTGAGATTAATATGGTAGGAAACTAGGTGGAGGTATAATAGTAAGAAACTAGGTGGAGCTATTATAGTAAGAAACTAGGTGGAGCTATTATAGTAAGAAACTAGGTGGAGCTATTATAGTAAGAAACTAGGTGGAGCTATTATAGTAAGAAACTAGGTGGAGCTATTATAGTAAGAAACTAGGTGGAGCTATTATAGTTAGAAACTAGGTGGAGCTATTATAGTAAGAAACTAGGTGGAGCTATTATAGTAAGAAACTAGGTGGAGCTATTATAGTAAGAAACTAGGTGGAGCTATTATAGTAAGAAACTAGGTGGAGCTATTATAGTAAGAAACTAGGTGGAGCTATTGCTTAGTTCCACTTACCCAGTTGTCTCAGATCCACTAAAGGAAGGGAACGAGGGTAGAAGTAAGGGGGAACATCTTAGAATGAAACACAGCCGAAGTGATGAAGAAGAGGCAGTGCCTCATCAGAATGCAACACAGGGCACCCACTGAGTTTTGGTTGTTGGCAGCATCTCCTCTTCTGCTTCCAAAATGAGCCCCATGGGCTTCATGGGCAAAAGTAGTGCACTTAATAGGGAATAGGATGCCGTTTGGGAAACACCCCTCCTCTCCTCACACTCCTCCCCCCAGTCTTCTGAGAAGCAGACAAGCGTTTAGACAAAGACACAAGGCCACCAGAAAACTCATAACATCATAATTTATCCTTTACTATATCTATTTGCTTGGCTAATGTAATAGGGGGATAACAAACTCATGTTGTAAGGTTAAAAATAACTGAGAAAGGACATTTCCCTAAGTAATTATATTGGAGCCTTAGCTTGGTTGAAGGAAGCCCTGTACATGTGTTTGTTTTTGTGTTTGTGTGTGTGTGTGTGTGTGTGTTACAGGAACCTAATGAATGATGGGCTGTGGTATATACAGTATATCATATTCAGTATTGTCATACCTTGGTGGTTCCATCCAGAGTAATTGCTAAAATAATAATCAGTCACACTTGAACTACTGTACCTCTGTGAGTTATAGTGGAGGGCAGACTATAGCAGTCTATAACAGACTACAACAGTTTATAGCAGTCCATAACAGACTACAACAGACTATAGCAGTCTATATCAGACCATAGCAGTCTATAGCAGACTATAGCAATCTATCATAGACTAAAACAGATTATAACAGATTATAACAGATTATAACAGACTATAACAGACTATAACAGATTATAACAGATTATAACAGATTATAACAGACTATAACAGACTATAACAGATTATAACAGACTATAACAGACTATAATAGACTATAACAGACTATAACAGACTATAACAGACTATAACAGACTATAACAGACTATAATAGACTATAACAGACTATAACAGACTATAACAGACTATAACATACTATAACAGACTAAAACAGACAGTAGCAGAGTATAGCAAAATATAACAGACTAAAACAGACAGTAGCAGAGTATAGCAAAATATAACAGACTATAGCAGAATATAGCAGTCTATAATAGACTATAACAGACTAAAACAGACTATAACAGACTATAACAGACTATAACAGACTATAACAGACTATAACAGATTATAACAGACTATAACAGATTATAACAAACTATAACAGACCAAATCAGATTATAACAGACTAATACATACTATAACAGATTATAACAGACTATAACAGACTATAGCAGACTGTAGCAGTCTATATCAGACTATATCAGACTATAGCAGATTATAACAGATTATATCAGACTATAACAGACTATAGCATATTATAACAGATTATAACAGACTATAACAGACTATAGCAGATTATAACAGACTACTTTCTTTTAAGACTCTAAGTAAAAATTCTGGATTTATTCCTACCTCTGCTTGCTGTGTTTCTCTGTGCCTGGGTTCGAGTTCGTACAAGCATTTCTGTCACAGTACTTCCTGTTTGAGTTTCTGCCTATAGGAAGGGAGGAGCAAAAAGGAGTTGTGATCTGATTTCCCGAAGGGAGGGCAAGGGGAGGGGCCTTGTAGGCATCCCCGAAGGGGGAGTAACAGTGGTTGAGTATTTTAGCAGCTTGAGTACCTCTGTCAATGTGTTGATATAACTTTTGTAGCGTTTTCCTCAAGTTTGCTTTGTTAAAATCCCCAGCTACAATAAATGCGGCCTAAGGATATGTGGTTTTCAGTTTGCACAAAGTCCAGCGTAGTTCCTTGAAGGCCGTTGTGGTATCAACTTGAGGGGGAATATACACGGCTGTGACTATAACCGAAGATAATTCTCTTGAGAGGTAAAACGGTTGGCATTTGATTGTGAGATTTTCTAGGTCAGTTGAACAAAAGGACTTGACTTCCTGTACGTTATCACAATCACACCATGAGTAGTTAATCATGAAACATACACCACTGCCTTTCTTCTTCCCGGAGAGTTCTTTATTCCTGTCTGAGCGATGAACTGAGAACCCAGCAGGCTGTATAGACAGGGACAGTATATCACGGAGAGAGCCATGATTCCGTGAAACAGAGTATGTTACGGTCCTTGTTGTCTCTCTGGAAGGAGATCCTCGCCCTGAGCTCGTCTACTTTATTCTCCAGAGACTGAACATTAGCGAGTACTATACTCGGAAGCGGTGGATGGAGGTCACGCTTCCTGAGTCAGACTAGAAGTCCACTTTGAATACTTGGATTAGCCTCTGGGGTAAATTCAATTGCCCTGGGGGGTACGAACAAAGGATCCAATTCGGGAAAGTCATATTCCTGGTCGTAATGCTGGTGACTTACCGTCGCTCTGATATCCAAAAGTTATTTCTGGCTGTAAAAAACAAAATAATGCAAAGTTGCTGAGGAGCTAGAAGCAGAGCTGCCATGTATGTCGGCGCCATTGGTTTAACTAATGGTGTGGTGTGTCAATATACTAACCCCCCCCCCCTCAAATACCAATGCTGTGGTGTGTCAATATACTAACCCCCCCCCCCATCAAATAACAATGCTGTGGTGTGTCAATATACTAACCCCCCCCCCATCAAATAACAATGCTGTGGTGTGTCAATATACTAACCCCCCCCCCTCAAATACCAATGTTGTGGTGTGTCAATATACTAACCCCCCCCCCCCCATCAAATAACAATGCTGTGGTGTGTCAATATACTAACCCCCCCCCCCATCAAATAACAATGTTGTGGTGTGTCAATATACTAACCCCCCCCCCCCCCCCATCAAATACCAATGTTGTGGTGTGCCAATATACTAACCCCCCCATCAAATAACAATGCTGTGGTGTGTCAATATACTAACCCCCCCCCCTCAAATACCAATGTTGTGGTGTGTCAATATACTAACCCCCCCCCCCATCAAATAACAATGTTGTGGTGTGTCAATATACTAACCCCCCCCCCCCCCCCCATCAAATAACAATGCTGTGGTGTGTCAATATACTAACCCCCCCCCCCCCCCATCAAATAACAATGCTGTGGTGTGTCAATATACTAACCCCCCCCCCCCCTCAAATAACAATGCTGTGGTGTGTCAATATACTAACCCCCCCCCCCCCCCATCAAATAACAATGCTGTGGTGTGTCAATATACTAACCCCCCCCCCCTCAAATACCAATGTTGTGGTGTGTCAATATACTAACCCCCCCCCCCCCCCCATCAAATAACAATGTTGTGGTGTGCCAATATACTAACCCCCCCCCCCTCAAATACCAATGTTGTGGTGTGTCAATATACTAACCCCCCCCCATCAAATAACAATGTTGTGGTGTGTCAATATACTAACCCCCCCCCATCAAATACCAATGTTGTGGTGTGCCAATATACTAACCCCCCCCCCCCCCATCAAATAACAATGTTGTGGTGTGTCAATATACTAACCCCCCCCCCCCATCAAATACCAATGTTGTGGTGTGCCAATATACTAACCCCCCCCCCCCATCAAATACCAATGTTGTGGTGTGTCAATATACTAACCCCCCCCCCCCATCAAATACCAATGTTGTGGTGTGTCAATATACTAACCCCCCCCTCATCAAATAACAATGCTGTGGTGTGTCAATATACTAACCCCCCCCCCCCCCCCCCCCCATCAAATAACAATGTTGTGGTGTGTCAATATACTAACCCCCCCCCATCAAATAACAATGCTGTGGTGTGTCAATATACTAACCCCCCCCCCCCCCCCCCATCAAATAACAATGCTGTGGTGTGTCAATATACTAACCCCCCCCCCATCAAATAACAATGTTGTGGTGTGTCAATATACTAACCCCCCCCCATCAAATAACAATGCTGTGGTGTGTCAATATACTAACCCCCCCCCCCCCCCCCCCCATCAAATAACAATGCTGTGGTGTGTCAATATACTAACCCCCCCCCCCATCAAATAACAATGCTGTGGTGTGTCAATATACTAACCCCCCCCCCCCCCCCCATCAAATAACAATGCTGTGGTGTGTCAATATACTAACCCCCCCCCCCCATCAAATAACAATGTTGTGGTGTGTCAATATACTAACCCCCCCCCCCATCAAATAACAATGTTGTGGTGTGTCAATATACTAACCCCCCCCCCCCCCCATCAAATACCAATGTTGTGGTGTGTCAATATACTAACCCCCCCCCCATCAAATAACAATGTTGTGGTGTGTCAATATACTAACCCCCCCCCCCATCAAATAACAATGTTGTGGTGTGTCAATATACTAACCCCCCCCCCCCCCCATCAAATACCAATGTTGTGGTGTGTCAATATACTAACCCCCCCCCCATCAAATAACAATGCTGTGGTGTGTCAATATACTAACCCCCCCCCCCCCCCCCCATCAAATAACAATGCTGTGGTGTGTCAATATACTAACCCCCCCCCCCCCATCAAATACCAATGTTGTGGTGTGTCAATATACTAACCCCCCCCCCCCATCAAATAACAATGCTGTGGTGTGTCAATATACTAACCCCCCCCCATCAAATAACAATGCTGTGGTGTGTCAATATACTAACCCCCCCCCCATCAAATACCAATGTTGTGGTGTGTCAATATACTAACCCCCCCCCCATCAAATAATAATGTTGTGGTGTGTCAATATACTAACCCCCCCCCATCAAATACCAATGTTGTGGTGTGTCAATATACTAACCCCCCCCCCATCAAATAATAATGTTGTGGTGTGTCAATATACTAACCCCCCCCCCCCCCCCCCATCAAATACCAATGTTGTGGTGTGTCAATATACTAACCCCCCCCCATCAAATACCAATGTTGTGGTGTGTCAATATACTAACCCCCCCCCCCCCCATCAAATACCAATGTTGTGGTGTGTCAATATACTAACCCCCCCCTCATCAAATAACAATGTTGTGGTGTGTCAATATACTAACCCCCCCCTCATCAAATAACAATGCTGTGGTGTGTCAATATACTAACCCCCCCCCCCTCAAATAATAATGTTTTTGTGTGTCAATATACTAAAATCCCCCCCTCAAATACCAATGTTGTGGTGTGCAACTACACTGAAATACCCCTGTTACGGGTTTTTGTTTTCCCACTTATGTTTTGAGGTTGGACTTTCAGCACGTATAGCACGTTAGCACGTATAGCACGTTAGCACGTATAGCACGTTAGCACGTATAGCACGTTAGCACATATAGCACGTTAGCACGTATAGCACGTTAGCACGTATAGCACGTTAGCACGTATAGCACGTTAGCACGTATAGCACGTTAGCACATAGGGCGCACCGATTGCTGTCACCTCGTTAGCCAGCATGTGTTACACCTGTGCTGGCTTGTCCATCTCGTTAGTGGGAAGGTATTTGACCTGTGCTGGCCCAGGTGCTATTTAAGAGTGGCTGGCCCAGGAGCTATTTAAGAGTGGCTGGCCCAGGTGCTATTTAAGAGTGGCTGGCCCAGGAGCTATTTAAGAGTGGCTGGCCCAGGAGCTACTTAAGAGTGGCTGGCCCAGGAGCTATTTAAGAGTGGCTGGCCCAGGAGCTATTTAAGAGTGGCTGGCCCAGGGGCTATTTAAGAGTGGCTGGCCCAGGAGCTATTTAAGAGTGGCTGGCCCAGGAGCTATTTAAGAGTGGCTGGCCCAGGTGCTATTTAAGAGTGGCTGGCCCAGGTGATATTTAAGAGTGGCTGGCCCAGGTGCTATTTAAGAGTGGCTGGTCAAGGTGCTATTTAAGAGTGGCTGGCCCAGATGGTATTTAAGAGTGGCTGGCCCAGGTGCTATTTAAGAGTGGCGGGCCCAGGTGCTATTTAAGAGCGGCTGGCCCAGGTGCTATTTAAGAGTGGCTGGCCCAGGTGCTATTTAAGAGTGGCTGGCCCAGGTGCTATTTAAGAGGGGCTGGCCCAGGTGCTATTTAAGAGGGGCTGGCCCAGGTGCTATTTAAGAGTGGCGGGCCCAGGTGCTATTTAAGAGCGGCTGGCCCAGGTGCTATTTAAGAGTGGCTGGCCCAGGTGCTATTTAAGAGTGGCTGGCCCAGGTGCTATTTAAGAGTGGCGGGCCCAGGTGCTATTTAAGAGCGGCTGGCCCAGATGCTATTTAAGAGTGGCTGGCCCAGGTGCTATTTAAGAGTGGCTGGCCCAGGTGTTATTTAAGAGCGGCTGGCCCAGGTGTTATTTAAGAGCGGCTGGCCCAGGTGCTATTTAAGAGCGGCTGGCCCAGGTGCTATTTAAGAGCGGCTGGCCCAGGTGCTATTTAAGAGTGGCTGGCCCAGGTGCTATTTAAGAGTGGCTGGCCCAGGTGCTATTTAAGAGTGGCTGGCCCAGGTGCTATTTAAGAGTGGCTGGCCCAGGTGCTATTTAAGAGTGGCTGGCCCAGGTGCTATTTAGGAGTGGCTGGCCCAGGTGCTATTTAAGAGTGGCTGGCCCAGGTGTTATTTAAGAGTGGCTGGCCCAGGTGCTATTTCAGAGTGGCTGGCCCAGGTGTTATTTAAGAGTGGCTGGCCCAGGTGCTATTTAAGAGTGGCTGGCCCAGTGTTCCAGCTGTCTTGAGAGATGTGGAGGGTCAATACATTTAGTTGGTGCTCTATGTGATTTCGAGAAAACAGTCCTCTGTCTGGTCTTCCTGTTGTTGTTTTGTAAAATGTTTTGTTTGTTTATTTTCTTTAGGTTTGGTGTGTGTTTTTTTGTGTGTATTGTTTGCCTGTGCTTCGGCACATTTAGTGGGTCTCATGGTGGAGGTTTTTTAGGACCCAGATGTTGTTACTAGTCAACTTTCAGTGGACACCCCCATGAGTGTCTTTCAGAACCCCTCCTAAAACCACACCTGTTTAGTTTTGGTTGTTGTCAGTGACTCTTTGTTAGTTGAGTGACATTTTCAGTTTTCTTGCTGGGGAACGTAACACCCCTCAAAATACCAATGTTGTCTTGTGCCACTATTGCACCGGTGTGCAATTACTGAAATGGTGTGCAACTACTGAAATGGTTTTCAACTACTGAAATGGTTTTCAACTACTGAAATGGTTTGCAACTACTGAAATGGTTTGCAACTACTGAAATGGTTTGCAACTACTGAAATGATTTGCAACTACTGAAATGGTTTGCAACTACTGAAATGGTTTGCAACTACTGAAATGGTGTGAAACTACTGAAATGGTTTGCAACTACTGAAATGGTGTGAAACTACTGAAATGGTTTGCAACTACTGAAATGGTGTGCAACTACTGAAATGGTTTGCAACTACTTAAATGGTGTGCAACTACTGAAATGGTGTGCAATTACTGAAATGGTATGTAATTACTGAAATGGTGTGCAACTACTGAAATATCCACCCTTCCCCTCAAATGAAGCATAGTTTAAAAAGATAGATAACTCAGTCTGATGTCCCACTCCCTCTCTGTCTAAGGGAACTGGAGGGGGTAATAGGTGACTCCCTCTCTGTCTAAGGGAACTGGAGGGGGTAATAGGTGACTCCCTCTCTGTCTAATGGAACTGGAGGGGGTAATAGGTGACTCCCTCTCTGTCTAATGGAACTGGAGGGGGTAATAGGTGACTCCCTCTCTGTCTAATGGAACTGGAGGGGGTAATAGGTGACTCCCTCTCTGTCTAAGGGAACTGGAGGGGGTAATAGGTGACTCCCTCTCTGTCTAAGGGAACTGGAGGGGGTAATAGGTGACTCCCTCTCTGTCTAATGGAACTGGAGGGGGTAATAGGTGACTCCCTCTCTGTCTAAGGGAACTGGAGGGGGTAATAGGTGACTCCCTCTCCGTCTAAGGGAACTGGAGGGGGTAATAGGTGACTCCCTCTCTGTCTAATGGTAAAACACTATGATCGCAACATGTAAAGTGTTGGTCCCATGTTTCATAAGCAAGTAAAAGATCTCAGAAATGTTCCATACGCACAAAAAAAAGCTTATTTCTCTCAAATGTTGTGCACGCATTTGTATACATCCCTGTTTGTGAGCATTTCTCCTTTAGCCAAGATAATCCATCCACCTGACAGGTGTCAAGAAGCTGATTAAACAACATGATCATTACAAAGGTACACCTTGTGCTGGGGACAATAAAAGGCCACTCTAAAATGTGGAGTTTTGTCACACAACACAATGCCACAGATGTCTCAAGTGTTTAGGGAGTGTGCAATAGGCATGCTGAGCACAGAAATCTCCACCAGAGCTGATGCCAGATAATTTAATGTTAATTTCTAAGCCGCCTCCAATGTTGTTTTAGAGAATTTGGCAGTACATCCAACCGGACTCACAACCGCAGACCACGTGTAACCACGCCAGCCCAGGACCTCCATATCATAGCTTATTCACCTGCTGGATCGTCTGAGACCAGCTACCCGGAAAGCTGATGAAACTGAGGAGTATTTCTGTCTGTAATGAAGCCTTTTTCGTGGGGAAAAACTAATTCTGATTGGTTGGGCCTGGCTCCTCAGTGGGTGGACCTATGCCCTCCAAGGCCCACCCATAACAGCACCCCTGCCCAGTCATGTGAAATCCAGAGATTAGGGCCTAATGAATTTATTTCCTTATATAAATTGTAACTCAGTAAAATAGTTACAATTGTTGCATGTTGTTTTTATATTTTTTGTTCAGTATAAATGACTCCCTCTCTGTCTAATGTAGATTGAATGGAATTGGAGGGCTGAGTAATTGCAGATAGGGTGGAGAATGCGATGAACATAGTCAATGAAGTCAAATGCTTTAGCTACACAAATTGTTGCATATCTAAATCAGTTACGGGGCAACTAAAAGTTGAAATCAATTTCAAGAATGGGTCTGATTCAATCAAATGTGCTTTGGCAAGGTGTTTTATGCATTCACACATGCACGGATAACAAGCACACCATAACCTTCCTCTGCTTATATTGAAAACATCATTTCCATAACAAGTCAGAAAACACCAGAAATGAGACCTTCATTAAAATAACAAATGTTAAAAATGATATTTGCATTTTATTATAATATGTTTTATTAGATAAATAGAACAGTTTGTCAAATGTTTCTGTAGTCGGGTTTGAAATTCCCAGGTCTTCTGAAGATCCCCGGATTGGCGGGTTCCCAACAGGAAGATCCCTCCTGATACCGGGAATCTTCCTACGGGGATTTCTGAAAACACCTGGACATTTTGGGGAAATTTACTGCAAATTTTGTAACTCTACTATTCTGTAGTAAAGAAAACAAAAGCTAAAGCATTTCCTTTTTATTTTACATCACCACCTCTACATTTCGGTGTAATTGTGCTTTGATAGAACAACTAGAACACAGTTACAGAACATTTTCAAAACCCTCACAGAATTACAAGACTGAAATTAACAGATTTCTCAAACTCCCCTCACACCCCTATGTCAAACTACCACACACCCCTATGTCAGTCAAACTACCCACACACCCCTATGTCAGTCAAACTACCCACACACCCCTATGTCAGTGAAACTACCCACACACCCATATGTCAGTCAAACTACCCACACACCCCTATGTCAGTGAAACTACCCACACACCCATATGTCAGTCAAACTACCCACACACCCCTATGTCAGTCAAACTACCCACACACCCCTATGTCAAACTCCCCTCACACCCCTATGTCAAACTACCCTCACACCCCTATGTCAGTCAAACTACCCTCACACCCCTATGTCAGTCAAACTACCCACACACCCCTATGTCAGTCAAACTACCCTCACACCCCTATGTCAAACTCCCCTCACACCCCTATGTCAGTCAAACTCCCCTCACACCCCTATGTCAGTCAAACTCCCCTCACACCCCTATGTCAGTCAAACTCCCCTCACACCCCTATGTCAGTCAAACTACCCTCACACCCCTATGTCAGTCAAACTACCCACACACCCCTATGTCAGTCAAACTACCCACACACCCCTATGTCAAACTCCCCTCACACCCCTATGTCAAACTACCCTCACACCCCTATGTCAGTCAAACTCCCCTCACACCCCTATGTCAAACTACCCTCACACCCCTATGTCCGTCAAACTCCCCTCACACCCCTATGTCAGTCAAACTACCCTCTCACCCCTATGTCAGTCAAACTCCCCTCACACCCCTATGTCAGTCAAACTACCCACACACCCCTATGTCAAACTACCCTCACACCCCTATGTCCGTCAAACTACCCACACACCCCTATGTCAAACTACCCTCACACCCCTATGTCCGTCAAACTCCCCTC
>NC_092163.1:77960735-77988235 GCF_045791955.1 Oncorhynchus clarkii lewisi | reverse complement strand
TCACTAGACATATTGCACGGAGGAAATCATGTGAAGGATATTTACATACAGTGAGTCTACAATAATCTGGGGTGAACTTTCTCTAGGGAGCCTAGATGCATGCAACAAAAAAACAAGACTTGAGCAAAGAACTAAGTTCGTCTTCAGGGAACTTTCCGGATTCGAGAATGAAGAAAGATCTGACAAGAAACATAGACGGAATGAAGGCTCACCTCATATAGGTAGTCAAAGAGCTCCAGGATGGTGAGGATACTGGCTCCTATGAAGAGACCCATCTGACCACCGATATCACCTGAAAACACACGGAGAGACCTATCTGACCACCAATATCACCTGAAAACACACAGAGAGACCCACCTGACCACCAATATCACCTGAAAACACATGGAGAGACCCATCTGACCACCGATATCACCTGAAAACACATGGAGAGACCCATCTGACCACCGATATCACCTGAAAACACACGGAGAGACCTATCTGACCACCAATATCACCTGAAAACACACGGAGAGACCCATCTGACCACCAATATCACCTGAAAACACACGGAGAGACCCATCTGACCACCGATATCACCTGAAAACACATGGAGAGACCCATCTGACCACCGATATCACCTGAAAACACACGGAGAGACCTATCTGACCACCAATATCACCTGAAAACACACGGAGAGACCCATCTGACCACCAATATCACCTGAAAACACACGGAGAGACCCATCTGACCACCGATATCACCTGAAAACACATGGAGAGACCCATCTGACCACCGATATCACCTGAAAACACATAGAGAGAACCATCTGACCACCAATATCACCTGAAAACACATGGAGAGACCTATCTGACCACCAATATCACCTGAAAACACATGGAGAGAACCATCTGACCACCGATATCACCTGAAAACACACGGAGAGACCTATCTGACCACCGATATCACCTGAAAACACACGGAGAGACCTATCTGACCACCGATATCACCTGAAAACACACGGAGAGACCTATCTGACCACCGATATCACCTGAAAACACACGGAGAGACCTATCTGACCACCGATATCACCTGAAAACACATGGAGAGAACCATCTGACCACCAATATCACCTGAAAACACATGGAGAGACCCATCTGACCACCAATATCACCTGAAAACACACGGAGAGACCTATCTGACCACCAATATCACCTGAAAACACACGGAGAGACCCATCTGACCACCAATATCACCTGAAAACACACGGAGAGACCTATCTGACCACCAATATCACCTGAAAACACATGAAGAGACCTATCTGACCACCAATATCACCTGAAAACACATGGAGAGACCCATCTGACCACCAATATCACCTGAAAACACATGGAGAGACCCATCTGACCACCAATATCACCTGAAAACACATTAAACATGAAACATACCTGACACACAAGATGAGAACACACACGATGAAACATACAGGACACGGTACATACAGAACACGGTACATACAGAACACAGTACAGACGATGAAACATACAGAACACGGTACAGACGATGAAACATACAGAACACGGTACATACAGAACACGGTACAGACGATGAAACATACAGAACACGGTACATACAGAACACGGAACAGACGATGAAACATACAGAACACGGTACATACAGAACACGGTACAGACGATGAAACATACAGAACACTGTACATACAGAACACGGTACAGACGATGAAACATACAGAACACGGTACATACAGAACACGGTACAGACGATGAAACATACAGAACACGGTACATACAGAACACGGTACAGACGATGATACATACAGAACACGGTACAGACGAGGAAACATACAGAACACGGTACAGACGATGAAGCATACAGAACACGGTACATACAGAACACGGTACAGACAAAACATACAGAACACGGTACATACAGAACACGGTACAGACGATGAAACATACAGAACACGGTACAGACGATTAAACATACAGAACACGGTACATACAGAACACGGTACATACGATGAAACATACAGAACACGGTACATACGATGAAACATACAGAACACGGTACATACAGAACACGGTACAGACGATGAAACATACAGAACACGGTACATACATAACATGGTACATACAATGAAACATACAGAACACGGTACATACATAACACGGTACAGACGATGAAACATACAGAACACGGTACATACGATGAAACATACAGAACACGGTACACACAGAACACGGTACATACGATGAAACATACAGAACACGGTACAGACGATGAAACATACAGAACACGGTACAGACGATGAAAAATACAGAACACGGTACATACAGAACACGGTACAGACGATGAAACATACAGAACAAGGTACATACAGAACACGGTACAGACGATGAAACATACAGAACACGGTACATACAGAACACAGTACATACGATGAAACATACAGAACACGGTACAGACGATGAAACATACAGAACACGGTACATACAGAACACGGTACAGACGATGAAACATACAGAACACGGTACATACAGAACACGGTACAGACAATGAAACATGCAGAACACGGTACATACAGAACACGGTACAGACGATGAAACATACAGAACACGGTACATACGATGAAACATACAGAACACGGTACACACAGAACACGGTACATACGATGAAACATACAGAACACGGTACAGACGATGAAACATACAGAACACGGTACAGACGATGAAAAATACAGAACACGGTACATACAGAACACGGTACAGACGATGAAACATACAGAACAAGGTACATACAGAACACGGTACAGACGATGAAACATACAGAACACGTTACATACAGAACACAGTACATACGATGAAACATACAGAACACGGTACAGACGATGAAACATACAGAACACGGTACAGACGATGAAACATACAGAACACGGTACATACAGAACACGGTACAGACGATGAAACATACAGAACACGGTACATACAGAACACGGTACAGACAATGAAACATGCAGAACACGGTACATACAGAACACGGTACAGACGATGAAACATACAGAACACGGTACATACAGAACACGGTACAGACGATGAAACATACAGAACACGGTACAGACGATGAAACATACAGAACACGGTACAGACGATGAAACATACAGAACACGGTACATACAGAACACGATACAGACGATGAAACATACAGAACACGGTACATACAGAACACGGTACAGACAATGAAACATGCAGAACACGGTACATACAGAACACGGTACAGACGATGAAACATACAGAACACGGTACATACAGAACACGATACAGACGATGAAACATACAGAACACGGGAACTCCTGAAGAAAGCATTAGGTTCCTGGAACCTGAAACATTGGTTCCACAATAAATGAAGTAATATTATTAAAGTATTTTTATTAAATTCAGGGGCAAAAACATAATTGAAAAAGTTTGGCGAATCAGTACATAAAAAGTATCAAAATGTATGCACTCACTGTCAGTCGATCTGGGTAAGAGCATCTGCTAAATTACTTGAATGTAATTGTAACATGTTTATAGTAATCTAATTAAAAATGTATAATAACAGTTTTTGGCAATTTTGTTCATCAATTTCCATACAACTGGTGAAAACAGCGTTTTTCTTACCCAGCAACCCTGCGAACTCGTAAGCTTTCGTCTGCTCGATGGTCTCGTAGTTCAGAGCCTCAAAGAAGATATCCAGAACCAGGATGTTATCACTGTCAACCAAGAGGGGAGGAAGAAGGAGAAGATAACTTACTGTCTATTGTAAAATGACACAGTTATTTGTCTTTGTGGTTCATTCTAACCCCCTAAGACACACTCCGACCTTAGAGCACAGGGTCAGCCACCAGGCACTACCCTTGGAGCAGTTTAGGGTTTAGGGGTTCAGTGTCTTGATCAAGGGCACAACAGCAGGAGTCGGCATCTTAAGTAAAACCTCTCATCACCAAGTCCACGTCACACTTAATACCCTCATAAAACACCAAACATTGATTGGCACGGCAAGGCTTTGTCCACATCCTTGCCTGCGTGACATCCTGTTTCTAATCTGTTTTTCCCGCTCCTCGCCTGCATGACTTCCTGTTTCTAATCGGTTTGTCCCCCTCCTCGCCTGCATGACTTCCTGTTTCTAATCGGTTTGTCCCCCTCCTCGCCTGCGTGACTTCCTGTTTCTAATCGGTTTGTCCCCCTCCTCGCCTGCATGACTTCATGTTTCTAATCTGTTTGTCCCCCTTCTCCCCTGCATGACTTCCTGTTTCTAATCTGTTTGTCCCCCTCCTCCCCTGCATGACTTCCTGTTTATAATGTGTTTGTCCCCCTCCTATTACTATTAAGTAATCGAATACTAATGTCCGTTCGGATATTAGAATAACCATGGCTATCTCTAGAGCAGTATGTATGTGTGTCAATTGCCTTCAATTCATTTCCTTCTGGCTTGGACAGGCCATTGAAGGATACATACAGAGGAAACATACAGAGAGGATACATACAGAGGAAACATACAGAGAGGAAACAAACAGAGGAAACATACAGAGGAAACAAACAGAGAGGATACAAACAGAGGAAACAAAAAGAGGAAACATACAGAGAGGATACAAACAGAGGAAACATCCAGAGAGGATACAGACAGTGGAAACATACAGAGAGGAAACATACAGAGAGGATACAAACAGAGGAAACATACAGAGAGGATACATACAGAGGAAATATACAGAGGAAACATACAGAGAGGAAACATACAGAGAGGATACAAACAGAGGAAACATACAGAGAGGAAACATACAGAGAGGATACAAACAGAGGAAACATACAGAGAGGATACATACAGAGGAAATATACAGAAGAAACATACAGAGAGGAAACATAGAGGAAACATACAGAGGAAACATACAGAGAGGATACATACAGAGAGGAAACAAACAGAGGAAACATACAGAGAGGAAACAAACAGAGGATACAAACAGAGGAAACATAAAGAGGAAACATACAGAGAGGATACAAACAGAAAGGAAACAAACAGAGGAAATGTTGTGAGTTCACCCTATTGTATTCTCTCTCTCTCTCTCAATTCAATTTGAAGGCATTTATTGGTATGGGAAACATCTCTCGCATCTCTCTCTCTCTAATCTCTCTGTCTCTCTCTCTCTCCCTCTCCCTTTCTCTTTCATCTCTCTCTCGCATCTCTCTCTCCCTCTCCCCCTTCTCTCTCATCTCTCTCTCTCTGTCTCTCTCTCTCTCTCTCTCTCTCCCTTTCTCTTTTATCTCTCTCTCATCTCTATCTGTCTCTCTCTCCCTTTCTCTTTTATCTCTCTCCCTCATCTCTATCTGTCTCTCTCTCTCTTTTCCGCTCTCTCTCTCTCTTCCTCTCTCATCTATCTCATCTCTTGTCTTTAGAATATCAAGCAGGGATTACTGTATTTTAAGGCCTCGGGGCACATAGTGGATTATTTAGTTTCGGAACATCCGGTAAACAAGTGTTATATCGAATTACAGGAATCCAACTGCAAGGCAAGTCAAACTGTCATACTGCACCCTAATTCCCTAAATAGTAGACCACTACATAGGGAATAGGGCATCGTTTGGGACAAAGTCCTAGTTCTAGTTCTATCCACATCTGAGTTTTCCATCAACAACACAGCTGTTTCTCTCTGATGCTGTTCCCAGATGAGTTTCCCCATCAACAACACAGCTGTTTCTCTCTGATGCTGTCCCCAGATGAGTTTCCCCATCAACAACACAGCTGTTTCTCTCTGATGCTGTTCCCAGATGAGTTTCCCCATCAACAACACAGCTGTTTCTCTCTGATGCTGTCCCCAGATGAGTTTCCCCATCAACAACACAGCTGTTTCTCTCTGATGCTGTTCCCATATGAGTTTCCCCATCAACAACACAGCTGTTTCTCTCTGATGCTGTCCCCAGATGAGTTTCCCCATCAACAACACAGCTGTTTCTCTCTGATGCTGTCCCCAGACGAGTTTCCCCATCAACAACACAGCTGTTTCTCTCTGATGCTGTCCCCAGATGAGTTTCCCCATCAACAACACAGCTGTTTCTCTCTGATGCTGTTCCCAGATGAGTTTCCCCATCAGCAACACAGCTGTTTCTCTCTGATGCTGTCCCCAGATGAGTTTCCCCATCAACAACACAGCTGTTTCTCTCTGATGCTGTCCCCAGATTAGTTTCCCCATCAACAACACAGCTGTTTCTCTCTGATGCTGTTCCCAGATGAGTTTCCCCATCAACAACACAGCTGTTTCTCTCTGATGCTGTCCCCAGATGAGTTTCCCCATCGACAACACAGCTGTTTCTCTCTGATGCTGTTCCCAGATGAGTTTCCCATCAACAACACAGCTGTTTCTCTCTGATGCTGTTCCCAGATTAGTTTCCCATCAACAACACAGCTGTTTCTCTCTGATGCTGTTCCCAGATGAGTTTCCCCATCAACAACACAGCTGTTTCTCTCTGATGCTGTTCCCAGATGAGTTTCCCCATCAACAACACAGCTGTTTCTCTCTGATGCTGTTCCCAGATGAGTTTCCCCATCAACAACACAGCTGTTTCTCTCTGATGTTGTTCCCAGATGAGTTTCCCCGTCAACAACACAGCTGTTTCTCTCTGATGCTGTCCCCAGATGAGTTTCCCCATCAACAACACAGCTGTTTCTCTCTGATGCTGTTCCCATATGAGTTTCCCCATCAACAACACAGCTGTTTCTCTCTGATGCTGTCCCCAGATGAGTTTCCCCATCAACAACACAGCTGTTTCTCTCTGATGCTGTCCCCAGATGAGTTTCCCCATCAACAACACAGCTGTTTCTCTCTGATGCTGTCCCCAGATGAGTTTCCCCATCAACAACACAGCTGTTTCTCTCTGATGCTGTTCCCAGATGAGTTTCCCCATCAGCAACACAGCTGTTTCTCTCTGATGCTGTCCCCAGATGAGTTTCCCCATCAACAACACAGCTGTTTCTCTCTGATGCTGTCCCCAGATTAGTTTCCCCATCAACAACACAGCTGTTTCTCTCTGATGCTGTTCCCAGATGAGTTTCCCCATCAACAACACAGCTGTTTCTCTCTGATGCTGTCCCCAGATGAGTTTCCCCATCAACAACACAGCTGTTTCTCTCTGATGCTGTTCCCAGATGAGTTTCCCATCAACAACACAGCTGTTTCTCTCTGATGCTGTTCCCAGATTAGTTTCCCATCAACAACACAGCTGTTTCTCTCTGATGCTGTTCCCAGATGAGTTTCCCCATCAACAACACAGCTGTTTCTCTCTGATGCTGTTCCCAGATGAGTTTCCCCATCAACAACACAGCTGTTTCTCTCTGATGCTGTTCCCAGATGAGTTTCCCCATCAACAACACAGCTGTTTCTCTCTGATGTTGTTCCCAGATGAGTTTCCCCATCAACAACACAGCTGTTTCTCTCTGATGTTGTTCCCAGATGAGTTTCCCCGTCAACAACACAGCTGTTTCTCTCTGATGCTGTTCCCAGATGAGTTTCCCCATCAACAACACAGCTGATAAACCAAAAGGTAAATGTTTTAATATCTGGTGTTTTGAGTGTCTATCCACACACACATCTGTGTCTTATGAATGGTTATGTAGCTGTGTCCTGTGAATGGTTATGTAGCTGTGTCCTATGAATGGTTATGTAGCTGTGTCCTATGAATGGTTATGTAGCTGTGTCTTATGAATGGTTATGTATCTGTGTCCTATGCATGGTTATGTAGCTGTGTCCTATGCATGGTTATGTAGCTGTGTCCTGTGAATGGTTATGTAGCTGTGTCTTATGAATGGTTATGTAACTGTGTCCTATGAATGGTTATGTAGCTGTGTCTTATGAATGGTTATGTATCTGTGTCCTATGAATGGTTATGTAGCTGTGTCCTATGAATGGTTATGTAGCTGTGTCCTATGAATGGTTATGTAGCTGTGTCCTATGAATGGTTATGTAGCTGTGTCCTATGAATGGTTATGTAGCTGTGTCCTATGCATGGTTATGTAGCTGTGTACTATGAATGGTTATGTAGCTGTGTCCTATGAATGGTTATGTAGCTGTGTCCTATGCATGGTTATGTAGCTGTGTACTATGCATGGTTATGTATCTGTGTCCTATGCATGGTTATGTAGCTGTGTACTATGAATGGTTATGTAGCTGTGTGATATGAATGGTTATGTATCTGTTTCTGAACATCAGACAGGATGGCATTGTCTCCCTCAATCTTTCCAATGGCTACTGCTATAAGTTTCAGGCTGCTTACCACTCTCTCCCAAAATACATCATCCAGGAGGACCCTCTTGATGGGGCCGTTGTCACGTTGTCACCTACCTTAGTTCCTTTTTATGTCTCTATTTGAGGTTGGTCAGGGCGTGAGTCGGGGTGGGCATTCTATGTTTTGTTCGTGTGTTTATATTTCTATGTGTTTGGCCTGGTATGGTTCCCAATCAGAGGCAGCTGTCAATCGTTGTCTCTGATTGAGAACCATACTTAGGTAGCATGTTTTCCCACTTTTGTTTGTGGGTGGATATTTTCAGTTTCAGTGTTTTCACCATACGGACTGTTTCGTGTGTCCTTTATTCTCTTGTTCGTTTGTATCCAGTGTTCAGTTTATTAAAGTTATCATGGACACGTACAACGCTGCACTTTGGTCTACTCCTTCTTCCACCAACGAAAATCATTACAGAACCACCCACCAAAAGAGGACCAAGCAGCGTGAAAAGGAGGAGAGGAGCTATCTGGAGGAATGGACACAGCGCGCATCCAACTCGGAAGCCAGCCGCACCAATGAGTCGGAGGAAACACCGTGCACCTGGCAACCTTGGTTAGCGCACACTGCGCCCGGCCCGCCACAGGAGTCGCTGGTGCGCGATGAGACAAGGATATCCCTACCGGCCAAACCCTCCCTAACCCGGACGACGCTAGGCCAATTGTGCATCGCCCCATGGACCTCCCGGTCACGGCCAGTTACGACAGAGCCTGGGCGCGAACCCAGGGTCTCTGGTGGCACAGCTGGCGCTGCAGTACAGCACCCTTAACCACTGCGCCACCCGGGAGGCCCAGGCTGGGGAGTATCGCCGCCCCAGGGAAGAGCTGGAGGCAGCTAAAGCCGAGTGGCGGCGATATGAGGAGTTAGCACGGCAGCGCAACAGGGACGAGAGGCAGCCCCAAAAATGTCTTGGTAGGTCAGGTAGGAGACCTGAGCCAACTCCCCTTGCTTACCGTGGCGAGAGGTTGACCGGGCAGGCACCGTGTTATGCGGTGAGGCGCACAGTGTCCCCAGTGCGCACGCATAGCCCGGTGCGCTACATCGCAGCTCCTCGTATCGGTCGGGCTAGAGTGGGCATCGAGCCAGGAGTAATGAAGCCGGCTCAGCGCATATGGTCTCCAGTGCGTCTCCTCGGCCCAGGGTATATGGCACCAGCCCTACGCACGGTGTCCCCGGTTCGACAGCACAGCCCAGTGCGGTCTGTTCCACCCCACCGCACTTGCCGGACTTGCGACTCCTTCCAGAGTCTCCCACCTGTCCGGCGCTGCCGGAGTCTCCCGTCTATTCGGGGTCTGCTGTCTGAGGACGGCGGCGAGGGTCGCCGCTCCAAAGGCGCCACCTAAGTGAGCAGAGACTAAGGTGAAGTGGGGTCCACGTCCCGCGCCAGAGCCGCCACCGCGGACAGATGCCCACCCACTTGTTCGTTTGTATCCAGTGTTCAGTTTATTAAAGTTATCATGGACATGTACCACGCTGCGCTTTGGTCTACTCCTTCTTCCACCAACGAAAATCATTACAGCTGTGTATATCGACAGACTGTGATATGGCCATTTCTTGGAGAGAGTACTTCCCCTCCAGGAGACTGTCAAACATGATGATAACACCACCCCAACGGGTGTTGCTAGGCAGCTTCAATGTAGTGCTCTTACTCTTCTCACTTTGCTTGGTGAGGTAGATTGCTGCTATAACTTGATGACCCTTCACATACCTAACCATTTCCTTGGCTCTCTTGAAAAGTGTATACATTGTTTTCAGTGCCATGATGTCCATGAGGAGCAGATTCAATACATGAGCAGCACAGCCAATGGGTGTGATGTGAGGGTAGGACTCCTCCACTTTAGACCAAGCAGCCTTCATGTTTGCAGCATTGTCTGCCACCGGTGCAAATACCTTCTGTGGTCCAAGGTCATTGACGACTGCCTTTAGCCAATCTGCAATGTAGAGACCGGTGCGTCTGTTGTCCCTTGTGTCTGTGCTCTTGTAGAATACTGGTTGAGGGGTGGAGACGATGTAGTTAATTATTCCTTGCCCACGAACATTCGACCACCCATCAGAGATGACTGCAATACAGTCTGCTTTCTATATGATTTGCTTGACCTTCAACTTGAACTCTGTTGAACTCTGCATCCAGCAAATGAGTAGATAAAGCATGTCTGGTTGGAGGGGTGTATGCTGGGTGAAGAACATTCAGAAATCTCTTCCAATACACACTGCCTGTGAGCATCAGAGGTGAACCAGTTGCACACACAGCTCGAGCAAGACATTCATTGTTATTTCTCTGACTACGTTCCTCCATTGTGTCAAAAAAAACTTCTGATTCCAGGAGGACCATGAGCTGTTGCTATCGATAAGGTATCTGATTCATCATTTTCACCTCGAATAGAAGTATAGGGACTTTGTCAGAGGTTGTTTGTTGTGAGCGCCGAGGGAACTTTATGCACTTGGCCAGATGATTCTGCATCTTTGTTGCATTCTTCACATATGATTTGGCACAGTATTTGCAAATGTACAAAGCTTGTATGTATGGAAACAGGTGAATCAACACTCCTCAGTTAGCAGGCTCAACCAAGCTAAAAACCCATATGGTAGCAACAATTGGTAGCAAGTTAGAAATGATTTAAACACACTTTGCTGTAGGCTACTATTTACTAGTTAACAAAAAAATCATGATTGTCATATACAATATATTCACCCCACCCAGTATTGTAATCAACCCTTACCAGAAAACATGTAGTCCTTGGCTCAGACAGTGTAGTAGTGTGGGCTGAATAGCATCTCATTAGTGTGTAAGATCTTCAGAATCAGCTGCACATGTGATGGAATAATGCACTGTGCATGCAGAGGTTATAGTTTAACCAAAATATGCCACAAGACCTTGGCCTTATCTGTATCCCACAAAAAAGGTTCAGTGTTATAAGCTAACTTTTTTTGATGAATTTAAACAAAATTCCTCAAAATCCCGGGTTTAACTTCCCATGGAACATTACTGGAAAGTTTCCCCCCCTTTGCACCCACACACACACACACACACACACACACACACACACACACACACACACACACACACACACACACACACACACACACACACACACACACACACACACCCCTCGCTCTCTCTCCCTCTCTTTCTCAAGACATATTTATTCATGCAAATTAATTCCAATCTGATCTGTCTCTAAACAGACGGGAGGATGAGAAGGATCCCTTTTCTATCCACTGAGAATTTAGATGATGCCGATGATGAATTTGTCTGAGGGAATGGAATAACTCTTTAACCTTTAAATAAGAAACGTGTCATCTTAATCACCGACTGTCACGGTGACTACATCTAAAGTCTTCATGATGATCCTTTTCGCAATACAACTTTAACCTTTCACAAGAAATCAATTTACAGAGAGTGCTACATGATTCTTCACATTGTCTTTCCTTTAAACGTCCACACCTGACAGATGGATAAGGAGCAGCCAGGTAAACTTACGCAATGTATTGCTCAGTCTTGTTGTACTTCTTGGCCAGGTACTTGGCTGAGGCCTTACTGGGAATCTTGACGAAGGACATCTCCTTTCCAAAGCGTGTCATGTTGCAGGGCGTCTCACACACACAGTAGTCATTATCCCTCTCCACCAGGAAGTCTAAGGACACAAGAATTGAATAGAATAGCATAGAATGGAATAGAACAGAACAGAATAGAATAGCATAGAATAGAACAGAATAGCATAGAATAGAACAGAACAGAATAGCATAGAATAGAACAGAATAGCATAGAATAGAACAGAATAGAATAGCATAGAATAGAACAGAATAGAACAGAATAGAACAGAATAGCATAGAATAGAACAGAATAGAATAGAACAGAATAAAACAGAATAGCATCGAATAGAACAGAATAGAACAGAATAGCATAGAATAGAACAGAATAGAATAGCATAGAATAGAACAGAATAGAACAGAATAGAACAGAATAGCATAGAATAGAACATAATAGAATAGAACAGAATAAAACAGAATAGCATCGAATAGAACAGAATAGAATAGCATAGAATAGGACAGAATAGAATAGAACAGAATAGAATAGAACAAAATAGAATAGAACAGAATAGAACAGAATAGAATAGAACAGAATAGAATAGAACAGAATAGAACAGAATAGAAGAGAATATACCAGAATAGAATAGAACAGAATAGAACAGAATAGAATAGAACAGAATAGAATAGCATCGAATAGAACAGAATAGAATAGAACATAATAGCATAGAATAGAACAGAATAGAATAGAACAGAATAGCATAGAATATAACAGAATAGCATAGAATATAACAGAATAGAACAAATTAGCATAGAATAGAACAGAATAAAACAGAATAGCATCGAATAGAACAGAATAGAATAGCATAGAATAGGACAGAATAGAATAGAACAGAATAGAACAGAATAGCATAGAATAGAACAGAATAAAACAGAATAGCATCGAATAGAACAGAATAGAATAGCATAGAATAGGACAGAATAGAATAGAACAGAATAGAACAGAATAGCATAGAATAGAACAGAATAGAACAGAATAGAATAGAACAGAATAGAATAGAACAGAATAGAACAGAATAGAATAGAACAGAATAGAATAGAACAGAATAGAACAGAATAGAAGAGAATAGAAGAGAATAGAATATAACAGAATATAACAGAATAGAATAGAACAGAATAGAATAGAACAGAATAGAACAGAATAGAATAGAACAGAATAGAACAGAATAGAATAGAACAGAATAGAATAGAACAGAATAGAACAGAACAGAATAGAACAGAATAGCATAGAACAGAATAGAACAGAACAGAATAGAATAGAACAGAACAGAATATAATAGAATAGAATAGAATAGAACAGAATAGAATAGAACAGAATAGAACAGAACAGAATAGAACAGAATAGCATAGAACAGAATAGAACAGAACAGAATAGAATAGAACAGAATAGCATAGAACAGAATAGCATAGAACAGAATAGAACAGAACAGAATAGAATAGAACAGAATAGAACAGAATATAATAGAATAGAATAGAACAGAATAGAACAGAATAGAACAGAACAGAATAGCATAGAACAGAATAGAACAGAACAGAATAGAATAGAACAGAATAGAACAGAATAGAATAGAACAGAATAGAATAGAACAGAATAGCATAGAACAGAATAGAACAGAACAGAATAGAACAGAATAGCATAGAACAGAATAGAACAGAACAGAATAGAATAGAACAGAATAGCATAACCAAAGATCAAGCGATGGAATAAAAAACCAATACATCGGGGAGTTATAAAGACAAGAAGCAAGAAGAGTGTTTATTCTAATAATGTATTGCATTGGATTGAAGCACCAACAGTAAGGTCATGAGAAACCAGGCAGATCACTCAAGAATGACTTCGAAACAGAACCATACTGAACAGGAGAAATGAACCCAGGGTGTCAAAAACACTTTTAAATTTCACTTTTGCAGCAAATCTGAAATACGTGGATAAACATGAAATTATGCAGTGAGACTATGAGAGCAACTTAGAAATTTGACGTTTGGAGAAATGTGGATAAACATCTAATTTTGCTGTAAGACTGAGAGCTTATTGTGAGAAGCAGACAAAGCCCTGATTAGGTAGAAAGACACGGGACAATTTCAAAGGATCAAGCGGAAAAATAGACAGACAGACAGACAGACAGACAGACAGACAGACAGACAGAACGAACGAAAGAGCAAAAGAGAGAGACAGAGAGAGAGAGAGAGCGAGAGCGAAAGAGAGAGAGATAGAGAGAGACAGACAGAGAGAGAGAGAGAGAGCGAAAGAGAGAGAGATAGAGAGAGACAGACAGAGAGAGAAAAACAGAAAGCGAGAGAGAGAGAGAGAGAGAAACAGAGAGAAAGAGAGAGAAAACAGAGAGAGACAGACAGACAGCCAGACAGACAGCCAGACAGACAGCCAGACAGACAGCCAGCCAGACAGAGGTTTAACTTACCCAAGGCAGGGTCGGCACACTCCTTGTACTGCTCTGGGGTACAGTAAGGGGCATCTCCTGAGGAAGACAGAACACAACGTCCTGGATGAAGACATAACAGAGACAGAACACAGCGTCCTGGATGAAGAAGAGTAGGAAGATGATGAAGAGGGACTTGTTTGGCATTTTTACAACACTTCTTTTTCCTTTCTCTGGTCTGTCTCATCTGCCTAGAAAACATCTCCCTAAAATGTGATCTAATCTCCTGATGAAATGTAATTCATTGATTTCGTTAACACGGGGATGTCCTTTCATTTTCTCTAGATTGCACAAACTCTTCGATCAGCGACAACACAGTTAGAGACACACCACAACAACCTGATGTCCAGAGATACAGTGAATTAGCGCCCGATTCCGTCATATAACTACACTTATTCACATCCCAGCCACACTGTTCATATCCAGTACCACCTGGCAGATCAGGTGAGGAATGACGAATGAGATCATGACAGAAGCTACAGAGGAGGACGGGGTCCCAGACGACTGCCTATTCCCTAGATAGTGCATTACGTTTTTGACCAGAGGCCCCTTTTAGTCAAACATTTCTGCACCAAAGGGGAATAGGGGAATAGGGGAATAGGCTGCCATTTTGGGACAGTATGGAGGATGGTTCCTTCACAGTGCAGGTGACTGATGGATACTCTGAGGACAAGTGTCTCTCAGAATAATTACTGTTGAGACTGTTACTGGGACCCCGTTAGAGTGTTGGACTAGTAACCGAAAGGTTGCAAGTAGCCGAAAGGTTGCAAGTAGCCGAAAGGTTGCAAGTAGCCGAAAGGTTGCAAGTAGACGAAAGGTTGCAAGTAACCGAAAGGTTGCAAGTTCAAACCCCCGAGCTGACAAGGTACAAATCTGTCGTTCTGCTCCTGAACAGGCAGTTAACCCACTGTTCCTAGGCCGTCATTGAAAATAAGAATTTGTTCTTAACTGACTTGCCTAGTTAAATAAAGGTAAAATAAAAAAATTAAAATAAAACTGTTACTTCAAACGAGCACCAATTACACGTGCGTGCTGGTTATAGGAGCAATTCAGAATAAAATCTAGATTGCACATTAAGATAGCATTGATTTGGCTGACAACCATGGTTTCTATAACCACAATACAAATTATATTCCACAATTTGATGGGTCTAATCGGGAATTAAGTAGAACAAGTTTTGTATGGCTGGCCCTTAACACTAATTAGGCTGACAAACATCGGCATAACAATTGTTCTGACAAATCCAGCACAACCAATCTAGTCTGCTACTACCCCTTTAACAAGAGATTGCGGGAAAATAGAATCTTTACTTTTTCTGTCTTTCTCATCTTCAGCCTAGTCACCTCTGTCTCTAAGATACACAATCCATCACACTCAACAAACCTTGCCTATGCCGCTCGGCCATCGCTCATCCATATATTTACATGCACATATTCTCATTCACCCCTTTTAGATCTGTGTGTATTAGGTAGTTGCTGTGGAATTGTTAGATTACTTGTTAGATATTACTGCATTGTCGGAACTAGAAGCACAAGCATTTCACTACACTCACATTAACATCTGCTAACCATGTGTATGTGGCAAATAAAATGTGATATGATTTGAGAGTTGAGATAAAAACTCCATTGCAGCATGTGCCAACTAACCCCACTGAACAAAATCTGTTTTAATAGTTTTGTTGGATCCCTATAGAGTCAGTGACATACAGGATGACTGAGTCATGGATCCCTATAGAGTCAGTGACATACAGGATGACTGAGTCATGGATCCCTATAGAGTCAGTCACATACAGGATGACTGAGTCGTGGATCCCTATAGAGTCAGTGACATACAGGATGACTGAGTCATGGATCCCTATAGAGTCAGTCACATACAGGATGACTGAGTCATGGATCCCTATAGAGTCAGTGACATACAGGATGACTGAGTCATGGATCCCTATAGAGTCAGTGACATACAGGATGACTGAGTCATGGTTCCCTATAGAGTCAGTCACATACAGGATGACTGAGTCATGGATCCCTATAGAGTCAGTGACATACAGGATGACTGAGTCATGGATCCCTATAGAGTCAGTGACATACAGGATGACTGAGTCATGGTTCCCTATAGAGTCAGTGACATACAGGATGACTGAGTCATGGTTCCCTATAGAGTCAGTGACATACAGGATGACTGAGTCATGGTTCCCTACAGAGTCAGTGACAACAGAGACGATGACATATGCCGCGTTCACGTGCTAGTCGGAACTAGGAAACTCTGAAGTTTTAGACTTGCTATTAGGTTGTAGTTAAACTCATGCAGCATTCAAACCAGTTAGCATGTCGGAAATGTCAATTTCCTGGTTCCCACTAGCACGTGAACGCGGAGTCATGATTCCCCATAGTGTCAGTAACAGAGAAGATGGCGGTTTATAGTGAGTGACAAAGAGGATGACTAAGCACATGGTAGGTGGAATTTTCCAACATTCTATATTTTTCTAGGGACAGCTCATAGACTTAGTCAGATGACTCTTCTTTGGATCTGTCCCTTTGTGGCATCTGTGAGAGCACGGGCAGCGCCATTGAGGCCATCTCCATTTTAAAGTAGTGCATTTTATTATTCTACTATTTCTATGAGATGGTAATCCAACTGAAAGGGGGGCGTACTGCCACCTGGAGGCTGTTGTTTGAACAGGTATAAAGACAAGGTTGGTGATTTTTCTGCCACCTGCAGTTATGGAATGAGCATAATTCATTGGCTGATCCCTCCTGATGACCTGGATGGAATCATGTGATCCTTCCTTAACCAATAGGAAGTCCCACCGCAATATCAGTGTCCTTGCAATTAAAAAAAAAAAAAAAAATTCAAAGTATTGATCTCTATCTATTTTTATGGGGCAGCTCTGCGTCTAGGGCTGAAATTAATGTGACTGGTTAAGTTTGGAAAATAAATGTGATTGGTTAAGATTGGGGTTAGGGGTTGGGTTAAGTTTAGGTAAGACATATGATTAGTTAAAGGGATAGTTCACCCAAATTACAAATGACACATTTAAGCAAGGGGTGTCAAACTCATTCCATGGAGGGCCTACTGCCAGCAGGTTTTTTCCTTTCAATTAAGACCTAGACAACCAGGTGAGGGGAGTTCCTTACTGAGACCTAGACAACCAGGTGAGAGGAGTCCTTTACTAAAGACCTAGACAACCAGGTGAGGGGAGTTCTTTACTAAAGACCTAGACAACCAGGTGAGGGGAGTTCCTTACTGTGACCTACTAGACAACCAGGTGAGGGGAGTTCCTTACTGAGACAACCAGGTGAGTGGAGTTCTTTACTGAGACCTAGACAACCAGGTGAGGGGAGTTCCTTACTGAGACCTAGACAACCAGGTGAGGGGAGTTCCTTACTGTGACCTAGACAACCAGGTGAGGGGAGTTCCTTACTGTGACCTAGACAACCAGGTGAGGGGAGTTCTTTACTAATTAGTGACCTCAATCAAGTGCAAGGGAGGAGAGAAAACCTGCATACTCTCAGATATAAGTTACCAGGGTTACAGAAAGTGTTTATGCCAAAGCAGTAAAGAGAGTGATAGAGGATGATGGGCACAGGGTGAGGGATACTGAGAGGATTCCTGTGAATAGGCAGAGAACAAGAGAGAGTGATGGGAAGAATATGTGCCTCAGTAAGGTGGGCTTTTAAGCATTCATAGCCTTGGTTGGTAATTGTACTTCAGAAATGGATCGTAAAGTCACAGAAGTTAGAGGTTGTGGTGGCAGCGGCAGAGAAATGCTTGGGAATGTGATGATTTTCTGCAGAACAGCTGCAGGGGAGGTTGAGGTGTAGTGATATGTCCTCTCAGACCGTAGGACGAGACAGGGTTAAATAGTGGAATGGGCTGGCAGGGCAAATAGTTGGCATGGCAATTTAACCAATAGTTGTATTATAATTTTAAAGAATATAATGAATGTAGGTTGGTTGTGAATGGCCTCACACACCAGTACAGTAGGGGGTAGGGCTGTTGTCTGTATTACCGACCACACCAGTACAGTAGGGGGTAGGGCTGTTGTCTGTATTACCGACCACACCAGTACAGTAGGGGGTAGGGCTGTTGTCTGTATTACCGCCACACCAGCGGTCACGAGTCATGAAATTCAGGTGACCGTTTAGTCACAGTAATTAGGCTTCTCCAAGCTCTGATGCTGCTGATGGTCATTAGTAGTCTACCAAACTTCCTAACTGCCGGGTACTCAGCACTCTATTGTCCCTCTAATCACTCTGACATCAATGCTAATGTGATCGAAAATCTAATCAATCACTTCATGAGATCCCATGAGCTCATGTTGCTCAACATCTCTATAGGCTATGCAATCATACAAGAAAACAGAGTGATGGTCTGGTCTCCATTAAAAAGAAGAGGATCCCATCAGCTTTCTATAGGCTAGGCCTGCTATATTTATTCATCAACTTTTCTAATATTAAGCACATTGCTTCTCTTTACAACAGTAGTATAGCCAACCTGGCTGGAATAAAAATGAACCAGGGGAAAAGTGTCCTCCATTCTCTATAGGTGACATGTATTTTTTCCCCTGCCCCTGTTTCGATACAGGTGCATGATATTAGTCCATTCTAAATTCTAACACATTTCAAACATATATTATTTAGTCTAAGTAAAGAGAAGATTTAAATCAAGAATAGTCTGATGGGTGACAATATAAGCCTATCAATGACATATTATCACTTTGTGAGTGATGCCCAGCATAAGAAAGAATACATTTTATTTTTCTAATCATAGTCACACACCTCATGTAGTCTAGCCCATAGGCCTATATGTTTTGATGAGGTTAGTATCACACCTCATGTATTCTAGCCCATAGGCCTATATGTTTTAATAAGGTTAGTATCACACCTCATGTATTCTATCCTATAGGCCTATATGTTTTAATAAGGTTAGTATCACACCTCATGTATTCTAGCCCATAGGCCTATATGTTTTAATAAGGTTAGTATCACACCTCATGTATTCTAGCCCATAGGCCTATATGTTTTAATAAGGTTAGTATCACACCTCATGTATTCTATCCTATAGGCCTATATGTTTTAATAAGGTTAGTATCACACCTCATGTATTCCCATAGGCCTATATGTTTTAATAAGGTTAGTATCACACCTCATGTATTCTATCCTATAGGCCTATATGTTTTAATAAGGTTAGTATCACACCTCATGTATTCTATCCTATAGGCCTATATGTTTTAATAAGGTTAGTATCACACCTCATGTATTCCCATAGGCCCATATGTTTTAATAAGGTTAGTATCACACCTCATGTATTCTATCCTATAGGTCTATATGTTTTAATAAGGTTAGTATCACACCTCATGTATTCCCATAGGCCCATATGTTTTAATAAGGTTAGTATCACACCTCATGTATTCTAGCCCATAGGCCTATATGTTTTAATATGGTTAGTATCACACCTCATGTATTCTATCCTATAGGCCTATATGTTTTAATAAGGTTAGTATCACACCTCATGTATTCCCATAGGCCTATATGTTTTAATAAGGTTAGTATCACACCTCATGTATTCTATCCTATAGGTCTATATGTTTTAATAAGGTTAGTATCACACCTCATGTATTCTATCCTATAGGTCTATATGTTTTAATAAGGTTAGTATCACACCTCATGTATTCTATCCTATAGGTCTATATGTTTTAATAAGGTTAGTATCACACCTCATGTATTCTATCCCATAGGCCTATAAGTTTTAATAAGGTTAGTATCACACCTCATTTATTCTATCCTATAGGTCTATATGTTTTAATAAGGTTAGTATCACACCTCATGTATTCTATCCTATAGGTCTATATGTTTTAATAAGGTTAGTATCACACCTCATGTATTCTATCCTATAGGCCCATATGTTTTAATAAGGTTAGTATCACACCTCATGTATTCTATCCCATAGGCCTATATGTTTTAATAAGGTTAGTATCACACCTCATGTATTCTATCCTATAGGTCTATATGTTTTAATAAGGTTAGTATCACACCTCATGTATTCCCATAGGCCTATATGTTTTAATAAGGTTAGTATCACACCTCATGTATTCTATCCTATAGGCCTATATGTTTTAATAAGGTTAGTATCACACCTCATGTATTCCCATAGGCCTATATGTTTTAATAAGGTTAGTATCACACCTCATGTATTCCCATAGGCCCATATGTTTTAATAAGGTTAGTATCACACCTCATGTATTCTATCCTATAGGCCTATATGTTTTAATAAGGTTAGTATCACACCTCATGTATTCTATCCTATAGGCCTATATGTTTTAATAAGGTTAGTATCACACCTCATGTATTCTATCCTATAGGCCTATATGTTTTAATAAGGTTAGTATCACACCTCATGTATTCTAGCCCATAGGTCTATATGTTTTAATAAGGTTAGTATCACACCTCATGTAGTCTATCCTATAGGCCTATATGTTTTAATAAGGTTAGTATCACACCTCATGTAGTCTATCCTATAGGCCTATATGTTTTAATATGGTTAGTATCACACCTCATGTATTCTATCCTATAGGCCTATATGTTTTAATAAGGTTAGTATCACACCTCATGTATTCCCATAGGCCTATATGTTTTAATAAGGTTAGTATCACACCTCATGTATTCTATCCTATAGGCCTATATGTTTTAATAAGGTTAGTATCACACCTCATGTATTCTATCCTATAGGCCTATATGTTTTAATAAGGTTAGTATCACACCTCATGTATTCTATCCTATAGGCCTATATGTTTTAATAAGGTTAGTATCACACCTCATGTAACCTAGCCCATAGGCCCATATGTTTCAATGAGGTTTGTAATCACAACTAAAGTGGCCAAATAACTTCTTCAAATGAAACAGATTAATCCACTTTACAAGGAGTGTAGAGCCTAACTAGTATTAACAAGGGGTGTAGAGCCTAACTAGTATTAACAAGGGGTGTAGAGCCTAACTAGTATTAACAAGAGGGGTGTAGAGCCTAACTGGTATTAACAAGGGGTGAAAGAGCCTAACTAGTATTAACAAGGGGTGTAGAGCCTAACTAGTATTAACAAGGGGTGTAGAGCCTAACTAGTATTAACAAGAGGGGTGTAGAGCCTAACTAGTATTAACAAGGGGTGTAGAGCCTAACTAGTATTAACAAGGGGTGTAGAGCCTAACTGGTATTAACAAGGGGTGTAGAGCCTAACTAGTATATATAAGCAGCGTGTGAGTTCACCTTTATAATAAAAACATTACATGTATAATTGTATTTGCAGTCTCTTTTGATAATGGTGTTTTACACTAATGGAACATTCATGCTTATAACCTACTACTGTGTTCGCATTGCTGCTCTTATAATGTGAAGAAATAGCCTAATAGTTCATCAACATTTTAAGCTAAACGTTCTGGTCTGTTGCGTCAACCATATTGCGCAACAAAGTGGTTTTGATGCTTGTGGTTGTTTTAATATGGGGAGCTATTGCATCCCACAACTGTCCCAAACTATGTTTTAATATGGGGATCTATCGCATCCCACAACTGTCCCAGACTATGTTTTAATATGGGATCTATCGCATCCCACAACTGTCCCAGACTATGTTTTAATTTGGGATCTATCGCATCCCACAACTGTCCCAGACTATGTTTTAATATGGGATCTATCGCATCCCACAACTGTCCCAGACTATGTTTTAATATGGGATCTATCGCATCCCACAACTGTCCCAGACTATGTTTTAATATGGGGATCTATCGCATCCCACAACTGTCCCAGACTATGTTTTAATATGGGGATCTATCGCATCCCACAACTGTCCCAGACTATGTTTTAATATGGGATCTATCGCATCCCACAACAGTCCCAGACTATGTTTTAATATGGGGATCTATCGCATCCCACAACTGTCCCAGACTATGTTTTAATATGGGATCTATCGCATCCCACAACTGTCCCAGACTATGTTTTAATATGGGATCTATCGCATCCCACAACTGTCCCAGACTATGTTTTAATATGGGATCTATCGCATCCCACAACAGTCCCAGACTATGTTTTAATATGGGGATCTATCGCATCCCACAACTGTCCCAGACTATGTTTTAATATGGGATCTATCGCATCCCACAACAGTCCCAGACTATGTTTTAATATGAGGATCTATCGCATCCCACAACTGTCCCAGACGATGTTTTGTAATATTTATTTCTAGCACAGAATAGCATTTTCTACTTTTGTAATATGGGCAGTGACGACCCGTCATTCAGGGCAGATGGGTTGTCTGTTTTGCATGCTATTTTGGCATATTAATGCCAGTCAAAAATGCGTGTCAAAAATCAATTTGCAAACAATGTAAAAACAAATATACAAATCCTTTGAGTTAATAAAGCCTCCAAACAAACATGGTCTCTTTCTTTTGTACATTGTCTTTCATTTTAAGGGGAGGATCAGCTTTAATATTTCGGAAAGATCGTTGCTTCCATCAATGTAATTGTCTGCATCATTTCCAATCCCCCATATATTTTTGGGGTAAATATATATATCCATACACACATGCATATATGCATATATATACACATATATACATACACATACCTATATAGACATACATACTTTTAAAAATAATATACCTTTTTTATTATTATTCCCCGCAAACCCTACCGCCGATCCCCCAATTGGAGTAAACTAATAAACACTTTGGCTTCTACCTTCACTTTATACATCTTACACTCAATCTATTTTACAATAGTTATATTTTGTTTGTTTTTAGTCCTTCCTCCTATTTCTGATGTCCATCCAGTTTGATTTATATTTGTAACTGTGCTATTTCACAACATTTCTGAACCGATATACATTTTACAGACCCTGTATGTTTTACATTGGTTATCTTGTTTAGTCCTACCCTTGAGCTCCATTCATCCCCTCCCATCTATCTCTCAACACCATCCAGTCCCACCTTTCAGCTCCATTCAACCCCTCCCATCTATCTCTTAACACCATCCAGTCCCAACCTTCAGCTCCATTCAACCCCTCCCATCTATCTCTCAACACCATCCAGTCCCAACCTTCAGCTCCATTCAACCCCTCCCATCTATCTCTTAACACCATCCAGTCCCATCCTTCAGCTCCATTCAACCCCTCCCATCTATCTCTGAACACCATCCAGTCCCATCCTTCAGCTCCATTCAACCCCTCCCATCTATCTCTTAACACCATCCAGTCCCAACCTTCAGCTCCATTCAACCCCTCCCATCTATCTCTCAACACCATCCAGTCCCACCCTTCAGCTCCGTTGAGCCCCTCCCATCTATCTCTTAACACCATCCAGTCCCAACCTTCAGCTCCATTCAACCCCTCCCATCTATCTCTCAACACCATCCAGTCCCAACCTTCAGCTCCATTCAACCCCTCCCATCTATCTCTTAACACCATCCAGTCCCATCCTTCAGCTCCATTCAACCCCTCCCATCTATCTCTTAACACCATCCAGTCCCAACCTTCAGCTCCGTTGAACCCCTCCCATCTATCTCTTAACACCATCCAGTCCCATCCTTCAGCTCCATTCAACCCCTCCCATCTATCTCTTAACACCATCCAGTCCCAACCTTCAGCTCCATTCAACCCCTCCCATCTATCTCTCAACACCATCCAGTCCCACCCTTCAGCTCCGTTGAACCCCTCCCATCTATCTCTTAACACCATCCAGTCCCATCCTTCAGCTCCATTCAACCCCTCCCATCTAGCTCTTAACACCATCCAGTCCCAACCTTCAGCTCTATTCAACCCCTCCCATCTATCTCTCAACACCATCCAGTCCCAACCTTCAGCTCCATTCAACCCCTCCCATCTATCTCTTAACACCATCCAGTCCCAACCTTCAGCTCCATTCAACCCCTCCCATCTATCTCTCAACACCATCCAGTCCCACCCTTCAGCTCCGTTGAACCCCTCCCATCTATCTCTCAACACCATCCAGTCCCATCCTTCAGCTCCATTCAACCCCTCCCATCTATCTCTTAACACCATCCAGTCCCACCCTTCAGCTCCGTTGAACCCCTCCCATCTATCTCTCAACACCATCCAGTCCCACCCTTCAGCTCCGTTGAACCCCTCCCATCTATCTCTTAACACCATCCAGTCCCAACCTTCAGCTCCATTCAACCCCTCCCATCTATCTCTCAACACCATCCAGTCCCAACCTTCAGCTCCATTCAACCCCTCCCATCTATCTCTTAACACCATCCAGTCCCATCCTTCAGCTCCATTCAACCCCTCCCATCTATCTCTTAACACCATCCAGTCCCAACCTTCAGCTCCGTTGAACCCCTCCCATCTATCTCTTAACACCATCCAGTCCCATCCTTCAGCTCCATTCAACCCCTCCCATCTATCTCTTAACACCATCCAGTCCCAACCTTCAGCTCCATTCAACCCCTCCCATCTATCTCTCAACACCATCCAGTCCCACCCTTCTGCTCCGTTGAACCCCTCCCATCTATCTCTTAACACCATCCAGTCCCATCCTTCAGCTCCATTCAACCCCTCCCATCTAGCTCTTAACACCATCCAGTCCCAACCTTCAGCTCTATTCAACCCCTCCCATCTATCTCTCAACACCATCCAGTCCCAACCTTCAGCTCCATTCAACCCCTCCCATCTATCTCTTAACACCATCCAGTCCCAACCTTCAGCTCCATTCAACCCCTCCCATCTATCTCTCAACACCATCCAGTCCCACCCTTCAGCTCCGTTGAACCCCTCCCATCTATCTCTCAACACCATCCAGTCCCATCCTTCAGCTCCATTCAACCCCTCCCATCTATCTCTTAACACCATCCAGTCCCACCCTTCAGCTCCGTTGAACCCCTCCCATCTATCTCTTAACACCATCCAGTCCCATCCTTCAGCTCCATTCAACCCCTCCCATCTATCTCTCAACACCATCCAGTCCCATCCTTCAGCTCCCTTCAACCCCTCCCATTATTCTCTTAACACCATCCAGTCCCATCCTTCAGCTCCATTCAACCCCTCCCATCTATCTCTCAACACCATCCAGTCCCATCCTTCAGCTCCATTCAACCCCTCCCATCTATCTCTCAACACCATCCAGTCCCATCCTTCAGCTCCATTCAACCCCTCCCATCTATCTCTTAACACCATCCAGTCCCATCCTTCAGCTCCATTCAACCCCTCCCATCTATCTCTTAACACCATCCATTTCGTTTTTTTATTTGCCATATATTTTTCAACTGTGCTGTGATGCTTCACAAAAGTACTGAACCTTTTTTATTCTCATAGCTTCTACAGATTGTACATTAAAAATAAACATTTTTGCTAAAATAATTATTATATTATTGATTGATTTACTATGGCTTTTCTGCAGCGTTAGTGGCTATCTGCAGCGTTAGTTCTCGGCAAATGTTAAAATTCTTCAGCCATCCCTGGACCTATGACCAAGCTACAGCACCAAAACAAATGATCTAATGACTCTGCCTCCTCACAGCAAAATCTGCAGAGCTGGGAAAATTGTATCCCCCATATATATAACATTCTATTGGTTGCAAGAATTTTGTATAGTAAATTCTATTGAAAAATTTGAAGTTTTGAATCCGGCGTTGTTTTGCGTATCAATTCATAATGGGTACATCGAAAATCTCTTCCCAACTATTTTGCAAAGCTGTCCGTTTTTTGGTCTTTAAATTACATTTTTGTATTCTTGAGTAAGGCAGCTCGAAAATGCAGGTGTTTCAGCCTAGCTCAGTGCTTTCTGTAGTGGTTGGCCAGTCAGCGGGAAAATATGGAGTGTAGGGGTTAGTTAAGTTATTTAGTTGCGCCGTGATTGGCTCAGTGTTCTGTCACTCCTGGGGACACTACGTGACTGCCCAATCTAAGGGTAGAGATAAAGGTGCTGCCATAGATTTACATTAGAAGTGCCCATCCAAGAAGGCTCAATTTCATTGGCCACAGATACAATTATGTCAAATCATGTTATATCTACAGTAGATTTGATTGGACTGATCATGTCAACATCATACTTTCAAAATCGTAGCTATCAGTCATCATAAATCAAGTCAACAATCTACTTGCAAATCCTTTTTGTTGCATGAAGATAAATAATAAAGATAATTTATAGATAAAACGTATCGGTGCTCATCGGCCATTGGCCATAAACATGACACAAGTCAGAAATCGCAAATTTAACAATGAGTTGTTTGGAAGGAATCCGTGACGAACTGCATGCATTGCAAAGCAATCACTAGCCTGCTATTCAGTGGAGTGGGTGTGTGGACCCAATTCTGGGTTTAAGGGTCTCTTTTCCAAGCTTAAAATGATAAACATTCAACATTGGCCATGCTGTCAATCCAGCCTGATTTCTGCAGGGCTCAATACAACTGTTAACTCAGAACTAGACAATCTGAGTTCAGTGAGTTCAAGACAAACTCAGGAAAAAAATTAGCTCTGACTGTGCAAATACGTTTTGAATGGTCATGCAACTCAGAATTTGAAGTCGTAAATTCGGGCCTCTTTCTAGAGCTCCGACCTGAAGACGTGATTTTTTCATTTGTTTTCAGAGTTCCCAGTTGTCTTGAAAGCACCATAAATCCAGAGAACGGCAGATTTTTATGACAAAGTTTGATGACAAGATTTGCCCACGAGGGACCGCCATGCCACCTCCCTGTTCAAGTGAGCACAGCACAACAAGGTCCAAAAATATACTGTATGCTGCGGCATAAATTATGTAATATGCCAGGGAGATGTGTATACTGTAGCTAAGAAAGTAATACTAAGTGTATGTTGTGTAGTAAGCTGTTGGTAGCCAATGTGCCTCACCCTAATAATTTGGTCCATTTCCCCTCATAACTTAGCCCACTGTTCTGACTTGGTGGTGCACATGTAGCCTATATCCTGTAATCATTGAATATTGTAAGAGCTTTCATTGTCTGCTGATATGCCCCCTTTATTTATCCTACGGTTCTGACTTGGTGTACAGGGAGAATACTGTAAGAACGGCCCATGATCTGAATTCTGCTGTACATTTCAAAAGTGCTGAACAAATAGTTACATTGACTATGTCCGTCCTATCTCTCTCATTAATGTCTTAATCTAAATTACGGATTGCCTCTGATCCTCTCGTCGTCCCCTTATGCCATAG
>NC_092163.1:77888235-77955735 GCF_045791955.1 Oncorhynchus clarkii lewisi | reverse complement strand
ATTGATGTTGCTGGGACTGGAGCACTACAAGACCCTGTCCGTCAGTCTCTAAAACAGATTGATGTTGCTGGGACTGGAGCACTACCAGACCCTGTCTGTCAGTCTCTAAAGCAGATTGATGTTGGGACTGGAGCACTACCAGACCCTGTCTGTCAGTCTCTAAAACAGTTTGATGTTGCTGGGACTGGAGCACTACCAGACCCTGTCCGTCAGTCTCTAAAACAGTTTGATGTTGCTGGGACTGGAGCACTACCAGACCCTGTCCGTCAGTCTCTAAAACAGTTTAATGTTGCTGGGGATGGAGCACTACCAGACCCTGTCCGTCAGTCTCTAAAACAGATTGATGTTGCTGGGACTGGAGCACTACCAGACCCTGTCTGTCAGTCTCTAAAACAGATTGATGTTGCTGGGACTGGAGCACTACCAGACCCTGTCTGTCAGTCTCTAAAACAGATTGATGTTGCTGGTACTGGAGCACTACCAGACCCTGTCTGTCAGTCTCTAAAACAGATTGATGTTGCTGGCACTGGAGCACTACAAGACCCTGTCTGTCAGTCTCTAAAACATATTGATGTTGCTGGGACTGGAGCACTACAAGACCCTGTCTGTCAGTCTCTAAAACAGAATGATGTTGCTGGGACTGGACCACTACCAGACCCTGTCCATCAGTCTCTAAAACAGTTTGATGTTGCTGGGACTGGAGCACTACCAGACCCTGTCTGTCAGTCTCTAAAACAGATTGATGTTGCTGGGATTGGAGCACTACAAGACCCTGTCTGTCAGTCTCTAAAACAGATTGATGTTGCTGGGACTGGACCACTACCAGACCCTGTCCATCAGTCTCTAAAACAGTTTGATGTTGCTGGGACTGGAGCACTACCAGACCCTGTCTGTCAGTCTCTAAAACAGTTTAGAGTTGCTGAAAATAATCCTAGAACCCCTGCGGTTAGGCGGAATCCTGCATGTTTCTCAAAATGCATTCTACCGTGCTCCGGGCACGTACATTGGAGCACGGGAGGGTCGGAGTATGAGTCCAAATCAAAGTATGTGAAATGGAGCACTTATTGAACGTGTACTCCGTTTGTACATATTTTGAAGCGTGATTCAATGGAAAGTTTGCAAAGAAAAATGACGCAGCACATAAAAATTAAATATTTTCTTGAACTCAATGGCTGCCACTATTTGAACTGAAGCGAGAGAAAACAAACTCACATCTCATATGTTGCCTGACTACAATATTTTATCTTGATATGTTAATCAATACATGTTGTGTTCATTTTGGCATGGTTACCTGCCTACAATACCCACTGTAGTAGTGTGCATAGGTTGTAAGCCCATAGTAAGGCAATAGAGCTAACTGGCTAGCTACTACTGTTATCTAGCCAGATAGCCACAAATAATCGCTACCCACAAAAAATTGACATCTTACTTGGATAAGGTAATTTTTGCCTTTTATACTATCTGGTTAGCTACATTTTTACAATTCACATATAGCTAGCTGATAGTTATGAAGTAAAATGTTTGCTTTGTGTTTATCTTGTTTAGTCTCTATTGCCATTGTCCTGGGTAGAAGAAGGAGGTTCAGAGAATGGAGTTGGAGTTGATGTCATGGACACGGGCTCCTGGGAGACAGTAGACCTTGGCTGGTCCACAGACCGTAGGCAGGCCAAAATCTCACACCATCTAGCTGCCCACAATGTTGGTTGTTGTGATGGAAGAGAAGGAGCGGGATGGGACTGACTTGGGCAGGGGGGGACGGAGGCTTCTAGCCAGGCTAGCCTGACTCTTCACACCAGCAACAGCGGACGTGGGGGGAGGATGGCCTGAGACCCTTCTGTCTTGAGTCAGCGACCTGCTGAACTGTGGTGGCCGTGGGGGAGTGTATACACCCAAGATCTGTGCTGACTTCCTGGGCTGGTAGATCCATCTCAAGCGGGGCAAAGCTGGATCAGATCTTCTCGGATAGATGAAGGGTGACCAGACTGCCTCCCCGATCTCCTGTCCAGCCTCCCATGGGGCCGTGGAGTTGAGCTGAACATCTGTCTGTTAGATTTGGACAGATCAACGCCACCCAACTCATTGACAGCTTTGCTATAGGAGGCATTTAAAACTGTGATTCAGGTTGCCTGGGTTACAGCAAGGTCGGTGTACTTAGAAAGCAGGTTATCCTTTTCTCTCAGCCGAGCTAACAGCCGGAGGATTTCTTCCCTGAGCTGATTGATGGTGGTGCATTTAGGGCAGACACATCCCTGTTCATTTTCTAGTTCCACCTTATCTTATGATTGTGTGGAAATAATGTCACACCTGAAGCAATTGTTCCCAGCTGTGGATAAACACACCGGTAGGCTAGCACTGCTAGCGTTAGCCTGCTCCATTTTCATGATGGCTAGCACTGCTAGCGTTAGCCTGCTCCATTTTCATGATGGCTAGCACTGCTAGAGTTAGCCTGCTCCGTTTTCATGATGGCTAGCACTGCTAGCGTTAGCCTGCTCCGTTTTCATTATGGCTAGCACTGCTATCGTTAGCCTGCTCCGTTTTCATGATGGATAGCAGCTAACTGCTACTTAACAGGAATCCTGGAGACAAACTTCTGTAAAGGCTGACCGCGTCGCGGTATCCATAGCAATACAAACTTCAGCTATGATTTAGAAACTATTTCATAACAACAACAAACGGAGAGGAGACAGAGTGTAGACAGTACACTGTTCTGTTGCGCGCTCTGATGACGTCTCTGGCAAAAAACATGATCTATTCAAACCTTATCTCCTGTGTTCATTTCATCAAACGCATTTGTCATGACTGTCCTGTGAGGATCCGAATGGGTCAGCTTAATTAAAAATGGCTTATTTCAACCAGACCCTCTCTCACCCACAGAGGTGGAGGAGGGAGCTGCTGGGGTCAGAGCCTTTCAGAGCCTTACAAGCATGAGGCAGAAAGGTCCAACAACCTTCCTAAGAAGGCCTGGTTCCGACAGAGACACGCGGCGAACGAATGCATTTACACGTAAATACATTCATGATTTCTAACTCCAAACGGGCGGCGGTTCGTGTCTATATTATATGATTACTGTGAGAGTAGTTCCTAAAACGTATCAACGATAAGTGTCTCTTTCTCTCTCTCTCTCCCTCCCTCTCCATCACAAGCCGCCATTTATTGAGTCAGTCATCTAGCAACCTTTATCTAATGTATTAATAAGTGTGTATGTTTATTCTCTTTGTTATCATTTAGTTAGCTAGTAAATAAATAATTCAACCAATTTGTGTAGTACTGAATCATAAGTAAGGCTGGGGTTTTTGCAGTTGCAGGAGGTTACGACTGTCAGAATGATGATATGACACGAGATTATGATTAATACGTTGACTGTTTTATGGATGTGATAGGTTAAGACCTTTAGAGTTTAATTCGGGAGATGTTAACTCTTTAAACAACCTTATTCATTTAATCGGGTAATTAAATAAATAACATTCATCAGATTAATGAAAGTAAAGTCACAACATAATCTATAGTCCCAGAGAGAGTATAAATACCTAGGATTTCACTCTGTCAGGTTAGATATGCACTACCGTTCAAAAGTTTGGGGTCACTTAGAAATGTCCTTGTTTTTGAACGAAAAGCACATTTTGTTGTCCATTAAAATAACATCAAATGAATCAGAAATACAGTGTAGACATTGTTAATGTTGTAAATGACTATTGTAGTTGGAAACGGCAGATTTGTAATGGAATATCTACATAGGCGTACAGAGGCCCATTATCAGCAACCATCACTCCTGTGTTCCAATGGCACGTTGTGTTAGCTAATCCAAGTTTATAATTTTAAAAGAAGGCCAGTTTTAAAGAAGGCCAGTTTTATTGCTTCTTTATTCAGGACAACAGTTTTCAGCTGTGCTAACATAATTGCAAAAGGGTTTTCTAATGATCAATTTGCCTTTTAAAATTATAAACTTGGATTAGCTAACACAATGTGCCATTGGAACACAGGAGTGATGGTTACTGATAATGGGCCTCTCTACGCTATTCCATTAAAAATAGTTTCCAACTACAATAGTCATAGTCATTTACATTAACAATGTCTACCCTGTATTTCTGGTCAATTTGATATTATTTTAATGGACAACTAAATGTGCTTTTCTTTCCAAAAACAAGGACATTTCTAAGTGACCCCAAACCTTTGAACGGTAGTGTACATGATGAGAGGGTAGAGTTGGATGGAATACATCATAGGGAATTATTATTCTTTCCCGAAGAGAGAGCATGGGAGCACTGATTGAAAAGTGTGGATATCCACCAAGCCACTGATGAGATCCCTGTAAGGTAACACATGCATCAGGGAAAAATAAAATGAGATTGTAGAGTCTTTTTCAAGGTGAAAACGGACCGACTGGATTTCAGAATAACCGCGTCCTGTTTTCATCAAGAACACGACCTTTGGAAATCACTGTAATGGTGTATGCTGGTCGGGAATCTGTCCGTCACACGTCCTTCTTTATTAATATGGCAGGATGACATCATCACGAACAACAAAACAACCTCCCACATACAGACATCAACAATAACCCAGACAACCATTATTTTGTTTTTTTTTAACTAATTTTTTGCCTTCCCTTTTAGCAAGCTCACATTGGGAAGAGCCAATAATGGCATGCTTGATTGATTGATTGATACCTTACCCGTTGTTCCTGACAGGATACGAAGGTCTGGAAGCCCGGGGCCACACCGAAACCCAGTTGGTCAATGAAGGGAGGCTCGTCCTGTGTGTGGATCTGAACCTTGATGCCCGCCTCGAACGACGTCTCATCTGGAGAGAGGAAGAGAAAGATGAGAAACTTGCATCCCAAAAAACAGACGTCAGAAACAGCATGGTCAGTGTATTAATCAGTCTGATTTCATTCAACTGGACAGAGAAAAAACATGAAATTAGTAACCTGAAAATCTGACTACAGTAAGGAATCAGAAGAACAGATTGATCTCAAAATGATGTATACTCTATTGTTGATGTTTCCCCTGTGTACTAGCCTGCCCTTATCCCCTATCCATCCCCTATCCATCCCCAATCCATCCCCTAACTATCCCCAATCCATCCCCAATCATCCCCTAAATATCCCCAATCCATCCCCTAACTATCCCCAATCCATCCCCTAACTATCCCCAATCCATCCCCTAACTATCCACAATCCATCCCCTAACTATCCCCAATCCATCCCCAAATCCACCCCCCATCCATCCCCAATCCATCCCCTAACTATCCCCAATCCATCCCCTAACTATCCCCAATCCATCCCCCATCTATCCCCAATCCATCCCCTAACTATCCCCAATCCATCCCCTAACTATCCCCAACCCATCCTCTAACTATCCCCAATCCATCCCCAATCCATCCCCCATCCATCCCCAATCCATCCCCTAACTATCCCCAATCCATCCCCTAACTATCCCCAATCCATCCCCTAACTATCCACAATCCATCCCCTAACTATCCCCAATCCATCCCCAAATCCATCCCCCATCCATCCACAATCCATCCCCTAACTATCCCCAATCCATCCCCTAACTATCCCCAATCCATCCCCCATCCATCCCCAATCCATCCCCTAACTATCCCCAATCCATCCCCTAACTATCCCCAACCCATCCTCTAACTATCCCCAATCCATCCCCAATCCATCCCCCATCCATCCCCAATCCATCCCCTAACTATCCCCAACCCATCCCCTAACTATCCCCTTTCCATCCCCAATCCATCCACAATCCATCCCCTAACCATCCCCAATCCATCCCCAATCCATCCCCTATCCATCCCCAATCCATCCTCAATCCATCCCCTAACTATCCTCAATCCATCCCCTAACTATCCCCTTTCCATTCCCCATCCATCCACAATCCATCCCTTAACCATCCCCAATCCATCCCCTAACTATTCCCAATCCATCCCCAATCCATCCCCCATCCATCCCCTAACTATCCCCAATCCATCCCCAATCCATCCCCTATCCATCCCCAATCCATCCTCAATCCATCCCCTAACTATCCCCAATCCATCCCCAATCCATCCCCTAACTATCCCCAATCCATCCCCTAACTATCTCCAATCCATCCCCTATCCATCCCCAATCCATCCCCATCCATCCCCAATCCATCCCCTAACTATCCCCAATCCATCCCCAATCCATCCCCTAACTATCCCCAATCCATCCCCTAACTATCCCCAATCCATCCCACATCCATCCATCCCCAACCCATCCCATATCCATCCCCAATCCATCCCCAATCCATCCCCTAACTATCCCCAATCCATCCCCTAACTATCCCCAATCCATCCCCTAACTATCCCCTATCCATCCCCAATCATCCCCTAAATATCCCAATCCATCCCCTACTATCCCCAATCCATCCCCTAACTATCCCCAATCCATCCCCTAACTATCCCCAATCCATCCCCTAACTATCCCCAATCCATAACCTAACTATCCCCAATCCATCCCCTAACTATCCTCAACCCATCCCCTAACTATCCCCAATCCATCCCCAAATCCATCCCCCATCCATCCCCAATCCATCCCCTAACTATCCCCAACCCATCCCTTAACTATCCCCAATCCATCCCCCATCCATCCCCAATCCATCCCCTAACTATCCCCAATACATCCCCAATCCATCCCCTATCCATCCCCAATCCATCCTAAATCCATCCCCTAACTATCCCCAATCCATCCCCAATCCATCCCCTAACTATCCCCAATCCATCCCAAATCCATCCCCTAACTATTCCCAATCCATCCCCAATCCATCCCCCATCCATCCCCAATCCATCCCCTAACTATCCCCAATCCATCCCCAATCCATCCCCTATCCATCCCCAATCCATCCTCAATCCATCCCCTAACTATCCCCTAACTATCCCCAATCCATCCCCAATCCATCCCCTAACTATCCCCTATCCATTCCCAATCCATCCCCAATCCATCCCCTAACTATCCCCAATCCATCCCCTAACTATCCCCAATCCATCCCCGAACTATCCCCTATATATCCCCAATCATCCCCTAAATATCCCCAATCCATCCCCTACTATCCCCAATCCATCCCCTAACTATCCCCAATCCTTCCCCTAACTATCCCCAATCCATCCCCTAACTATCCCCAATCCATAACCTAACTATCCCCAATCCATCCCCTAACTATCCTCAACCCATCCCCTAACTATCCCCAATCCATCCCCAAATCCATCCCCCATCCATCCCCAATCCATCCCCTAACTATCCCCAACCCATCCCTTAACTATCCCCAATCCATCCCCCATCCATCCCCAATCCATCCCCTAACTATCCCCAATCCATCCCCAATCCATCCCCTATCCATCCCCAATCCATCCTCAATCCATCCCCTAACTATCCCCAATCCATCCCCAATCCATCCCCTAACTATCCCCAATCCATCCCCAATCCATCCCCTAACTATTCCCAATCCATCCCCAATCCATCCCCCATCCATCCCCAATCCATCCCCTAACTATCCCCAATCCATCCCCAATCCGTCCCCTATCCATCCCCAATCCATCCTCAATCCATCCCCTAACTATCCCCTAACTATCCCCAATCCATCCCCAATCCATCCCCTAACTATCCCCAATCCATCCCCAGTCCATCCCCTAATTATCCCCAATCCATCCGCTAACTATCCCCAATCCATCCCCTAACTATCCCCAATCCATCCCCTAACTATCCCCAATCCATCCCCCATCCATCCCCTAACTATCCCCAATCCATCCCCAATCCATCCCCTAAATATCCCCAATCCATCCCCAATCCATCCCCTAACTATCCCCAATCCATCCCCAATCCATCCCCAATCCATCCCCTAACTATCCCCAATCCATCCCCTAACTATCCCCAATCCATCCCCTAACTATCCCCAATCCATCCCCTAACTATCTCCAATCCATCCCCTATCCATCCCCAATCCATCCCCCATCCATCCCCAATCCATTCCCTAACTATCCCCAATCCATCCCCAATCCATCCCCTAACTATCCCCAATCCATCCCCAATCCATCCCCTAACTATCCCCAATCCATCCCAAATCCATCCCCTAACTATTCCCAATCCATCCCCAATCCATCCCCCATCCATCCCCAATCCATCCCCTAACTATCCCCAATCCATCCCCAATCCATCCCCTATCCATCCCCAATCCATCCTCAATCCATCCCCTAACTATCCCCTAACTATCCCCAATCCATCCCCAATCCATCCCCTAACTATCCCCTATCCATCCCCAATCCATCCCCAATCCATCCCCTAACTATCCCCAATCCATCCCCTAACTATCCCCAATCCATCCCCGAACTATCCCCTATCCATCCCCAATCATCCCCTAAATATCCCCAATCCATCCCCTACTATCCCCAATCCATCCCCTAACTATCCCCAATCCTTCCCCTAACTATCCCCAATCCATCCCCTAACTATCCCCAATCCATAACCTAACTATCCCCAATCCATCCCCTAACTATCCTCAACCCATCCCCTAACTATCCCCAATCCATCCCCAAATCCATCCCCCATCCATCCCCAATCCATCCCCTAACTATCCCCAACCCATCCCTTAACTATCCCCAATCCATCCCCCATCCATCCCCAATCCATCCCCTAACTATCCCCAATCCATCCCCAATCCATCCCCTATCCATCCCCAATCCATCCTCAATCCATCCCCTAACTATCCCCAATCCATCCCCAATCCATCCCCTAACTATCCCCAATCCATCCCCAATCCATCCCCTAACTATTCCCAATCCATCCCCAATCCATCCCCCATCCATCCCCAATCCATCCCCTAACTATCCCCAATCCATCCCCAATCCGTCCCCTATCCATCCCCAATCCATCCTCAATCCATCCCCTAACTATCCCCTAACTATCCCCAATCCATCCCCAATCCATCCCCTAACTATCCCCAATCCATCCCCAGTCCATCCCCTAATTATCCCCAATCCATCCGCTAACTATCCCCAATCCATCCCCTAACTATCCCCAATCCATCCCCTAACTATCCCCAATCCATCCCCCATCCATCCCCTAACTATCCCCAATCCATCCCCAATCCATCCCCTAAATATCCCCAATCCATCCCCAATCCATCCCCTAACTATCCCCAATCCATCCCCAATCCATCCCCAATCCATCCCCTAACTATCCCCAATCCATCCCCTAACTATCCCCAATCCATCCCCTAACTATCCCCAATCCATCCCCTAACTATCTCCAATCCATCCCCTATCCATCCCCAATCCATCCCCCATCCATCCCCAATCCATTCCCTAACTATCCCCAATCCATCCCCAATCCATCCCCTAACTATCCCCAATCCATCCCCAATCCATCCCCTAACTATCCCCAATCCATCCCCAGTCCATCCCCTAACTATCCCCAATACATCCCCAATACATCCCCTAATTATCCCCTATCCATCCCCTAACTATCCCCAATCCATCCCCTAACTATCCCCAATCCATCCCCAATCCATCCCCCATCCATACCCAATCCATCCCCTAACTATCCCCAATCCATCCCCAATCCATCCCCTAACTATTCCCAATCCATCCCCTAACTATCTCCAATCCATCCCCTATCCATCCCCAATCAATCCCCCATCCATCCCCAATCCATCCCCTACCTATCCCAAATCCACTCCCAATCCATCCCCTAACTATCTCCAATCCATCCCTTTCCATCCCCAATCCATCCCCCATCCATACCCAATCCATCCCCTAACTATCCCCAATCCATCCCCAATCCATCCCCTAACTATTCCTAATCCATCCCCTAACTATCTCCAATCCATCCCCTATCCATCCCCCATCCATCCCCAATCCATCCCCTACCTATCCCCAATCCATGCCCTAACTATCCCCAATCCATCCCCAATCCATCCCCTAACTATCCCCAATCCATCCCCTAACTATCCCCAATCCGTCCCCTAACTATCCCCTATCCATCCCCTAACACTCCCCAATCCATCCCCAATCCATCCCCAATCCATCCGCCATCCATCTCCAATCCATCCCCTAACTATCCCCAATCCATCCCCTAACTATCCCCAATCCATCCCCTAACTATCCCCAATCCATCCCCTAACTATCCCCAATCCATCCCCTAACTATCCCCAATCCATCCCCAATCCACCCCCTAACTATCCCCAATCCATCCCAGATCCATCCCCTAACTATCCCCAATCCATCCCCAATCCATCCCCTAATTATCCCCAATCCATCCCCTAACTATCCCCAATCCATCCCCTAACTATCCCCAATCCATCCCCAATCCATCCCCTAACTATCTCCAATCCATCCCCTATCCATCCCCAATCCATCCCCCATCTATCCCCAATCCATCCCCTAACTATCCCCAATCCATCCACAATCCATCCCCTAACTATCCCCAATCCATCCCCAATCCATCCCCTAACTATCCCCAATCCATCCCCAATCCATCCCCTAACTATCCCCAATCCATCCCCTAACTATCTCCAATCCATCCCCAATCTATCCCCTAACTATCCCCAATCCATCCCCTAACTATCCCCAATCCATCCCCTAACTATCCCCAATCCATCCCCTAACTATCCACTAACTATCCCCAATCCATCCCCAATCCATCCCCTAACTATCCCCAATCCGTCCCCTAACTATCCCCTATCCATCCCCTAACACTCCCCAATCCATCCCCAATCCATCCGCCATCCATCTCCAATCCATCCCCTAACTATCCCCAATCCATCCCCAATCCATCCCCTAACTATCCCCAATCCATCCCCTAACTATCCCCAATCCATCCCCTAACTATCCCCAATCCATCCCCTAACTATCCCCAATCCATCCCCAATCCACCCCCTAACTATCCCCAATCCATCCCCAATCCATCCCCTAACTATCCCCAATCCATCCCCAATCCATCCCCTAATTATCCCCAATCCATCCCCTAACTATCCCCAATCCATCCCCTAACTATCCCCAATCCATCCCCAATCCATCCCCTAACTATCTCCAATCCATCCCCTATCCATCCCCAATCCATCCCCCATCTATCCCCAATCCATCCCCTAACTATCCCCAATCCATCCACAATCCATCCCCTAACTATCCCCAATCCATCCCCAATCCATCCCCTAACTATCCCCAATCCATCCCCTAACTATCCCCTATCCATCCCCAACCCATCCCCAATCCATCCCCTAACTATCCCCAATCCATCCCCTAACTATCCCCAATCCATCCCCTAACTATCCCCAATCCATCCCCTAACTATCTACAATCCATCCCCAATCTATCCCCTAACTATCCCCAATCCATCCCCTAACTATCCCCAATCCATCCCCTAACTATCCCCAATCCATCCCCTAACTATCCACTAACTATCCCCAATCCATCCCCAATCCATCCCCTAACTATCTCCAATCCATCCCCTAACTATCCCCAATCCATCCCCTAACTATCCCCAATCCATCCCCAATCCATCCCCTAACTATCCCCAATCCATCCCCTAACTATCCCCAACCCATCCCCTATCCATCCCCAATCCATCCCCTAACTATCCCCAATCCATCCCCTATCCATCCCCAATCCATCCCCTAACTATCCCCTATCCATCCCCTATCATCCCCAATCCATCCCCTAACTATCCCCAATCCATCCCCTAACTATCCCCTATCTATCCCCTGGCACCCTACTATCGACATAGTGCAGTAGGTCTATTCCTGAACGGATCCCTACGTTAGCGCAAGATACTCTTAGTGGACAAAACATTAGGAACACCTTGTCTTTCCATGACATAGACTGACCAGGTGAATCCAGGTGGAAGTTATGATCCCTTATTGATGTCACTTGTTAAAACCACTTCAATCAGTGTAGATGGAGGAGAGGAGACCAGCTAAAGAAGGATTTTTAACCCTTGAGACAATTGAGACATGTATTGTGTCTGTGTGCCATTCAGAGGGTGAATGGGCCAAGGCAAATGCCTTTGAACGGGATGTGGTAGTAGGTTGCAGTCAAGAACTGCAACGCCGCTGGGTATTTCACGCTTCATTACAGTGTCCTGTGTGTATCAACCCAAAGGACATCCAGCCAACTTGACACAACTGTGGTAATCATTGGAGTCAACATGGGCCAGCATCCCTGTGGAGCGCTTTTCGCATCTTGTAGAGTCTGTTCCCCGGCGAGGAAGCCATATATTTATCATGAGCAGATGGGAGGCTGTAATAGTGGCCATGCTGTACCACCTGAGACCATGTACCACCTGGGAGGGGCTGCGCACACACACACACACACACACACACACACACACACACACACACACACACACACACACACACACACACACACACACACACACACACACACACACACACACACACACACACACACACACTAACCGTTGCCTTTTGGTATGTCAAACAGAATATAACAATATTTCTAGTATGCATACGTGTCATGGTGGCTATAAAAATGATGCGATGAGTACGGTTTTAGAATGATTGGAACATTTAAAAGACATTCTGGAATAGGGGGAATGGAATGAAGAAGTCCCTCGTACCTCTCTTTCTCATTGCCAGTCTTTCCCTGTCTCGCTCTCTCATTACCAGTCTCTCTCTCTCTCATTACCAGTCTCTCTCTCTCTCTCTCATTACCAGTCTCTCCCTCTCTCTCTCATTACCAGTCTCTCTCTCTCTCTCTCTCTCTGTCTCTCTCTCTCTCTAAATTCAAAGGGCTTTATTAACATAGGAAACATATGTTTACATTGCTAAAGCAAATGGAATAGGCAATAAACAAAAGTGAAATAAACAAGGGAAACATTAGTAAACATTACACTTTACACTAAAACAAAAGTTTTAAAAGTATATAGACATTTCAAATGATGCATTATTGTCTATGTACAGTGTTGTAACAATGTGCAAATAGTTGAAGTATGAAAGGTAAAATAAATAAACAGATAAATATACAGTGCCTTGCGAAAGTATTCGGCCCCCTTGAACTTTGCGACCTTTTGCCACATTTCAGGCTTCAAACATAAATATATAAAACTGTATTTTTTTGTGAAGAATCAACAACAAGTGGGACACAATCATGAAGTGGAACGACATTTATTGGATATTTCAAACTTTTTTAACAAATCAAAAACTGAAAAATTGGGCGTGCAAAATTATTCAGCCCCTTTACTTTCAGTGCAGCAAACTCTCTCCAGAAGTTCAGTGAGGATCTCTGAATGATCCAATGTTGACCTAAATGACTAATGATGATAAATACAATCCACCTGTGTGTAATCAAGTCTCTGTATAAATGCACCTGCACTGTGATAGTCTCAGAGGTCCGTTAAAAGCGCAGAGAGCATCATGAAGAACAAGGAACACACCAGGCAGGTCCGAGATACTGTTGTGAAGAAGTTTAAAGCCGGATTTGGATACAAAAAGATTTCCCAAGCTTTAAACATCCCAAGGAGCACTGTGTAAGTGATAATATTGAAATGGAAGGAGTATCAGACCACTGCAAATCTACCAAGACCTGGCCGTCCCTCTAAACTTTCAGCTCATACAAGGAGAAGACTGATCAGAGATGCAGCCAAGAGGCCCATGATCACTCTGGAGGAACTGCAGAGATCTACAGCTGAGGTGGGAGACTCTGTCCATAGGACAACAATCAGTCGTATATTGCACAAATCTGGCCTTTATGGAAGAGTGGCAAGAAGAAAGCCATTTCTTAAAGATATCCATAAAAAGTGTTGTTTAAAGTTTGCCACAAGCCACCTGGGAGACTCACCAGGTGAGAGACTAGTCAAGGACCATATCACCTCCACCCTACCTGACACCCTAGACCCACTCCAATTTGCTTACCGCCCAAATAGGTCCACAGACGATGCAATCTCAACCACACTGCACACTGCCCTAACCCATCTGGACAAGAGGAATACCTATGTGAGAATGCTGTTCATCGACTACAGCTCGGCATTCAACACCATAGTACCCTCCAAGCTCGTCATCAAGCTCGAGACCCTGGGTCTCGACCCCGCCCTGTGCAACTGGGTACTGGACTTCCTGACGGGCCGCCCCCAGGTGGTGAGGGTAGGCAACAACATCTCCTCCCCGCTGATCCTCAACACTGGGGCCCCACAAGGTTGCGTTCTGAGCCCTCTCCTGTACTCCCTGTTCACCCACGACTGCGTGGCCACGCACGCCTCCAACTCAATCATCAAGTTTGCGGACGACACAACAGTGGTAGGCTTGATTACCAACAACGATGAGACGGCCTACAGGGAGGAGGTGAGGGCCCTCGGAGTGTGGTGTCAGGAAAACAACCTCACACTCAACGTCAACAAAACTAAGGAGATGATTGTGGACTTCAGGAAACAGCAGAGGGAACACCCCCCTATCCACATCGATGGAACAGTAGTGGAGAGGGTAGCAAGTTTTAAGTTCCTCGGCATACACATCACAGACAAACTGAATTGGTCCACTCACACAGACAGCATCGTGAAGAAGGCGCAGCAGCGCCTCTTCAACCTCAGGAGGCTGAAGAAATTCGGCTTGTCACCAAAAGCACTCACAAACTTCTACAGATGCACAATCGAGAGCATCCTGGCGGGCTGTATCACCGCCTGGTATGGCAACTGCACCGCCCTCAACCGTAAGGCTCTCCAGAGGGTAGTGAGGTCTGCACAACGCATCACCGGGGGCAAACTACCTGCCCTCCAGGACACCTACACCACCCGATGTCACAGGAAGGCCATAAAGATCATCAAGGACATCAACCACCCGAGCCACTGCCTGTTCACCCCGCTATCATCCAGAAGGCGAGGTCAGTACAGGTGCATCAAAGCTGGGACCGAGAGACTGAAAAACAGCTTCTATCTCAAGGCCATCAGACTGTTAAACAGCCACCACTAACACTGAGTGGCTGCTGCCAACACACTGACACTGACTCAACTCCAGCCACTTTAATAATGGGAATTGATGGGAAATGATGTAAATATATCACTAGCCACTTTAAACAATGCTACCTTATATAAATGTTACTTACCCTACATTATTCATCTCATACGCATACGTATATACTGTACTCTATATCATCGACGGTATCCTTATGTAATACATGTATCACTAGCCACTTTATACTATACTATGCCACTTTGTTTACATACTCATCTCATTTGTACATACTGTACCCGATACCATCTACTGTATCTTGCCTATGCTGCTCTGTACCATCACTCATTCATATATCCTTATGTACATATTCTTTATCCCCTTACACTGTGTACAAGACAGTAGTTTTGGAATTGTTAGTTAGATTACTTGTTATTACTGCATTGTCGGAACTAGAAGCACAAGCATTTCGCTACACTCGCATTAACATCTGCTAACCATGTGTATGTGACAAATAAAATTTGATTTGATTTGATTTGATTTGAAACATGTGGAAGAAGGTGCTCTGGTCAGATGAAACCAAAATTGAACTTTTTGGCAACAATGCAAAACGTTATGTTTGGCGTAAAAGCAACACAGCTCATCACCCTGAACACACCATCCCCACTGTCAAACATGGTGGTGGCAGCATCATGGTTTGGGCCTGCTTTTCTTCAGCAGGGACAGGGAAGATGGTTAAAATTGATGGGAAGATGGATGGAGCCAAATACAGGACCATTCTGGAAGAAAACCTGATGGAGTCTGCAAAAGACCTGAGACTGGGACGGAGATTTGTCTTCCAACAAGACAATGATCCAAAACATAAAGCAAAATCTACAATGGAATGGTTCAAAAATAAACATATCCAGGTGTTAGAATGGCCAAGTCAAAGTCCAGACCTGAATCCAATCGAGAATCTGTGGAAAGAACTGAAAACTGCTGTTCACAAATGCTCTCCATCCAACCTTACTGAGCTCGAGCTGTTTTGCAAGGAGGAATGGGAAAACATTTCAGTCTCTCGATGTGCAAAACTGATAGAGACATACCCCAAGCGACTTACAGCTGTAATCGCAGCAAAAGGTGGCGCTACAAAGTATTAACTTAAGGGGGCTGAATAATTTTGCACGCCCAATTTTTCAGTTTTTTAATTGTTAAAAAAGTTTGAAATATCCAATAAATGTCGTTCCACTTCATGATTGTGTCCCACTTGTTGTTGATTCTTCACAAAAAAATACAGTTTTATATCTTTATGTTTGAAGCCTGAAATGTGGCAAAAGGTCGCAAAGTTCAAGGGGGCCGAATACTTTCGCAAGGCACTGTAGGTTTTATTTACCATGTTGTTTGTGTTCCACTGGTTGCCCTTTTGTCATGGCAACGGGCCACAAATCTTGTTGCTGTATTCTATAAAATCCTTTCTCTGTAATTAATATTACCTGATTGAGCCAATCATGTAAATGTAATTAACTAGAAAGTCGGGACACCACAAAATAATGTTTATAGAGCTGTTACCTTCCGAATAAACTCTTAAGACCTGGTAATCTTTCACCTCAATAGCAGTCAATATTTATTCGTCACCTTATTCAGTCTCATCTGAAAGTTGTAAATTATATAAATTATATCTTCACAAACTTTGGCTAACAAGTTGAATCAGCAATGTAAAATTTGGTTAAATTATTTAATTACTAAATAACTAAACAATCACACAGAATTACACATTCACAGGATTGCTCATACATGAAAAACGTCCCTGGTGGACTGAACCGTTATGACAGCCGGTTACACAAAGAGAGGGGTTTGGGCTTGAATGAAAGACCGGGAGGACTGAAGAACAAAGGAAGAAGTTGTGCTATCGTAAATACAGAATCTTATGCATTCTAAATAACCGCCCATTTGGAAAAGGAAAATGCAAAAAAATATTTACTCTGAGCAGCGCTTCGGTAGGTTGGTCGTAGATAGAAGGCCGGGTTGTCCAGCATGGATCTCTTGTCCTCTGAAGAATGTCTAGTGGTGAACTGGAGCGTGGTAGAATGGATCCTTTGTCCGTCCTCTCCGAGCCGTAGTTTACAGTTTCTGCGGCTAACTCAATCGGCTTGGAGGTATCACTTCTTTAGTGAACAAGAGTTCAAAGTTCATACCAAGTTGCCATACTTTAAGCTCATGCTATATTCTGGCTGGTATAGTCAAAATTCATCCTTTCGGCGTGTTGATCGTCATCTTCATGTTGAAATTCAATGCTAATTTTGTTAAGTTCTTGTCATTCAACCAGAGCTCACACTGAGGTTGGCTTAGTTCTGTGATCTTGTCCTTTTAACGCAGGGACCGCAAGTCCTCACGTCCTTGGACAGAAAGTTGGACTGGCTTATATCGTGGTGAAGAGACGGGCTTGTTTCATAGTTTACAACCAATGTCTGTTCAATCGGACGGGGCCTCTGAGTGAGCAGGGTTTACTCTTATGACAAACCGTTCTCTCATTAAGAAGCTAAAATTACATTTAATCTTTTCACAAATAGTTTCATGTTTAAACATTTAAATTGCACAACAATTCCATGTGAATCTGATAACTAGAATGTGTAGATTTTCCAAGATACAGTTTATGTCGTCCTATCATCAGTAATCATGTCTCAGACGCCAACTGATCTGACATCATATTCATTAAGTACCAACACATATTTCCAACTGATTGGATTACCGAAATATGGTTCCGTTTCCCATCTTTTGATGTTACCAGACTCTATGTTAACAAAGGCTTTCCAAGAGTCAACTCTATAGAGTAGAGAGAGAGAAAAAGAGAAAGGTATTTATGGGGGTCATAAACCTCCCCCAACAGGCCAACGTCATGACAGGAGTTTATCAATGTTTGATTTGTTTTCAAATGATTTGTGGGTCTATGGGAAATATGCGTGTCTATTGTGGTCATTCATTTGTCAGGAGGTTAGGAAGTGTAGCTCAGTTTCCACCTCATTTTGTGGACAGTGTGCACATAGCCTGTCTTCTCTTGAGAGCTAAGTCTGCCTATAGCGGCCTTTCTCAATAGCAAGGCTATGCTCACTGAGCCTGTACATAGTCATGGATTTTCCTAATTTAGGGTCAGTCCCAGTGGTCAGGTATTCTTCCACGGTCTACTCTCGGTTTCGGGTAGCATTCCAATTTGCTCTGTTTTTTTTGTTATTATTTCCAATGTGTCAAATAGTTATCTTTTTGCCTTCTCATCATTTGGTTGGGTCTAAATGTGTTTCTATCCTGGGGCTCTGTTCACAAACACAAAAATACCCCACAGAGCCCCAGGATATAAACAGACCCAACCAAATGATGAGAACTCTGGCTGAGGGGACTCTTCTCTAGGTTCATCTCTTTGTAGGTAAGGGCTTTGTGGTGGAATGTGTGGGAATCGTTTCCTTTTAGGTGGTTGTAGAAATTAACAGTTCTTTTCTGGATTTTGATAACTAGTGGTTATAGTCCTAATTTTGCTCTGCATGCATTGTTTGTGCTTTTGCATTGTACACAAATTATATTTTTTGCAGAATTCTGCATGCAGTCTCTCAATTGGGTGTTTGTCCCATTTTGTGAATTCTTGGTTGGTGAGTGGACCCCAGACCTCACAACAATAGAGGGCATGTTAGTTAAGTTTTCTGTTCCTTTTGACAGCATAGAAGGCCCTTCTTGCCTTCTCTCTTAGATAGTTCACAGCCTTGTGGAAGTTACCTGTGGTGTTGATGTTTAGGCCGAGGAAGGTGTAATTCTTTGTGTGCTCTAGGGCAACAGTGTCTAGATAGAATTTGTATTTGTTGTTTTGGCTACTGGAAATTCTTTGAAACACCATTATTTTTTGTCTTACTGAGATTCACTGTCAGGGTCCAGGTCTGAGAATCTGTGCAGAACATCTAGGTGCTACTGTAGGCCTTCCTTGGTTGGGGACAGAAGCACCAGATCATTTGCAAGCAGCAGACATTTGATTTCTGAGTCCAGTAGGGTGAGGCTGCAGAATGTTCTAGTGCCATTTTTCCCGAGATTGCTGTCGACTGGCAGTACCAGTCAAAAGTTTGGACACACCAAAGAAGCCACCCTTTTCCTTGATGACAGCTTTGCACACTGTTGGGATTCTCTCAACCAGCTTCATGAGGTATCACCTGGAATGCATTTCAATTAACAGGTGTGCCTTGTTAAAAGTTAATTTGTGGAATTCTTTCCTTCTGAGCCAATCAGTTGTGTTGTGACAAGGCAGGAGCGGTATACAGAAGATAACCCTATTTGGTAAAATACCTATTCCATATTATAGCAAGAACAGCTCAAATAAGCAAAGAGAAATGACAGTCTATCATTACTTGAAGATAAGAACTTTGAATGTTTCTTCAAGTCTAGTCACAGAAACCATCAAGCTCTATGATGAAACTTGCTCTCATGAGGACATCCATAGGAAAGGAAGACCCAAAGTTACCTCTGCTGCAGAGGATACATTCATTAGAGTTACCAGTCTCAAAAATTGCAGCCCAAATAAATGCTTCACAGAGTTCAAGTAACAGACACATCTCAACATCAACTGTTCAGAGGAAACTGCGTGAATCAGGCCTTCATGGTCGAATTGTGCAAAGAAACCACTACTAAAGGACAACAATATGAAGAAGAGACTTGCTTGGGCCAAGAAACACGAGCAATGGACATTAGACCGGTGGAAATCTGTCCTTTAGTCTGATGAGTCCAAATTTTTGGTAAAATGGATTTAAGTTTGCCTGCAATAAAGTCCCCGGCCACTAGGAGCGCCGCTTCTGGATGAGCAATTTCTTGTTTGCTTATGGCCTTATAGAGTTGGTTGAGTGAGGTCTTAGTGCCAGCTTTGGTTTATGGTGATACATAGAGGGCTACAAATAATATAGATGAGAACTCTCTTGGTTGATAGTGTGGTCTACTGCTTATCATAAGGTACTCAACCTCAAGGGAGGAATACCTCAAGAATTATTTAATAGTAGACATCGCACACCAGCTGTTATTGACAAATAGACACACACCCCGCCCTTCGTCTTACCAGACATAGCTGCTCTGTCCTGCCGATGCATGGAAAATCCTGCCAGCTCTATATTATCCACGAAGTCGTTCAGCCAAGACTCGTGAAACATAAGATGTTACAGTTTTTAATGTCCCGTTGTTAGGATAGTCTTGATCGTATATCATCCATTTTATTCTCCAGTGATTGCACGTTGGCCAATAGAACGGATGATAGTGGAGGTTTAATCCCTCGCCCTACGAATTCTAAGAAGGCAGCCCAACCTCCGCCCACTTCTTCTCTGTATTTTCTTCACGCAAATGACGGGGATTTGGGCCAGTTCCTGAGAAACCAGCATATCCTTCACGTCTGACTCGTTAAAAAAAAAAAATCTTCATCCAGTTCGAGGTGAGAAATCGCTGTTTTGATGTCCAGAAATTATTTTCGGTCATAAAAAGATGGTAGCAGCAACATTATGTACAAAATAAACAACGCAAAAAAAATGAACAAAATAGCAAAGTTGGTTAGGAGCATGTAAAATGGCAGCCTTTTCCGCCGGCGCCATTCTTACACCACTGCAGGTGACGGCAGAGACTGGGGGAGGACTTGTTGGACTTTAACACTCTGAGCTTGGGGGAGTTTGAGGGGGTGGGAGGTAAAGCCCTCCACAACCTCTGCATTAAGGTGAGGAACATGGAGCCCTGGCCACTAATAGCTGGTTGGCACGGGTTGAACCGGGAGTCGGACAGGGGTGTCCTTTCTGTGTTTTGTTGAATTTGCTGTTTGCTCAGGCAGAGTTGTCTATTTAGATAACAAGGAAGAACAGGGTCAAAGGTTGGGGGATAACAGACCCTTTACTATTATTTAATGGGATGGTCTCTGCGCGCCTTAGAGTAGAATTTGAGTTGTATAAAATGATAAACAGTGTTTTAGGAGATATGATGTGTTGGGAGGGGGGTTGCTGCCTGTACAGCTGGGGAAGATAGGTTGGATATACGGTTGTAGAAGTGGTGAGGTTTTGGTTATTGTGATGTTTGATGTTGAGTGCAAGTTGAGTATGCAGCACAGGGATATTGTTTTTTAAAGGGGAGGGGGGGGGGGGGGGGCTGAGGTTTAATGAAATGAGGATGCATCATTAAAGAAAGACTCTCTCTCTCTCTCATTACCAGTATCCTCTCTCTCTCTCTCTCTCTCTGTCACGCCCTGACCTTAGAGATCATTTTTATGTCTCTAGTTTGGTTTGGTCAGGGCGTGAGTTGGGGTGGGCATTCTATGTTTTGCGTTCTATGTTTTCTATTTCTGTGTGTTTGGCCGGGTGTGGTTCTCAATCAGAGGCAGCTGTCTATCGTTGTCTCTGATTGAGAACCATACTTAGGCAGCCTTTTCCCCACCCGTGTTTTGTGGTTAGTTGTTTTCTGTTTATGCACCAGACAGAAATGTTTCTTTCGTTTGTTCTCTTTGTTATTCTTTTTTGCTATTTCAGTGTTCAGTTTAATAAAAATCATGAACACGTGCTACGCTGCATCTTGGTCCTCTCCTTCCAACAGCCGTTTCTCTCTCTCTCTCTCCCAGTACCCTCTCTGTCCCTCTCTCAATTCAAGGGGCTTTATTGGCATGGGAAACATGTGTTAATATTGCCAAAGCAAGTGAGGTAGATAATATACAAAAGTGAAAATAAATATGGGTTGTATTTACAATGGCGTTTGTGCTTCACTGGTTGCCCTTGTGGCAACAGGTCACAAATATTGCTACTGGGATTTCACCCAGTAGATTTGGGAGTTTATCAAAATTGGGTTTGTTTTCGAATTCTTTATGGGTTTTATCTGAGGGAAATATGTGTCTATATGGTCATACATTGGGCAGGAGGTTAGGAAGTGCAGCTCAGTTTCCACCTCATTTTGTGGACAGTGGGCACATAGCCTGTCCTCTCTTGAGAGCCAGGTCTGCCTACGGTGGCCTCTCTCAATAGCAAGGCAATGCTCACTGAGTCTGTACATAGTCAAAGCTTTCCTTAAGTTTGGGTCAGTCAGTGGTCAGGTATTCTGCCATGGTGTACTCTCGGTTTAGGGCCAAATAGCATTCCAGTTTTCTCTTTTGTTGTTGATTCTTTCCAATGTGTCAAGTAATTCTCTTTTTGTTTTCTCATGATTCGGTTGGGTCTAATTGTGTTGGTGTCCTGGGGCTCTGTGGGGTCTGTTTGTGTTTGTGCGCAGAGTCCCCTGTACCAGCTGGCAGAGGGGGGTCTCCCTCCAGGTTCATCTCTCTGTAGGTGATGGCTTTGTTATGGAAGGTTTGGTAATCACTTCCTTTGAGGTGGTTGTAGAATTTAACGGCTCTCCTGTGGATTTTGATAATTAGTGGGTATCGGCCTAATTCTGATCTGCATACATTATTTGGTGTTCTACCTCTTTCCATCAATTTGTATAGCAGACCCTCATGCCAAATTGAGTCCAAGGCTTTTTTTGAAATCAACAAAGCATGAGAAGGCTTTGCCTTTGTTTTGGTTTGTTTGGTTGTCAATTAGGATGTGCAGGGTGAATACGTGGTCTGTTGTATGGTAATTTGGTAAAAAGCCAATTTGATATTTGCTCAGTACAATGTTTTCATTGAGGAAATGTACGAGTCTCTCTCTCTCTCTCTTTCTCTCTCTCTCATTACCAGTATCCTCTCTCTCTCTCTCTCTCTCTCTCTCTCTCTCTCTCTCTCTCATTACCAGTATCCTCTCTCTCTCTCTCATTACCAGTATCCTCTCTCTCTCTCTCTCTCTCATTACCAATATCCTCTCTCTTTCTCTCTCTCTCTCATTACCAGTCTCTCTCTCTCTCTCTCTCTCTCTCTCTTTCTTTTCAATTACAGCGGGAGGCCGTGTGAGCCTCTGATAAAGAAGAGAGCATCAGAAAGTCGTTGCTCTTCTTGAGGAAGGATACAGAGGCATTTGAGTCATTGCCAAGGGAACGCACCAGGGCCTTGAGCAGGGCACCAACATACAGCAGTGCAGGATGGGAAATGTACAGATACAGTACAGCTCCAAAAGTATTGGGGACATGTTTTTGGCTCTGTACTCCAGCACTTTGGGTTTGAAATGATACAATCAGGTTAACCAGACTATCAGGTTAAAGTGCAGACAGTCAGCTTTATTTTAAAAGGGAATTTTCATCTATTTAGAAATTACAGCACTTTCTGAACATAGTCCCCGTATTTTAGTGGACCAAAAGTATTGGGACAAATTAATTTATATGTGTATTAAAGTAGTAACAAATTAAGTATTTGTATATATTCTGTCACTTCAATGTCACCATAATAATGTAAAAAACATTTATATTTGGCCTCAATATTGGAATACCAATGGAGAATCGACGTAGAAAATGCAAATCGCTACTGTATGCATGTGTTGAATTCTACATACTCACACTGAAGACTTTTGCAGCCTCTGACTTAAAACTACGGTAATGAGATTAGATTTTCTTCCCCAGCAGTTGTTTTGGTAATCAGCTGGGTAGATATCAAGAATTGAAATAACCATTAAACATATTCCCAGATAGTCCCTTTGAGGACGAATGAAAGGCCTTTCCACACAGACACTACGTCTACGCTGCAGAGAGAAGCGCTGTATTGATTTTCATCTGACTACCGCCATATTCTTTCATTTGATTCATGCAGAAAACAAGCGTACCCGACGAGAGATACAATTATATGACAATGAATAAGCATTCGATAATTCGACCACCATCCCAACTTGATTTAAAAGAGTCGATAATGTACCATTTTCACTGCAATTGTGTTCCAACCGTGTGGAGTATGAATTTGCAGATAGAGCTAGATTCATATGGACGAGGAACAAAAGTGCAGTGTGAAGATTCTGATCTCTCTCCAAGGCTATTATCTCTCTTGGAAATAATCAAAGATAGTTTTTTTAAGAAGTTGTTCTTTTATTTTAAAACAGATTCGTTGAGTTGATCCGAGTTGATCCGAAACTGAGAGTTTGAAAATAAATTCTACATGGACTAGCTTGCTTACCTGTCTATCTGTCTCTCTTCCTTTCCTTAGCAAGTAGCTAATGTTTGATCTCTGTTGATTCTTCTGAAGTGGTTTCACGTTCACAAACACTCTCTCTCTCCCTTCCGGCTCACCTGTTTCTCCCCAGACTGGCAGGTATTCATCCTGTTGTATATCCAACATCAGCTCCAGTCCGTTACCCATCCCTCCCTTCATGGTCACCAGCAGCGGGCGGTTATCTTGGCCAGAGTTGAACGTGTAGCATTTCCCATAACGGGTGAAGATCTGAAACAAGAAGAAGGCCAATGGGTTTCAATTAGCAGTATAATGAAGAAAACGCAATGTGTCCCAAATGCCAACCAATAAAGGGCACTACTATGACCTAAGCCACAAGGTACCTGCATTTTGGAAAGTATTCACCCTCCTTGACTTTTCCACATTTTGTTACGTTACATCCTTATTCTTAAATTGATTCAATTGTTTTTCCTCATGAATATACACACAATAGCCCATAATGACATCACAATACCCCATAATGACATCACAATACCCCATAATGACATCACAATACCCAAAAATGACAAAACAAAAACAGGTTTTTAGAAATTCTTGGACGATTATAAAAAAATTGCAAAGTATTCAGACCCTTTACTCAGTACTTTGTTGTAGCCACTTTGGCAGCGATTACAGCATGGAGTCTTCTTGGGTATGACACTACAAGCTTGGCAGACCTGTATTTGGGGAGTTTCTCCCATTCTTCTCTGTAGATCCTCTCAAGCTCTGCCAGGTTGGATGAGGAGCTTCGCAGCACAGCTATTTTCAGGTCTCTCCAGAGATGTTCAATCAGGTTTATGTCCGGCCTCTGGCGAGGCCACTCATGGACATTCAGAGACTTGTCCTGAAGCCACCCCTGCATTGTCTTGGCTGTGTGTTTGGGGTCGTTGTCCTGTTGGAAGGGTGAACCTTCACCCCAGTCTGAGGTCCTGAGCGCTCTGGAACAGGTTTTCATCAAGAATCTCTCTGTACTTTGCTCCGTTTATCTTTCCATCGATCCTGACTAGTCTCCCAGTCCGTTCTGCTGAAAAATTTCCCACAGCATGATCCTGCCACCACCATGGTGCCAGGTTTCCTCTAGATGTGACGTTTGGCATTCAGGCCAAAGAGTTCAATCATGGTTTCATCAGACCAGCGAATCTTGTTTCTCATGGTCTGAGAGTCATTTAGTTGCCTTTTGGCAAACTCCAAGCGGGCTTTTTTTCATGTGCCTTTTACTGAGGAGTGGCTTCCGTCTGGCCACTCTACCATAAAGGCCTGAGTGGTGGAGTGCTGCAGAGATGGTTCTCCCATCTCCACAGAGTAACTCTAGAGCTCTGTCAGAGTGACCATCAGGTTCTTGATCACCTCCTGACCAAGGCCCTTCTCCCCCGATTGCTCAGTTTGGCCAGGTGGCCAGCTCTAGGATGAGTCTTGGTGGTTCCAAACTTATTCCATTTAAGCATGATGGAAGCTGTTGTCTTCTTGAGGACCTTCAATGCTGTTGAAATGTTTTGGTACCCTACCCCAGATCTGTGCCTTGACACAATCCTGTCTCAGAGCTCTATGGACATTTCCTTTGACCCCATGGCTTGGTTTTTGCTCTGACATGCGCTGTCAACTGTGGGACCTTTATATAGACAGGTGTGTGCCTTTCTAAATAATGTCCAATTAATTTAATTTACCACAGGTGGACTCCAGTCAAGTTGTTGAAACATCTCAAGGATGATCAATGGAAACAGGATGCACCTGAGCTCAATTTCGAGTCTCATAGCAAAGGGTCTGAATACTTATGGAAATGTAAAGTTATTTCTGTTTTTATTTTAAATGTTTAATATTTTTCTGTTTTTATTTTTAATACATTTGCAAACATTTCTAAAAACCTGTTTTTATGTTGTCATTATGGGGTACTGTGTGTAGATTGCTGAATATTGTATATGTTGAATCGATTTAAAAATAAGGCTGTAAGGTAACAAAATGTGGAAAAAGTCTAGGGGTCTGAATACTTTCCGAAGGCAAAAATTGTGGATGCAGCTTTTCTGAAAATCTGTAAACTGTAATGTGACAAGACAAAATACACACTTTATACAGTAAGTCAGACATTGGCAGTGAAACCCCTTAACGCTCAAGAAACAAACGTATCAACATTTAATGAAATGTCCTTTGAAAAATGTCAACCTTTTAATATGAGGTTTGACCTTTAGAGAGAAGAATGACTGGGGCTGCCGGGCACAGTGAGAAGTTGCAGCAGTAGTATACCTGGTGGTGGGGGGTGTGGCTACAACAGTAGATAACTGGTGGTGGGGGGGAGTGGCTACAACAGTAGATACATGGTGGTGGAGGGGGTGTGGCTACAACAGTAGATACCTGGTGGTATGGGGGGGAAGTGGCTACAACAATAGATACCTGGTGGTATGGGGGGGAAGTGGCTACAACAATAGATACCTGGTGGTATGGGGGGGAAGTGGCTACAACAATAGATACCTGGTGGTATGGGGGGGAAGTGGCTACAACAGTAGATACATGGTGGTGGGGGGGTGTGGTTACAACATTAGATACCTGGCGGTGGAGGGGTGTGGTTACAACAATAGATACATGGTGGGGGGTGTGGCTACAACAGTAGATAACTGGGGGTGGGGGGGAGTGGCTACAACAGTAGATACATGGTGGTGGAGGGTGTGGCTACAACAATAGATACCTGGTGGTGGAGGGGTGTGGCTACAACAGTAGATACCTGGTGGTGGATGGGTGTGGCTACAACAATAGATACCTGGTGGTGGAGGGGTGTGGTTACAACAGTAGATACCTGGTGGTGGGGGGGTGTGGCTACAACAGTAGATACCTGGTGGTGGAGGGGTGTGGTTACAACAGTAGATACCTGGTGGTGGGGGGGTGTGACTACAAAGATACCTACCTGGTGGTGGAGGGGGTGTGACTACAACAATAGATAACTGGTGGTGGGGGGATGTGGCTACAACAGTAGATACCTGGTGGTGAGGTAGAGGGGTGGGAAGTGGCTACAACAGTAGATAACTGGTGGTGGGGGGGTGTGGCTACAACAGTAGATACCTGGTGGTGGGGGGGGGGGGGGGGTTACAACAATAGATACCTGGTGGTGGAGGGGGTGTGGTTACAACAGTAGATACCTGGTGGTGGGGGGGTGTGGTTACAACAGTAGATACCTGGTGGTGGAGGGTGTGTGGTTACAACAACAGATACCTGGTGGTGGGGGGGTGTGGCTACAACCATAGATACATGGTGGGGGTGTGGCTACAACAGTAGATACCTGGTGGTGAGGGGTGGGGACTGGCTACAACAGTAGATACCTGGTGGTGGGGGGTGGGGACTGGCTACAACAATAGATACCTGGTGGGGGTGTGGCTACAACAGTATATAACTGGTGGTGGGGGGGGTGTGGCTACAACAATAGATACCTGGTGGGGGGTGTGGCTACAACTATAGATACCTGGTGGTGGGGGGGGGGGGGGGTTACAACAATAGATAACTGGCGATCGGGGATTGTGGTTACAACAGGAGATACCTGGTGGTGGGGGGTGTGGTTAAAACAATAGATACCTGGTAGTGGAGGGTGGGGACTGGCTACAACAGTAGATACCTGGTGGTGGGGGGGGGGGGGGGGGGTGTGGCTACAACTATAGATACCTGGTGGTGGAGGGGTGTGGCTACAACAGTAGATACCTGGTGGGGAGGTGGGGGGTGGGTAGTGGCTACAACAGTAGTTACCTGGTGGTGGGGGGGTGTGGTAACAACAGTAGAGACCTGGTGGTGGGGGGGTGTTGCTACAACAGTAGATACCTAGTGGTGTGGGGGGGGGAGTGGCTACAACAGTAGATACCTGGTGGTGTAGGGGGAAGTGGCTACAACAGTAGATACCTGGTGGTGTAGGGGGAAGTGGCTACAACAGTAGATACCTGGTGGTGTAGGGGGAAGTGGCTACAACAGTAGATACCTGGTGGTGTGGCGGGGAGTGGCTACAACAGTAGATACCTGGTGGTGTGGGGGGAAGTGGCTACAACAGTAGGAACCTGGTGGTGGGGCGGGAGTTGCTACAACAGTTGATACCTGGTGGTGTTGGGGGAAGTGGCTACAACAGTAGATACCTGGTGGTGTAGGGGGAAGTGGCTACGACTGTAGAAACCTGGTGGTGGTTGGGGAGGAGTGGCTAAAATAGTAGATACCTGGTGGGGGGAAGGAAGTGGCTACAACAGTATGAACCTGGTGGTGGGGGGGAAGTGGCTACAACAGTAGATACCTGGTGGTGTGACGGGGAGTGGCTACAACAGTAGATACCTGGTGGTGTGGGGGAGGGAGTTGCTACAACTGTAGATACCTGGTGGTGGGGGGGGGGGGAGTGGCTACAACAGTAGATACCTGTGGTGGGGCGGGAGTAGCTACAACAGTAGATACCTGGTGGTGTGGGGGGGAAGTGGCTGCAACAGTAGATACCTGGTGGTGTGGGGGGTATGTCTACAACAGTAGTTACCTGGTGGTGCGGGGGAGAAGTGGCTACAACAGTAGATACCTGGTGGTGTGGGGGGGAAGTGGCTACAACAGTAGATACCTGGTGGTGTGGGGGGAAGTGGCTACAACAGTAGATACCTGGTGGTGTGGGGGGGAAGTGGCTTTAATAGTAGATACCTGGTGGTGGTGGGGAAGTGGCTACAACAGTAGATACCTGGTGGTGGTGGGGAAGTGGCTACAACAGTAGATACCTGGTGGTGGGGGGGGAGTGGCTACAACAGTAGATACCTGTGGTGGGGCGGGAGTTGCTACAACAGTAGATACCTGGTGGTGTGGGGGAAAGTGGCTGCAACAGTATATACCTGGTGGTGTGGGGGGTATGTCTACAACAGTAGTTACCTGGTGGTGTTGGGGAGAAGTGGCTACAACAGTAGATACCTGGTGGTGGAGGGTGTGGTTACAACAGTAGATAACCGGGGGGTGGGGGGAGTGGCTACAACAATAGATACCTGGTGGTGTGGGGGGGAATTGGCTACAACAGTAGATACCTGGTGGTGTGTGGGGGGGAGTGGCTACAACAGTAGATACCTGGTGGTGTAGGGGGAAGTGGCTACAACAGTAGATACCTGTGGTGGGGCAGGAGTTGCTTCAACAGTAGATACCTGGTGGTGTGGGGGGGAGTGGCTACAACAGTAGATACCTGGTGGTGTGGGGGGGAATTGGCTACAACAGTAGATACCTGGTGGTGTGTGGGGGGGAGTGGCTACAACAGTAGATACCTGGTGGTGTGGTGGGGACTCCAGAACTGAGCAACATCAATAAAAACATAAGACACAGTTGATTCTATAGTGTTTCCTACCTGTAATATTATCACATCATTATGGCTCGGCAGCATAAGGAACGGTGTCTATGTGACTCTTTATAGAGCACTACTAGGGTGGACGAAACACACACAAAAGACAAAACACAACACCACCCACAACAAATGGTCAGTGCTTTTAGTTCTCATAACTACAATAGAGAAAGTGTTTTCCACCACTGAATGAATAGACAAACCAGCTAGCCAGATGAAGAGCAGTTATTTTCACTAACCAGACAGACAGGAATATTTTTCCTCCCTACTGATCACAAGAATACATTAATGCCTGTCTGCAGCTGAAATGGAAACTTTAACAGAAAAATCTCATGTTGCTACTAAAATGTTAATGTTTAATACTCTTTGAGTCTATGGTCAATTTTAATTAAGAGCTCACCATGAGGTAAAAAGGTGTGAGAAGGATAGAGAGAGAGTGAAGGACTGAGTTAAAGAGAAAGAGTGAAGGACTGAGTGAAGGAGAGAGAGTGAAGGGGAGATAGTGAAGGACTGAGTTAAAGAGAGAGAGTGAAGGACTGAGTGAAGGAGAGAGAGTGAAGGGGAAAGAGTGAAGGACTGAGTGAAGGAGAGAGAGTGAAGGGGAGAGAGTGAAGGACTGAGTTAATAAAGAGAGAGAGTGAAGAACTGAGTGAAGGATAGAGAGTGAAGGGGAGAGAGTGAAGGACTGAGTGAAGGAGAGAGAGTGAAGGGGAGAGAGTGAAGGACTGAGTTAAAGATAAAGAGTGAAGTACTGAGTGAAGGAGAGAGAGTGAAGGGGAGAGAGTGAAGAACTGAGTTAAAGAGAGAGAGTGAAGGACTGGGTGAAGGAGAGAGAGTGAAGGGGAGAGAGTGAAGGACTGAGTTAAAGAGAAAGAGTGAAGGACTGAGTGAAGGAGAGAGAGTGAAGGGGAGAGAGTGAAGGACTGAGTGAGGAGAGAGAGTGAAGGGGTGAAATAGTGAAGGGTTGAAAGAGAGAGAGTCTGAGAGAGAGACTGAAATAGACAAAGAGAGAGACAGACAGAGACAGAGAGACAGACAGAGAGAGACAGACAGAGCGACTGACAGAGAGAGATTGAGAGAGAGAGACAGAGAGAGAGAGAGAGAGAGAGAGTGAGAGAGACCCATATTTATGCTTATTTATTTTCCCTTGTGTTCTTTAACCATTTGTACATTGTTAAAACACTGTATATATAATATTACATTTGTAATGTCTTTATTGTTTTGAAACTTCTGTATGTGTAATGTTTACTGTTAATTTTTATTGTTTATTTCACTTTATATATTCACTTTATATATTATCTACCTCACTTGTTTGGCAATGTTAACACATGTTTCCCATGCCAATAAAGCCCTTGAATTGAATTGAATTGAGAGAGACAGAGAGAGCCAGAGAGATACAGACAGAGAGACAGACAGAGAGATACTGACAGAGAGAGACTGAGAGAGAGAGACAGAGAGAGACAGACAGAGAGAGAGAGCCAGAGAGAGACAGACAGAGAGAGACTGAAAGAGAGACTGACAGAGAGAGACTGATAGAGAGACTGACATGGAGACAGAGAGAGAGACAGAGAGAGGGAGAGACTGAGAATGAGACAGAGAGCATCAAGTGTTTTGTGTCCTATTCTACTGAAACTAACTGAGTGGGATACCTAGACAATGACGCTTTGCAAAATAAAATCTTCACATAGGCTACAACAAACCTGTTGGTCTCCAGATGCTCTGGGGGACAAATAAAGCCATCTAAATGTCATTACCTCTACATAACAATACTGTGGAACATGACAATTTCCCTATACATATTAAACACTGAGTGGACAAAACATTAAGAACACCCCCCTCTAGTGGCAGTGCAGAACCAAGCTGTTACTATGATACATAAACACTGAGTGGACAAAACGTTGAGAACGCCTACTCTTTCCATGACATAGACTGACCAGGTGAATCCAGGTGAAAGATATGATCCCTTGTCTACGTCACTTATTAAATCCACTTCAATCAGTGTAGATGAATGGGGAAGAGACAGGTTAAATACGGATTTTTGGATTGTGTATGTGTGCCATTTAGAGAGTGAATGGGCAAGACAAAAGATTTAAGTGCCATTTGAACGGGGTGTGGTAGTAGGTGCCAGGCGCACCGGTTTGTGTCAAGAACAGCAACGCTGCTGGGTTCTTCACGCTGAACAGTTTCCCGTGTGTATCAAGAATGGTCCACCACCCAAAGGACATCCAGCCGACTTGACACAACTGTGGGAAGCATTGGAGTCAACATGGGCCAGCATCCCTACGGAACTCATTCGAGTCCATTCCCTGACAAATTGAGGCGGTTCTGAGGGCAGAAATGGGGGATGCAACTCAATATTAGGAAGGTATACTCATTGTGTACTTACAGTATATGCCAAGTTATATTCTATGGGTATTATATTCTGTTCTATTCTATGGGTATTACATTCTGTCCTGTTCTATTCTATGGGTATTATATTCTGTTATATTCTATGGGTATTATATTCTGTTCTGTTCTATGGGTATTATATTCTGTTCTATTCTATGGGTATTATATTCTGTTCTGTTCTATGGGTATTATATTCTGTTCTGTTCTATGGGTATTATATTCTGTTCTGTTCTGTTCTGTTCTATGGGTATTATATTCTGTTCTGTTCTATGGGTATTATATTCTGTTCTATTCTATGGGTATTATATCCTGTTCTATTCTATGGGTATTATATTATGTTCTATTCTATGGGTATTATATCCTGTTCTATTCTATGGGTATTATATTCTGTTCTATTCTATGGGTATTATATTCTGTTCTATTCTATGGGTATTATATTCTGTTCTGTTCTATGGGTATTATATTCTGTTCTATTCTATGGGTATTATATCCTGTTCTATTCTATGGGTATTATATTCTGTTCTATTCTATGGGTATTATATCCTGTTATATTCTATGGGTATTATATCCTGTTCTATTCTATGGGTATTATATTCTGTTCTATTCTATGGGTATTATATTCTGTTCTATTCTATGGGTATTATATTCTGTTCTGTTCTATGGGTATTATATTCTGTTCTATTCTATGGGTATTATATTCTGTTCTGTTCTATGGGTATTATATTCTGTTCTGTTCTATGGGTATTATATTCTGTTCTGTTCTGTTCTGTTCTATGGGTATTATATTTTGTTATATTCTATGGGTATTATATTCTGTTCTATTCTATGGGTATTATATTCTGTTCTATTCTATGGGTATTATATTCTGTTCTGTTCTATGGGTATTATATTCTGTTCTATGGGTATTATATTTTGTTCTATTCTATGGGTATTATATTCTGTTCTGTTCTATGGGTATTATATTCTGTTCTGTTCTGTTCTATGGGTATTATATTTTGTTCTATTCTATGGGTATTATATTCTGTTCTATTCTATGGGTATTATATTCTGTTCTGTTCTATGGGTATTATATTCTGTTCTATTCTATGGGTATTATATTCTGTTCTATGGGTATTATATTCTGTTCTGTTCTATGGGTATTATATTCTGTTCTGTTCTATGGGTATCATATTCTGTTCTATTTTATGGGTATTATATTCTGTTCTATGGGTATTATATTCTGTTCTGTTCTATGGGTATTATATTCTGTTCTGTTCTATGGGTATTATATTCTGTTCTATTCTATGGGTATTATATTCTGTTCTATTCTATGGGTATTATATTCTGTTCTATTCTATGGGTATTATATTCTGTTCTATTCTATGGGTATTATATCCTGTTCTGTTCTATTATGTGGGTATTATATCCTGTTCTAATATATGGGTATTATATTCTGTTCTATTCTATTCTATTCAATGTTCTATGGGTATTATATTCTGTTCTGTTCTATTATATGGGTATTATATTCTGTTCTGTTCTATTATATGGGTATTATATCCTGTTCTATTATATGGGCATTATATCCTGTTCTATTATATGGGTAATATATTCTGTTCTATTCTATTCTATTCAATGTTCTATGGGTATTATATTCTGTTCTATTCTATGGGTATTATATTATGTTCTGTTCTATGGGTATTATATTCTGTTCTGTTCTATTATATGGGTATTATATCCTGTTCTATTATATGGGTATTATATCCTGTTCTATTATATGGGTAATATATTATGTTCTATTCTATTCTATTCTATTCAATGTTCTATGGGTATTATATTCTGTTCTGTTCTATGGGTATTATATTCTGTTCTGTTCTATGGGTATTATATTCTGTTCTATTCTATGGGTATTATATTCTGTTCTATTCTATTCTATTCAATGTTCTATGAACAATTCTTCAACATACCAACGAGCCTGCAGTGAAAGTTCTTTATTCTTCTTAGATAAAGTGAATGTGAAAACCCACACATCCTTGTAAAGAATGACTTATAGACACAGCATTCTCTCTCACTCCCCCCCCCCCTCTCTCTCTCTCAAATTAATAATTCAAAGAGTTCCTAAGTGTGTGGTGAGCCCCAGGCTATTTTACACAAAACAATCCAAGGAGACCGCTCTGTCAAGCTGTTGGCTATAGTTGCCAGCCAGGGAGGGAGGACTTTTCTCCTCATTGATTCTTAGATCAACAGAGCCACCCAATGTAGGCTGATCCCAGGTCTGTTTGTGCTCAGATCAACAGAGCGAGCCACAAAGGTGGGCTGATCCCAGATCTGTTTGTGCTCAGATCAACAGAGCGAGCCACAAAGGTAGGCTGATCCCAGGTCTGTTTGTGCTCAGATCAACAGAGCGAGCCACAAAGGTAGGCTGATCCCAGATCTGTTTGTGCTCAGATCAACAGAGCGAGCCACAAAGGTAGGCTGATCCCAGATCTGTTTGTGCTCAGAGCAATAGAGCGAGCCACAAAGGTGGGCTGATCCCAGGTCTGTTTGTGCTCAGATCAACAGAGCGAGCCACAAAGGTGGGCTGATCCCAGGTCTGTTTGTGCTCAGATCAACAGAGCGAGCCACAAAGGTGGGCTGATCCCAGGTCTGTTTGTGCTCTTGCCCATTGCTGACTTCATTGAGGACCTTGTCAGGCTGAAGAGAGCATGTCTGGCATGACAATGAGTGACAGGGAATTGGTTAACACAAACACACTGGCGCTCAGGCTACCTAGTACCTACCACGAAAGGACTGAGGCCCTATATCAGGGTTTTCGTTAGTAAAATGTGGTGCCGGACATTAGACCGGCAGCATTTTAATTTACCCGACATTTGAGACATTTGAGAAATTTTCCGGACCCACATCCTTCGGGTGTGTAACCTGATTAGGGAGACGACCCGCAGTGGATGATGGTAATTTATATGAACAGAACATTCAAATCCAGGATGGAACGATGTGCGGTTCCTTCTCATTAACCAAATTCTGATTCTGCACTGAAGATGTTAGACTGACGGACCCCATTTACTTTCCCTCGGTCAACAAGACAAGTAACGGACAGCGACATCACTAGCCTATGTCAATCTACTATTCCCCCGTTAGTAGAAAAGTTGATCTACTCTTTTGGTCAGCTTGTCCAGAGAAAAAAAACGTGACCTATTTCTGGGATAGTTGTGGGAGGATAGATCCCAAATTTATACAACCAGTAGGCCTTGGCTACATTAAATGAACATTAAAAAGCAATAAGTCCGATGCAACAGATCAGAACATTTAGCTTCAAATGTTGATAAACTAGTATTTCTTCACATTAAAAGCACAGCAATGCGTACAAGGCAGTAGGCTACGCTAGGGTTGAATGGCGTGGAACAGGGTTACCGAGATTTACCGGGGTTTACCTCCCGCAAAACCACTCCCCGGATACCTAACTGAGAGAAAGCGGTAAATTATAATAAATGATTTATATGAAGAGCATGGCGTGAAATTGAACTGTTAAATTATATGCCATGGCTAAATATGGCTTCTCTACGGCCTCTGCATGATGAATCATCGCTCAGGGTGGAGACAGACCCATCTCAGTATGGAGCGCAGTAAGTTATAGTCTATGCTACAGTAACATCATTTACACATCTCCATCTGGCTTTTGGGGGTCACCTTGTTTTTAATTGTAAATACATTTTTTTATTACAGCTGTTGAGTTTTAAAACAGCCTAAACACTCGAATATCGTTGTTTTTAATCAGTGCATGTACACGCGTCTCTCTCGCAGACTCTCTCTCCCCATCAACACTATTCAAATTGCATCCAAAATAGATAACCCTGTTCTAGATTGATATATATTCCTATATATAGATGTCCTAGCCTACCTCTTTCAGGTAATACATTCAATGCAGTATTAGCCTTATATTTAGCTAATTCATGATGGGTTATGCATATTAAGTTTCTAACTGATAGCCTCTGGTAATACGCACATACCTGGGCTCCACTGGCCTCTCCTTAAAAAATGCTTGGAGTCCCATGCAGCAAAAGCTAGACTAGAATAGCTTGCTGGACATCATACATTTTTATTGATTAAATCTGATGGTGGTAGGCTATAGCAGTTATTAATTCAGACCCATAACCATTCAGATGGTGGTAGGCTATAGCAGTTATTAATTCAGACCCATAACCATTCAGATGGTGGTAGGCTATAGCAGTTATTAATTCAGACCCATAACCATTCAGATGGTGGTAGACTATAGCAGTTATTAATTCAGACCCATAACCATTCAGACCCATAACCATTCAGATGGTGGTAGACTATAACAGTTATTAATTCAGACCCATAACTATTCAGATGGTGGTAGACTATAGCAGTTATTAATTCAGACCCATAACCATTCAGATGGTGGTAGACTATAACAGTTATTAATTCAGACCCATAACTATTCAGATGGTGGTAGACTATAGCAGTTATTAATTCAGACCCATAACCATTCAGATGGTGGTAGACTATAGCAGTTATTAATTCAGACCCATAACCATTCAGATGGTGGTAGACTATAGCAGTTATTAATTCAGACCCATAACCATTCAGATGGTGGTAGACTATAGCAGTTATTAATTCAGACCCATAACCATTCAGATGGTGGTAGACTATAGCAGTTATTAATTCAGACCCATAACCATTCAGACCCATAACCATTCAGACCCATAACCATTCAGATGGTGGTAGACTATAGCAGTTATTAATTCAGACCCATAACCATTCAGACCCATAACCATTCAGATGGTGGTAGGCTATAGTGGTTATTAATTCAGACCCATAACCATTCAGATGGTGGTAGGCTATAGCAGTTATTAATTCAGACCCATAACCATTCAGATGGTGGTAGGCTATAGCAGTTATTAATTCAGACCCATAACCATTCAGATGGTGGTAGACTATAGCAGTTATTAATTCAGACCCATAACCATTCAGACCCATAACCATTCAGATGGTGGTAGGCTATAGCGGTTATTAATTCAGACCCATAACCATTCAGATGGTGGTAGGCTATAGCAGTTATTAATTCAGACCCATAACCATTCAGATGGTGGTAGACTATAGCGGTTATTAATTCAGACCCATAACCCTTCAATCTTTGTGAAGAGAAGTGAAAGCCTTCTGCATCTAATTCTAGTCCTATAATATTTAAGGATTTTATTAGAATGATTCAGATAAGGAAACCAAAACGTATTTCCGTTAACTGTTGAAAGTGAGGAAGGAATGAAGCAACAATAGAGAGAGAAAGAGGAGGTAGACCAATAACATTAACAGAAATATTAGGAAAGATATGCGTCAGCTGTCTAATTATACAAAATGTGTCTATTTTTCTGAACAGCCACTACCCCCAAGCCATAAGACTCCTGAACATCTAGTCAAATGGCTACCCAGACTATTTGCATTGTCCCCCTCTCCACACCACTGCTACTCTCTGTTGTTATCATCTATGCATAGTCACTTTAATAACTCTACCTACATGTACATATTACCTCAACTAACCGGTGCCCCTGCACATTGACTCTGTGCCGACACCCCCCTGAATATAGCCTCCACATTGACTCTGTACCCTAACACCCTGTATATAGCCTCCACATTGACTCTGTACCGGTACCCCCTGTATATAGCCTCCACATTGACTCTGTACCAGTACCCCCTGTATATAGCCTCGACATTGACTCTGTACCGACACCCCCCTGTATATAGCCTCCACATTGACTCTGTACCAGTACCCCCTGTATATAGCCTCCACATTGACTCTGTACCAGTACCCCCTGTATATAGACTCCACATTGACTCTGTACCAGTACCCCTTGTATATAGTCTCCACATTGACTCTGTACCAGTACCCCCTGTATATAGTCTCCACATTGACTCTGTACCAGTACCCCCTGTATATAGTCTCCAAATTGACTCTGTACCGACAGCCCCTGTATACAGTCTCTACATTGACTCTGTACCAGTACCCCCTGTATATAGCCTCCACATTGACTCTGTACCGGTACTCCCTGTATTTAGCCTCCACATTGACTCTGTACCGACAGCCCCTGTATACAGTCTCTACATTGACTCTGTACCAGTACCCCCTGTATATAGCCTCCACATTGACTCTGTACCAGTACCCCCTGTATATAGCCTCCACATTGACTCTGTACCAGTACCCCCTGTATATAGCCTCCACATTGACTCTGTACCAGTACCCCCTGTATATAGCCTCCACATTGACTCTGTACCAGTACCCCCTGTATATAGCCTCCACATTGACTCTGTACCAGTACCCCCTGTATATAGTCTCTACATTGACTCTGTACCAGTACCCCCTGTATATAGCCTCTACATTGACTCTGTACCGACACCCCCCTGTATATAGTCTCTACATTGACTCTGTACCGACACCCCCCTGTATATAGCCTCCACATTGACTCTGTACCAGTACCCCCTGTATTTAGCCTCCACATTGACTCTGTACCGACAGCCCCTGTATATAGTCTCTACATTGACTCTGTACCAGTACCCCCTGTATTTAGCCTCCACATTGACTCTGTACCGACAGCCCCTGTATATAGTCTCTACATTGACTCTGTACCGACACCCCCTGTATATAGTCTCTACATTGACTCTGTACCGACACCCCCCTGTATATAGTCTCTACATTGACTCTGTACCGACACCCCCCTGTATATAGCCTCCACATTGACTCTGTACCGACACCCCCCTGTATATAGCCTCCACATTGACTCTGTACCAGTACCCCCTGTATATAGCCTCCACATTGACTCTGTACCAGTACCCCCTGTATATAGCCTCCACATTGACTCTGTACCAGTACCCCCTGTATATAGCCTCCACATTGACTCTGTACCAGTACCCCCTGTATATAGCCTCCACATTGACTCTGTACCAGTACCCCCTGTATATAGCCTCCACATTGACTCTGCACCGGTACCCCCTGTATATAGCCTCCACCTTGTCTCTGCACCAGTACCCCCTGTATATAGCCTCCACATTGACTCTGTACCAGTACCCCCTGTATATAGTCTCTACATTGAATCTGTACCAGTACCCCCTGTATATAGCCTCCACAGTGACTCTGTACCAGTACCCCCTGTCTATAGTCTCTACATTGACTCTGTACCAGTACCCCCTGTATATAGCCTCCACATTGACTCTGTACCAGTACCCCCTGTATATAGCCTCCACATTGACTCTGTACCAGTACCCCCTGTATATAGTCTCTACATTGACTCTGTACCAGTACCCCCTGTATATAGCCTCCACATTGACTCTGTACCAGTACCCCCTGTATATAGCCTCCACAATGACTCTGTACTGGTACCCCCTGTATATAGCCTCCACATTGACTCTGTACCAGTACCCCCTGTATATAGTCTCCACATTGACTCTGTACCAGTACCCCCTGTATATAGTCTCCACATTGACTCTGTACCAGTACCCCCTGTATATAGCCTCCACATTGACTCTGTACCAGTACCCCCTGTATATAGCCTCAACATTGACTCTGTACCAGTACCCCCTGTATATAGCCTCCACATTGACTCTGTACCAGTACCCCCTGTATATAGCCTCTACATTGACTCTGTACCAGTACCCCCTGTATATAGCCTCCACATTGACTCTGTACCAGTACCCCCTGTATATAGCCTCCACATTGACTCTGTACCAGTAGCCCCTGTATATAACCTCCACATTGACTCTGTACCAGTACCCCCTGTATATAGCCTCTACATTGACTCTGTACCAGTACCCCCTGTATATAGCCTCCACATTGACTCTGTACCAGTACCCCCTGTATATAGCCTCCACATTGACTCTGTACCAGTACCCCCTGTATATAGCCTCCACATTGACTCTGTACCAGTACCCCCTGTATATAGCCTCCACATTGACTCTGTACCAGTACCCCCTGTATATAGCCTCCACATTGACTCTGTACCAGTACCCCCTGTATATAGCCTCCACATTGACTCTGTACCAGTACCCCCTGTATATAGCCTCCACATTGACTCTGTACCAGTACCCCCTGTATATAGCCTCCACATTGACTCTGTACCAGTACCCCCTGTATATAGCCTCCACATTGACTATGTACCAGTACCCCCTGTATATAGCCTCCACATTGACTCTGTACCAGTCCCCCCTGTATATAGCCTCTACATTGACTCTGTACCAGTACCCCCTGTATATAGCCTCCACATTGACTCTGTACCAGTACCCCCTGTATATAGCCTCCACATTGACTCTGTACCAGTACCCCCTGTATATAGCCTCTACATTGACTCTGTACCAGTACCCCCTGTATATAGCCTCCACATTGACTCTGTACCAGTACCCCCTGTATATAGCCTCCACATTGACACTGTACCAGTACCCCCTGTATATAGCCTCCACATTGACTCTGTACCAGTACCCCCTGTATATAGCCTCCACATTGACTCTGCACCGGTACCCCCTGTATATAGCCTCCACATTGACTCTGCACCAGTACCCCCTGTATATAGCCTCCACATTGACTCTGTACCAGTACCCCCTGTATATAGTCTCTACATTGACTCTGTACCAGTACCCCCTGTATATAGCCTCCACATTGACTCTGTACCAGTACCCCCTGTCTATAGTCTCTACATTGACTCTGTACCAGTACCCCCTGTATATAGCCTCCACATTGACTATGTACCAGTACCCCCTGTATATAGCCTCCACATTGACTCTGTACCAGTACCCCCTGTATATAGTCTCTACATTGACTCTGTACCAGTACCCCCTGTATATAGCCTCCACATTGACTCTGTACCAGTACCCCCTGTATATAGCCTCCACAATGACTCTGTACTGGTACCCCCTGTATATAGCCTCCACATTGACTCTGTACCAGTACCCCCTGTATATAGTCTCCACAATGACTCTGTACTGGTACCCCCTGTATATAGCCTCCACATTGACTCTGTACCAGTACCCCCTGTATATAGTCTCCACATTGACTCTGTACCAGTACCCCCTGTATATAGTCTCCACATTGACTCTGTACCAGTACCCCCTGTATATAGCCTCCACATTGACTCTGTACCAGTACCCCCTGTATATAGCCTCCACATTGACTCTGTACCAGTACCCCCTGTATATAGCCTCCACATTGACTCTGTACCAGTACCCCCTGTATATAGCCTCTACATTGACTCTGTACCAGTACCCCCTGTATATAGCCTCCACATTGACTCTGTACCAGTACCCCCTGTATATAGCCTCCACATTGACTCTGTACCAGTAGCCCCTGTATATAACCTCCACATTGACTCTGTACCAGTACCCCCTGTATATAGCCTCTACATTGACTCTGTACCAGTACCCCCTGTATATAGCCTCCACATTGACTCTGTACCAGTACCCCCTGTATATAGCCTCCACATTGACTCTGTACCAGTACCCCCTGTATATAGCCTCCACGTTGACTCTGTACCAGTACCCCCTGTATATAGCCTCCACATTGACTCTGTACCAGTACCCCCTGTATATAGCCTCCACATTGACTCTGTACCAGTACCCCCTGTATATAGCCTCCACATTGACTCTGTACCAGTACCCCCTGTATATAGCCTCCACATTGACTCTGTACCAGTACCCCCTGTATATAGCCTCCACATTGACTCTGTACCAGTACCCCCTGTATATAGCCTCCACATTGACTATGTACCAGTACCCCCTGTATATAGCCTCCACATTGACTCTGTACCAGTCCCCCCTGTATATAGCCTCTACATTGACTCTGTACCAGTACCCCCTGTATATAGCCTCCACATTGACTCTGTACCAGTCCCCCCTGTATATAGCCTCTACATTGACTCTGTACCAGTACCCCCTGTATATAGCCTCCACATTGACTCTGTACCAGTACCCCCTGTATATAGCCTCCACATTGACTCTGTACCAGTACCCCCTGTATATAGCCTCTACATTGACTCTGTACCAGTACCCCCTGTATATAGCCTCCACATTGACTCTGTACCAGTACCCCCTGTATATAGTCTCCACATTGACTCTGTACCAGTACCCCCTGTATATAGACTCCACATTGACTCTGTACCAGTACCCCCTGTATATAGCCTCCACATTGACTCTGTACCAGTACCCCCCTGTATATAGCCTCCACATTGACTCTGTACCAGTACCCCCCTGTATATAGCCTCCACATTGACTCTGTACCAGTACCCCCTGTATATAGCCTCCACATTGACTCTGTACCAGTACCCCCTGTATATAGCCTCCACATTGACTCTGTACCAGTACCCCCCTGTATATAGCCTCCACATTGACTCTGTACCAGTACCCCCTGTATATAGCCTCCACATTGACTCTGTACCAGTACCCCCTGTATATAGCCTCCACATTGACTCTGTACCAGTACCCCCTGTATATAGCCTCCACATTGACTCTGTACCGGTACCCATTGTATATAGCCTCCACATTGACTCTGTACCAGTACCCCCTGTATATAGCCTCCACATTGACTCTGTACCAGTACCCCCTGTATATAGCCTCCACATTGACTCTGTACCAGTACCCCCTGTATATAGCCTCCACATTGACTCTGTACCAGTACCCCTTGTATATAGTCTCCACATTGACTCTGTACCAGTACCCCCTGTATATAGTCTCCAAATTGACTCTGTACCAGTACCCCCTGTATATAGCCTCCACATTGACTCTGTACCAGTACCCCCTGTATATAGACTCCACATTGACTCTGTACCAGTACCCCCTGTATACAGCCTCCACATTGACTCTGTACCAGTACCACCTGTATATAGCCTCCACATTGACTCTGTACCAGTACCCCCTGTATACAGCCTCCACATTGACTCTGTACCAGTACCCCCTGTATATAGCCTCCACAATGTGGAGAGTCAATGTAGAATCATATTGCAAATGCACGTGCACTGGTACAGAGTCAATGTAGAGTCTATATACAGGGGGTACTGGTACAGAGTCAAAGTGGAGGCTATATACAGGGGGGTACTGGTACAGAGTCAATGTGGAGGCTATATACAGGGGGTACCGGTACAGAGTCAATGTGGAGGCTATATACAGGGGGTACTGGTACAGAGTCAATGTGGAGGCTATATACAGGGGGTACTGGTACAGAGTCAATGTGGAGACTACATTGACTCTGTACCAGTACCCCCTGTATATAGCCTCCACATTGACTCTGTACCAGTACCCCCTGTATATAGTCTCTACATTGACTCTGTACCAGTACCCCCTGTATATAGCCTCCACATTGACTCTGTACCAGTACCCCCTGTATATAGCCTCCACAATGACTCTGTACTGGTACCCCCTGTATATAGCCTCCACATTGACTCTGTACCAGTACCCCCTGTATATAGTCTCCACAATGACTCTGTACTGGTACCCCCTGTATATAGCCTCCACATTGACTCTGTACCAGTACCCCCTGTATATAGTCTCCACATTGACTCTGTACCAGTACCCCCTGTATATAGTCTCCACATTGACTCTGTACCAGTACCCCCTGTATATAGCCTCCACATTGACTCTGTACCAGTACCCCCTGTATATAGCCTCCACATTGACTCTGTACCAGTACCCCCTGTATATAGCCTCCACATTGACTCTGTACCAGTACCCCCTGTATATAGCCTCTACATTGACTCTGTACCAGTACCCCCTGTATATAGCCTCCACATTGACTCTGTACCAGTACCCCCTGTATATAGCCTCCACATTGACTCTGTACCAGTAGCCCCTGTATATAACCTCCACATTGACTCTGTACCAGTACCCCCTGTATATAGCCTCTACATTGACTCTGTACCAGTACCCCCTGTATATAGCCTCCACATTGACTCTGTACCAGTACCCCCTGTATATAGCCTCCACATTGACTCTGTACCAGTACCCCCTGTATATAGCCTCCACGTTGACTCTGTACCAGTACCCCCTGTATATAGCCTCCACATTGACTCTGTACCAGTACCCCCTGTATATAGCCTCCACATTGACTCTGTACCAGTACCCCCTGTATATAGCCTCCACATTGACTCTGTACCAGTACCCCCTGTATATAGCCTCCACATTGACTCTGTACCAGTACCCCCTGTATATAGCCTCCACATTGACTCTGTACCAGTACCCCCTGTATATAGCCTCCACATTGACTATGTACCAGTACCCCCTGTATATAGCCTCCACATTGACTCTGTACCAGTCCCCCCTGTATATAGCCTCTACATTGACTCTGTACCAGTACCCCCTGTATATAGCCTCCACATTGACTCTGTACCAGTCCCCCCTGTATATAGCCTCTACATTGACTCTGTACCAGTACCCCCTGTATATAGCCTCCACATTGACTCTGTACCAGTACCCCCTGTATATAGCCTCCACATTGACTCTGTACCAGTACCCCCTGTATATAGCCTCTACATTGACTCTGTACCAGTACCCCCTGTATATAGCCTCCACATTGACTCTGTACCAGTACCCCCTGTATATAGTCTCCACATTGACTCTGTACCAGTACCCCCTGTATATAGACTCCACATTGACTCTGTACCAGTACCCCCTGTATATAGCCTCCACATTGACTCTGTACCAGTACCCCCCTGTATATAGCCTCCACATTGACTCTGTACCAGTACCCCCCTGTATATAGCCTCCACATTGACTCTGTACCAGTACCCCCTGTATATAGCCTCCACATTGACTCTGTACCAGTACCCCCTGTATATAGCCTCCACATTGACTCTGTACCAGTACCCCCCTGTATATAGCCTCCACATTGACTCTGTACCAGTACCCCCTGTATATAGCCTCCACATTGACTCTGTACCAGTACCCCCTGTATATAGCCTCCACATTGACTCTGTACCAGTACCCCCTGTATATAGCCTCCACATTGACTCTGTACCGGTACCCATTGTATATAGCCTCCACATTGACTCTGTACCAGTACCCCCTGTATATAGCCTCCACATTGACTCTGTACCAGTACCCCCTGTATATAGCCTCCACATTGACTCTGTACCAGTACCCCCTGTATATAGCCTCCACATTGACTCTGTACCAGTACCCCTTGTATATAGTCTCCACATTGACTCTGTACCAGTACCCCCTGTATATAGTCTCCAAATTGACTCTGTACCAGTACCCCCTGTATATAGCCTCCACATTGACTCTGTACCAGTACCCCCTGTATATAGACTCCACATTGACTCTGTACCAGTACCCCCTGTATACAGCCTCCACATTGACTCTGTACCAGTACCACCTGTATATAGCCTCCACATTGACTCTGTACCAGTACCCCCTGTATACAGCCTCCACATTGACTCTGTACCAGTACCCCCTGTATATAGCCTCCACAATGTGGAGAGTCAATGTAGAATCATATTGCAAATGCACGTGCACTGGTACAGAGTCAATGTAGAGTCTATATACAGGGGGTACTGGTACAGAGTCAAAGTGGAGGCTATATACAGGGGGGTACTGGTACAGAGTCAATGTGGAGGCTATATACAGGGGGTACCGGTACAGAGTCAATGTGGAGGCTATATACAGGGGGTACTGGTACAGAGTCAATGTGGAGGCTATATACAGGGGGTACTGGTACAGAGTCAATGTGGAGACTACATTGACTCTGTACCAGTACCCCCTGTATATAGCCTCCACATTGACTCTGTACCAGTACCCCCTGTATATAGCCTCCACACTGACTCTGTACCGGTACCCCCTGTATATAGCCTCCACACTGACTCTGTACCGGTACCCCCTGTATATAGCCTCCACATTGACTCTGTACCAGTACCCCCTGTATATAGCCTCCACATTGACTCTGTACCAGTACCCCCTGTATATAGTCTCCACATTGACTCTGTACCAGTACCCCCTGTATATAGCCTCCACATTGACTCTGTACCAGTACCCCCTGTATATAGCCTCCACATTGACTCTGTACCGGTACCCCCTGTATATAGCCTCCACATTGACTCTGTACCAGTACCCCCTGTATATAGCCTCCACATTGACTCTGTACCGGTACCCCCTGTATATAGCCTCCACATTGACTCTGTACCGGTACCCCCTGTATATAGCCTCCACATTGACTCTGTACCAGTACCCCCTGTATATATTGTTATTTTACTGCTGCTCTTACTTTACTTGTTACTTTTATTTCTTATTCTTCTCTGTGTTTTTTTAAACTGCACTGTTGGTTAGGGGCTCGTAAGTCAGCATTTCACTGGAGGGTGAAACTGTAACACCTGTTGTATTCGGCGCAAGTGACTAATAACATTTGATTTGATTTATTATATTAAATGGCTGGATCAATTCATATCTTCATCGAAATTACGGATTGCCTCTCATCCTCTTGTCGTTCCCTTACGCCAATAGTTTGTACATCTCAACTGTCAGTAGAAACCACATTTGTTTAAGCAAGTCAGCCGTATCAGCTATGTTTTTTTTTTAAAGGCAGTAAATGAGGCTGAATGAACTGTTTTGCTGCCAGACAAGGTTCCGCTGATAGCCAGGTGTAGGGGGTGTTGGGACTGCTGTCGGGACAGCTTTATGTAGGGCCCTAACAGTTTGTGGGCACCATTTGTCACTGTTATAGTGCAATTAATGTATTGTTTAGTGTTGTGTAGTGACTTTGCTGGCATGCATCCCACTTTTAAACATTTTTTTCACCATGCTAAAATCGCTAATGCTAATGATGTGTAGTAAAATGTTCAGGTTTCAGGGCCTCCCGGGTGGCGCAGCGGTCTAAGGCACTACATCACAGTGCTAGAGGCACCAAACTTTCAAATAGCTCTTTGTTGACTGTTGCTGGGTGTTATTGACCTCCTGTACCGTGCCCAAAGATTTCTCCTGGCCCCTTACACTAAATCTGAATTTGTCCTGCTAGGTGACCTAAACTGGGACATGCTTAAACCACCTGACCAAGTCCTAAAGTAACGGGACTCCCTAAATCTTTCTCAGATTGTTACCAATCCCACAAGGTATAACTCCAAACACCCAGAAAAGGCTAATCTCCTCAATGTTATATCCTCACAAATAATCCTGATAGGTATCAGTCTGGTGTTTTCTGTAATGACCTTAGTGATCACTGTTTTACAGCCTGTGTTCATAATGGCTGCTCAGTGAAAAGACCTGTCCTCATTTGTCAAAGATACTTGCTAAAAAACTTTAATGAGCAAGCCTGGCCTCTGTAAATTGGTATAGAATCAGCTTGATCCCCTCTGTCGAAGACGCTTGGACCTTCTTTTTTGATATTTTAAGTGGTAGTGTTAGCCCCAAGAAGTCCTGGAGAATAAACCCTCCTCCTCACAGCTCCCCAATGTCCCTTAAAGTTGATGTGGTTTTTACTGACAAGGAGCACATGGCTGAGCTCTTTAATCACCACTTCATTAAGTCAGGATTCCTATTTGACTCAGCCATGCATCCTTGCCCGTCCAACATCTCCTCAGCTCCCACCCCTTCTAATGCGACTATCCCCGATGCTTCTCCCTCTTTTTCTCCTGCCCCGCTACAAAGTTTCCGAGGTGCTAAACGAGCTCCTTAAACTTGACCCCAAAAACCATCTGGGTCAGGTCAGCCACGGTTCGTCCTTTATTTAAAGACTCCATCATCACTCTTACTGAGACTTGTGGCTGCTTTGCATGATGTATTGTTGTCTCCACCTTCTTGCCCTTTGTGCTGTTGTCTGTGCCCAATAATGTTTGTACCATGTTTTGGGCGGCTACTATGTTGTGCTGCTGCCATGTTGTTGTCATGTTGTGTTGCTACCATGCTGTGTTGTCATGTGTTGCTGCCTTGCTATGTTGTCGTCTTTATGTAGTGTTGTGTTGTCTCTCTTGTTGTGTTTTGTCCTATATTTTTATTTAATATATTTTTAATCCCAGTCCCCGTCCCCGCAGGAGGCCTTTTGCCTTCTGGTAGTCCGTCATTGTAAATAAGAACTTGCCTAGTTAAATAAAGGTTAAATAAATAGATCCGAGATCGACACCGGGCTGTGACACAGCCGGCCGCGACCGGAAGACCCATGAGGCGGTCCACGATTGGACGAAATTGGGGAGAAAAAGAGGTAAAAAAAAAAGAAAAATACGTTCAGGTTTCAAAATGCCTCATTACAAAGTGGTGCGTGACTGATGAAGCCCGCATGTGCTGTTTGAGATACTGTAGCAGCAGCTCTCACGCTATCTGACAGATTTTACACTCAAAGGTTTTTCATCTGTAGGCTGTGTGATAAATAAGATACATAACGAATATACTGTACACACATCCAATTTTTAATTCCACTAAAATAATGCTATTTCATCTATAGACCGATAAATGTACCGTGCATTCGGAAAAGTATTCAGACCCCTTGACTTTTTCCATATTTCGTTACGTTACTATCACGTTTCAGGTAAGACCCAAATGCAGACTGCTTTGAAGTAGCAATGTTTATTACAGAAACAGGGGCAGGCAAACGACAGGTCAAGGCAGGGGTTGATAATCCAGAGTAGTGGGGCAAAGGTACAGGTTCAGGGTCAGGGTCAGGGTCAGGGTCAGGCAGAGCAGTCAGGCAAGCGGGCTCAGAGTCAGGAGAGGCAAGTGTCAAAACCAGGAGGGCGAGAAAAAGAGAGACTGATAAAAGCAGGAGCTGAGAAAATGCTGGTTGACTTGACAAACAAGACGAACTGGCCACAGACGAACAGAGAACAGGGGTATGAGTACCCAGGGGATAATGGAGAAGGTGGGAGACACCTGGAGACAAGCACAAGGACAGGTGAAACAGATCAGGGCGTGGATTAAATTGTTGTTTTTCCTTGTCAAACTACACACAATAACCCATAATGATGAAGCAAAAACAGATACAATACAAGCTTGGCACACCTGTATTTAAGGAGTTTCTTCCATTCTTCTCTGCAGATCCTCTCAAGCTGTCAGGTTGGATGGGGAGCGTTGCTGCACATCTATTTTCAGGTCTCTCCAGAGATGTTCAATCGGGTTCAAGTCCGGGCTCTGGCTGGGCCACTCAAGGACATTCAGAGACTGTCCCAAAGCCACTGCAGCGTTGTCTTGGCTGTGTGCTTAGGGTTGTTGTCCTGTTGGAAGGTGAACCTTCACCCCAGTTTGAGGTCCTGAATGCTCTGGAGCATGTTTTCATCAAGGATCTCTCTGTACTTTGCTCCATTCATCTTTCCCTCGATCCTGACTAGTCTCCCTGCAGCTGAAAAATATGATAATGCCACCACCATGCTTAACCGTAGGGATGATGCCAGGTTTCCTCCAGACATGACACTTGGCATTCAGTCCAAAGAGTTTTTCCTCAAACCAGAGAATCTTGTTTCTCATGGTCTAAGAGTCCTTTGGTGCCTTTTCAGAGGAGTGGCTTCCGCCTGACCACTCTACCACAAAGGCCTGATTGGTGGAGTTCTGCAGAGATGGTTGTCCTTCTGGAAGGTTCTCCCATCTCCAACTCTGGAGCTCTGTCAGAATGACCATCGGGTTCTTGGTCACCTCCCTGACCAAGGCCTTTTTTCCCCGATTGCTCAGTTTGGCCGGTCAGCCAGCTCTAGGAAGATTCTTGGCGGCTCCAAACGTCTTCCATTTAAGAATTATGGAAGCCGCTGTGTTCTTGGGGACCTTCAATGCTGCGGACATTTCTTGGTACCCTGTGTCTCGACACAATCTTCTCTCGGAGCTCTACGGATAATTCCTTCGACCTCATGGCTTGGTTATTGCTCTGACATGCACTGTCAACTGTGGGACCGTATGTAGACAGGTGTGTGCCTTTCCAAATCATGTCCAATCAATTGAATTTACCACAGGTGGACTCTAATCAAGTTGTAGAAACATTTCAAGGATGATCAATGGAAACCAGGTGCACCTGAGCTCAATTTCGAATCTCATAGCAATGGATCTGAATATTTATGTTTTTTTATTTTGCATACATTTGTAAACATTTCTAAAAACCTGTTTTCACTTTGTCATTATGGGGTTTTATGATGTCATTATGGGGTATTGTGATGCCATTATTAGGGTATTGTGATGTCATTATTAGGGTATTGTGATGTCATTATGGGTATTGTGATGCCATTATTAGGGTATTGTGATGTCATTATGGGGTATTGTGATGTCATTATGGGGTATTGTGATGTCATTATGGGGTATTGTGTGTAGATTGATGAGGAAAAACATTAGTTTAATCCTTTTTAGAATAAGTAACGTAACAAAATGTGGAAAAGGGAAGGGAACTGAATACTTGGGGTGGCAGGTAGACTAGTGATTAGAGGCAGGTAGACTAGTGATTAGAGGCAGGTAGACTAGTGATTAGAGGCAGGTAGCCTAGTGATTAGAGGCAGGTAGACTAGTGATTAGAGGCAGGTAGACTAGTGATTAGAGGCAGGTAGACTAGTGATTAGAGGCAGGTAGCCTAGTGATTAGAGGCAGGTAGCCTAGTGATTAGAGGCAGGTAGACTAGTGATTAGAGGCAGGTAGACTAGTGATTAGAGGCAGGTAGATTAGTGATTAGAGCGTTGGACTAGTAACTGAAAGGTTGTTAGATCAAATCCCTGAGCCGACAAGGTAAAAATCTGTCCTTCTGCCCCCTGAACAAGGCAGTTAACCCACTGTTCCTAGGCCGTCATTGTAAATTAGAATTTGTTCTGAACTGACTTGCCTAGTTAAATAAAGTTTAACGAAAAATAAAATAAAGAATACTTTCCGAATGTATTTACATCAATTAAAGAGTTAAAATATAATATAATAATATTTAGCATTTAATTTTTTTTTATTCTTCTTCTGGACAATTGGTCACCAATTTTATTTATTGTCTTGAAAAAAAAAAATTGGCCCTGGACATACTCAGCTTCTACACTGGATGTACAAGGCATTTGACACAAATGGTTGTGATACAATAGATTTGTTTGATGAGTTTTATAAGGCTTATACAACCATTGTTGTTGTCAAATGTGTTATACATATGCAGTACAACCTGAGTATGTAGTATGCAGTACAACCTGAGTATGTAGTACAACCTGAGTATGCAGTACAACCTGAGTATGCAGTACAACCTGAGTATGTAGTATGCCGTACAACCTGAGTATGCAGTACAACCTGAGTATGTAGTATGCAGTACAACCTGAGTATGCAGTACAACCTGAGTATGCAGTACAACCTGAGTATGTAGTATGCAGTACAACCTGAGTATGCAGTACAACCTGAGTATGTAGTATGCAGTACAACCTGAGTATGCAGTACAACCTGAGTATGCAGTACAACCTGAGTATGTAGTATGCAGTACAACCTGAGTATGCTGTACAACCTTAGTATGCAGTACAACCTGAGTATGTAGTATGCAGTACAACCTGAGTATGCAGTACAACCTGAGTATGCAGTACAACCTGAGTATGTAGTATGATCTACAACCAGAGTATGCAGTGCAACCTGAGTATGTAGTATGCAGTACAACCTGAGTATGCAGTACAACCTGAGTATGCGGTACAACTTGAGTATGTAGTATGCAGTACAACCTGAGTATGCAGTACAACCTGAGTATGCAGTACAACCTGAGTATGCAGTACAACCTGAGTATGTAGTATGCAGTACAACCTGAGTATGTAGTGGGGCCCGAAACCACCTGAGAGGAACAAACGTCTACAGCGATATAGCGATCAGACAACAGCTTTGCCAGCTTGACAAAAGGTATATAACCTAAAACACTTACCTCATGGGATATCACCTACCGTGATAGGACTGCTCTGTTCATGGTGTAGTGGGAATTTAAGTGGTAATGTTGTAATAGCCGAAAGCGAAGAGATGCTATGGATCAACAGAGATAGCTGAAAAAGGGTTCTCTCTCTCTCTCTCTCTCTAGCTTGTTCTCTCTCCCTCTAGCGTGCTCTCTCTCTCTCTCTCTCTCTCTCTCTCTAGCTTGCTCTCTATACCTCTCGCTCTCTCTAGCTCTCTATATCTTTCTCTCTCTCTCTTTCTCTCCCTTTCTCCCTCTCTCTTTCTTTCCCTTTCTCCCTCTAGCATGCTCTCTCTCTCTCTCTCTCTCTCTCTCTCTCTCTCTCTCTCTCTCTTTCTCTCCCTTTCTCCCTCTCTCTCTCTTTCCCTTTCTCCCTCTAGCATGCTCTCTCTCTCTCTCTCTCTCTCTCTCTCTCTCCCTTTCTCCCTCTAGTGTGCTCTCTCTCTAAATAAACATAAATATAGCTTGTATTTGCAATGGTGATTGTGTTCCACTGGTTTCCCTTTTCTTGTGCAACAGGTCACACATATTGCTGCTGTGATGCACATTGTACTATTTCACCTAATAGATATGTGAGTTTATCAAAATTGTATTTAAAAAAAAATATTTGTGGGTCTGTGTTGTCTGAGGGAAATATGTGTCTCTAATATTAAGAAGTGCAGCTCAGTTTCCACCTCATTTTGTGGACAGTGGGCACATAGCCTGTCCTCTCTTGAGAGCCAGGTCTGCCTACGGCGGCCTTTCTCAATAGCAAGGCTATGCTCACTGAGTCTGTACATAGTCAAAGCTTTCCTTAAGTTTGGGTCAGTCACAGTGGTCAGGTATTCTGCCACTGTGTACTCTCGGTTTAGGGCCAAATAACATTCCAGTTTGCTCAGTTTTTTGTTGTTGTTGATTCTTTCCAATGTGTCAAGTAATTATCTTTTTGTTTTCTCATGATTTGGTTGGGTCTAATTGTGTTGCTGTCCTGGGGCTCTGTGGGGTCTGTTTGTGTTTGTGAGCAGAGTCCCCGTACTAGCTGGCAGAGGGGGGTCTCCCTCCAGGTTCATCTCTCTGTAGGTCAAGTATTTTTAGCCAGATACTAATTGGTGTGTCACATTGTATGTTCCTTTTGACGGCATAGAAGGCCCTTCTTGCCTTGTCTTTCAGATCGTTCACAGCTTTGTGGATGTTACCTGTGACGCTGATGTTTAGGCCGTGGTAGGCATAGTTTTTTGTGTGCTCTAGGGCAACGGTGTCTAGATGGAATTTGTATTTGTGGTCCTGGAAACTGGACCTTTTTTGGACACCATTATTTTGGAACACCATTATTTGTCTTACTGAGATTTACTGTCAGGGCCCAGGTCTGACTGAATCTGTGCAGAAGATCTAGGTGCTGCTGTAGGCCCTCCTTGGTTGGGGACAGAAACACCAGATCATCTGCAAACAGTAGACGTTTGATTTTTGAGTTCAGTAGGGTGAGGCCGGCTGCTGCAGACTGTTCTAGTGCCCTCGCCAATTAATTGATATATATGTTGAAGAGGGTGGGGCTCAAGCTGCATCCCTGTCTCAACCCACGGCCCCGTGGAATGACATTTGAGTGTTTTTTTCGCTCTTGTTGTTTGTGTACATGGATTTTATAATGTCATTTGTTTTTCCCCCAACACCACATTCCATCCATTTGTATAGCAGGCCCTTATGCTAAATTGAGTCAAGAGCTTTTTTGAAGTCAACAAAGCATGAGAAGACTTTGACTTTGTTTTGGTTTGTTTGTTTGTCAAGGGTGTGCATACGTGGTCTGTCGTACAGTATTTTGGTAAAAACCCATTTGACATTTGCTCAGGACATTGTTTTCACTGAGGAAATGTAGGAGTCTGCTGTTAATGATAATGCAGAGGATTTTCCAAAGATGGCTGTCGACGCATATCCCACAGTAGTTATTGGGGTCGAATTTGTCTCCACTTTTGTGAATTTGGGGTGATCAGACACTTCAAAAATATTGAGGAAGATGTCAGAGCTGAGGATGATGTTAAAGAGTTTAAGTATAGCCAATTGGAATTTATGGTCTGTATATTTCATTTAGGATACTCTCTCTGATGGTTTGGAACAGAGAATCAATGATTATGTCCCTAGGACAGGAAGGGCTGGGAGTAAAGTGTTAAAGTGAGGTGATTGATAGATAAGGGCTGAACCTAAAAGAGACAGAGGAAGGTGGCAGTGTGAGTGTCCCTATTCATTCAACAACAGTCAATATCCTGGACCTGCTCTGTCTGTCTGTCTGTCTCTCTCTCTCTCTCTCTCTCTCCCTCTCTCTGTCTCCCTCTTTCTCCCTATCTATGTCTGTCTCTCTGTCTCTCTCCCTCTTTCACTCTCTTTCTCGTTCTCTCTCTGTCTCTCTCGTGTGTGCATGTGTGCGCAGGTGCGTACACACACGTGTGTGTGAGTGCATGACTTCCTGCCTGTCCTTAGTCTGTGATTAAAAAACAGGGTTCAGCCACTCACACCAACAGCTCTCTACAGCTCACTCTTTGAGGCCAAATAGCACCTTGTTGACTCTCCAAATCAACCATTACATTTTCCCAAACTAGCATAGGGTTCCCATTTGTCTTAAAATGGGTCCCATTTGGTTAGTTACTAGTCTTACCGGCCACATTAATGGCTTTTAACTGTGGGAACAAACTAGTTAGTCAGAGAAAATGGGCCCCAAATACAATATATATTTCTTTATCAGAGTTGAGTTGACATTAAAAATAAATGCAGTACATTTTAGGCTGACTAAGTACTTTCCGAACCATCTGTTAGTTGCATTATTTAGTTAAATGACCACATCCTATCCTGAGTCATCGTCGTGCTTCCCATCTAGCTTTCTTTTTAAATTAATATCTCACGTTGTGGATACCACCAAAACTAAAACCACATCCAATGGGTGGCACACGCTGGTTTTACAACCCTCAAACTGTGCTTTTAATCATAAAATGGAAACTAAACCGTTATGTTACTCCATAGTGAGTCTCTAGACGACTTCACTGGATGATAGATAGCAATTAATGGAACTGGAGATTGCCAATAGTGTTAATGCTGTACAAATCAATCAGCTGGGGGGGAGGAGAGGGAGGGAGGGAGGGAGGGAGGGAGGGAGGGAGGGAGGGAGGGAGGGAGGGAGGGAGGGAGAGAGAGAGAGAGGGAGAGAGAGAGAGAGAGAGAGAGAGAGAGAGAGAGAGAGAGAGAGAGAGAGAGAGAGAGAGAGAATTCATGAGCCATGATGCAGAGGTAAAGATGAATAAATCAAAAGCCTGATCTTCATTAGAGTCTACATTGGTACAGAGAGCTTTGGGTTTATGCTCACGAATTGATTCAGCATGTTGGAGGAGGCGTGCAGGTATGTGTGTCTGTGTTTTCAGCATTCCCTTGATTACAAATATGCTTACTGGTCCCAGATCTGTTTATGTTGTATAACCAATGGCTGTTGTCATGCCAACATGTTTAAGATCTGGGCCCAGTACCACAGTACATTAGTTAGTAATAGACATACAGATGTAGGGTCTTAATTTGATCACCCGGTTGCAGGATAACTTTTCTGCGATGCAGGAAATGTCAAATGTTTACTGTATTTGACGATTGAAACGGCTTCTGAAGTTTGTAATTTCCACTTTGAAATGTAAGACTTAATTTTCCCTTACGAAAAATGTATCAACCCCTACAAAAATGTCTATGAATTATAATCCACGTAATAATTTACATTTCCTGTTGCTGCAGGATTATTTTCCTGCTGTAGCAAACTGGCTCAAATTAAGATCCTACATAGTATGTGAAAAATCTTCTTTAAATGAGGAAATCTGAATGAAATACGCTGTGGATATCACTTTGTTGACCTGTAGTTTGTGTGAGTGTGTGTGTGTGTGTGTGTGTGTGTGTGTGTGTGTGTGTGTGTGTGTGTAAATGCGTGTGTGTGTGTGTGTGTGTGTGTGTGTGTGTGTGTGTTTGTGAATGCGTGTGAATGCGAATGCATGGGGAAAAAAATACTATCTAAACTCGCAATAAAAAAAACTACTTTGTTGGCTGATTACTAACAGTTTCTAATAAATTCCAAGCCCAGAACTCTTAAAAACATAACCAATAATTACGCAATAAGGTCATACAACATTGTTATGATCACCAAAATAGCAATAGGCTACAACTTGTTGCAGCAACACCACATGGCTTAAACAATAGAATAAACTATTATTTCAGATGTAAAACCAAACAGTGTTTCGCTGTCCAGAGACTCACGGTGCTGAAGTTGCGTGGCCCGCAGACCTCTCCCTGGAAGCGGCAGTAAAGCAGCATCTCCTCCATCTGGTGACCGAGGCGGTCCAGGAGCTGCAGCATGGACGGCTGAGACTCCAAAGGAGGAGGCAGAAAGTGGTTGAAGTCCAGGATCCGAGAGAGCGGTGACCACGGTGGTTCGTTGCTGCTGCTGCTGCTGTCTGTGAGCACGTCCCTGGCACCGGGGGACACTTGCCAGTTCCTCCCTAGAAGTCCTAACCATCTTCCCGCGCTGAATATGTCCGGTTTCTTCATGCGACGCGGTATGAGGAGGTTCTGGTTGCAGATGGTCACCGCGGGGAAAACAAGACGTTTGGCGTACACCATATGCGCCTTGGTGTGCACGGGAGAAGAGAGGAGGTACCGGACTCGGTTTGAGGACCAGGTGAACAGGAGAGCGACAGCTGTGAGGAAAGCCAGCAGCCAGGCGAGTCTCCGGGGGTAGGAGCCGCTCAGAAATACATGTCTCAGTCCATGGAAGGTAGTATGTTTCAAGAACAGCTTCCCTGCTTCCGCGAGAGAGTCCGGCGTTCTGCTGGCTTTCGCTACTGAATCGCACTGACACATATTTGGAGATACAGGAGGTGCGCCGGATCGAGACCGACCCGACAACCGCAGCTGGCATCAGTCCCGGTCCTGCATTCAGAGTGGAATCAAAGCGCCAATTCAGACGGCTCTGTTTTCTGTCTATCAATTAGTTCTTGTTGGGAGAGCGATCCAGGGCACATCTATGAGCCCGTCAGAGCCCGTCAGAGCGTGCGCTCTCTTCTCCCTCATGCACTGAGTATTCTCTCTCTCTCTCTCTCTGGTTGTAGGAGGTTGCCTGTGAGGGTAATCTGTCTTCTGTCACAATACAGGCAGAGAGAACGCTCCCTATTCATGGGGTAGGTTAGGTAAGTTGTTCAAGATGATTTAGAGTCTCGTATCCTTCTAGCTGCAGAAGCACAGAACAGCTGCCGTTTAACCAACTCAGTCTAAATCCGGAGAAACAAAACGGTCATAAAAAATATGAAAACATTGCAAAGGAAACACAGAAACTATTTATCCGTATCCGTAATCCAACGAAAAATAATAAATAATCAGCTAACCAAAACAAATCACATCAGACTCAATGAATGGCCTCTCTGTCCCTAACGCAATGTGTTGTTTCTTTTGCTTGGTTACATTTCCTTGTTTTACATCACCATCACCAAATGTCTCTGGTGCATCTCTCTCTCTCTTTCTCCGTCTCTCTCTCTGTCACATCTCTCTCTCTCTCTCTCTTGGTCTCTGATGCATCTCTCTCTCTGTCGGTCTCTGGTGCATCTCTCTCTCTCTCGGTCTCTGGTGCATCTCTCTCTCTCGGTCTCTGGTGCATCTCTCTCTCTCGGTCTCTGGTGCATCTCTCTCTCTCTCTCGGTCTCTGGTGCATCTCTCTCTCTCGGTCTCTGGTACATCTCTCTCTCGGTCTCTGGTGCATCTCTCTCTCTCTCGGTCTCTGGTGCATCTCTCTCTTTCGGTCTCTGGTGCATCTCTCTCTCTAGGTCTCTGGTGCATCTCTCTCTCTCTCTCTCTCGGTCTCTGGTGCATCTCTCTCTCTCTCTCTCGTCTCTGGTGCATCTCTCTCTCTCTCGGTCTCTGGTGCATCTCTCTCTCTCTCTCTCTCTCTCTCTCTCTCTCTCTCTTGGTCTCTGGTGCATCTCTTTCTCTCTCTCTCTCTCTTAGTCTCTAGTGCATCTCTCTCTCTCTCTCTTGGTCTCTGGTGCATTTCTCTCTCTCTCTCTCTCGGTCTCTGGTGCATCTCTCTCTCTCGGTCTCTGGTGCATCTCTCTCTCTCTCTCTCGGTCTCTGGTGCATCTCTCTCTCTCTCTCTCTCTCTCTCTCTCTCTCGGTCTCTGGTGCATCTCTCTCTCTCTCTCGGTGTCTGGTGCATCTCTCTCTCTCTCCCTCTCTCTCGGTCTCTGGTGCATCTCTCTCTCTCTCTCTCTCTCTCTCTCTCTCTCTCTCTCTCTCTCTCTCTCTCTCTCTCTCTCGGTCTCCCTCCTAGACTGCTCATACATACTGTTAATCTCCTGTCCTAGATGTGAGTTTAGTGCCTACAGTACATCTGTGATTGGTCTACAGTACAGTGGTGATTACTATACAGTAGAGTGGTCATTACCCATTCCTCTTTCTTTTCCAGACCATCCCTTAACCTTCCTTCCCCCATTCCCCCTTCTTCCCCCATTCCCCCTTCCTCCCCCAATTCCTTCTTCCTCCCCCCATTCCCCCTTCTTCCCCCAATCCCCCTTCCTCCCCCCATTCCTCCTTCATTCCCCTATCCCCCCCCATTACTCCTTCATTCCCCATTCCCCCCCACCCCCCATTACTCCTTCATTCCCCCTTTTCTCCTTCATTCCCCATTCCCTCTCCATCCCTCCCCCCATTCCTCCAGGCCTTCATTCCTTCTTCCCAAAGCTAGGCCCACCTTCGTCTACGCGTCACTACATACATACATTTTTCATTTCCAAAGGATGCATTTCTTTTTCTTATTGTATGTCTTCCAACGTAACACCAGTACTTAGTACTCCAGCTGGTGAACTTTACTCTATAGGCCTAAAACACCTTTAATCTTCACATCGCTGGACACAGGGTGATACAAAATTAAGGTATCCTAGTGGTTAGAGCTCTCTATCTCTAGTGGATAGAGTGTAGAGGAGGCAGGTAACCTAGTGGTTAGAGCTCTCTATCTCTAGTGGATAGAGTGTAGAGGCGGCAGGTGTCCTAGTGGTTAGAGCTCTCTATCTCTAGTGGATAGAGTGTAGAGGCGGCAGGTATCCTAGTGGTTAGAGCGCTCTATCTCTAGTGGATAGAGTGTAGAGGCGGCAGGTATCCTAGTGGTTAGAGCGGCAGGTATCCTAGTGGTTAGAGCGCTCTATCTCTAGTGGATAGAGTGTAGAGGCGGCAGGTATCCTAGTGGTTAGAGCGGCAGGTAGCCTAGTGGTTAGAGCTCTCTATCTCTAGTGGATAGAGTGTAGAGGCGGCAGGTGTCCTAGTGGTTAGAGCTCTCTATCTCTAGTGGATAGACTGTAGAGGCGGCAGGTATCCTAGTGGTTAGAGCTCTCTATCTCTAGTGGATAGAGTGTAGAGGCGGCAGGTATCCTAGTGGTTAGAGCAGCAGGTAGCCTAGTGGTTAGAGCGGCAGGTAGTCTAGTGGTTAGAGGAGACAGGTAGCCTAGTGGTTAGAGAGGCAGGTAGCCTGGTGGTTAGAGGAGGCAGGTAGTCTAGTGGTTAGAGGAGGCAGGTAGTCTAGTGGTTAGAGAGGCAGGTAGCCTGGCGGTTAGAGGAGGCAGGTAGTCTAGTGGTTAGAGAGGCAGGTAGTCTAGTGGTTAGAGCGACAGGTAGTCTAGCGGTTAGAGGAGGCAGGTAGCCTAGTGGTTAGAGGAGGCAGGTAGTCTAGTGGTTAGAGCGACAGGTAGTCTAGTGGTTAGAGGAGGCAGGTAGCCTAGTGGTTAGAGGAGGCAGGTAGCCTAGTGGTTAGAGGAGGCAGGTAGTCTAGTGGTTAGAGGAGGCAGGTAGTCTAGTGGTCAGAGCGACAGGTAGCCTAGCGGTCAGAGCGACAGGTAGTCTAGTGGTTAGAGGAGGCAGGTAGCCTAGTGGTTAGAGAGGCAGGTAGCCTAGTGGTTAGAGAGGCAGGTAGTCTAGTGGTTAGAGAGGCAGGTAGCCTGGCGGTTAGAGGAGGTAGGTAGCCTAGCGGTTAGAGGAGGCAGGTAGTCTAGTGGTTAAAGGAGGCAGGTAGTCTAGTGGTTAGAGAGGCAGGTAGCCTAGCGGTTAGAGGAGGCAGGTAGTCTAGTGGTTAGAGGAGGCAGGTAGCCTAGTGGTTAGAGAGGCAGGTAGCCTAGTGGTTAGAGAGGCAGGTAGTCTAGTGGTTAGAGAGGCAGGTAGCCTAGTGGTTAGAAGAGGCAGGTAGGCTAGTGGTTAGAGGAGGCAGGTAGTCTAGTGGTTAGAGAGGCAGGTAGGCTAGTGGTTAGAGGAGGCAGGTAGCCTAGTGGTTAGAGGAGGCAGGTAGCCTAGCGGTCAGAGCGACAGGTAGCCTAGCGGTCAGAGCGTTGGGCCAGTAACCGAAAGGTTGCTAAATCGAATCCCAGAGCTGACAAGGTATAAATCTGTCATTCTGCCCCCTGAACAAGGCAGTTAACCCACTGTTCCTAGGCTGTCGTTCTGCCCCTGAACAAGGCAGTTAACCCACTGTTCCTAGGCTGTCGTTCTGCCCCTGAACAAGGCAGTTAACCCACTGTTCCTAGGCTGTCATTCTGCCCCTGAACAAGGCAGTTAACCCACTGTTCCTAGGCTGTCGTTCTGCCCCTGAACAAGGCAGTTAACCCACTGTTCCTAGGCTGTCGTTCTGCCCCTGAACAAGGCAGTTAACCCACTGTTCCTAGGCTGTCGTTCTGCCCCTGAACAAGGCAGTTAACCCACTGTTCCTAGGCTGTCGTTCTGCCCCTGAACAAGGCAGTTAACCCACTGTTCCTAGGCTGTCGTTCTGCCCCTGAACAAGGCAGTTAACCCACTGTTCCTAGGCTGTCGTTCTGACCCTGAACAAGGCAGTTAACCCACTGTTCCTAGGCTGTCGTTCTGCCCCTGAACAAGGCAGTTAACCCACTGTTCCTAGGCTGTCATTCTGCCCCTGAACAAGGCATTTAACCCACTGTTCCTAGGCTGTCGTTCTGCCCCTGAACAAGGCAGTTAACCCACTGTTCCTAGGCTGTCGTTCTGCCCCTGAACAAGGCAGTTAACCCACTGTTCCTAGGCTGTCGTTCTGCCCCTGAACAAGGCATTTAACCCACTGTTCCTAGGCTGTCGTTCTGCCCCTGAACAAGGCAGTTAACCCACTGTTCCTAGGCTGTCGTTCTGCCCCTGAACAAGGCAGTTAACCCACTGTTCCTAGGCTGTCGTTCTGACCCTGAACAAGGCAGTTAACCCACTGTTCCTAGGCTGTCGTTCTGCCCCTGAACAAGGCAGTTAACCCACTGTTCCTAGGCTGTCGTTCTGCCCCTGAACAAGGCAGTTAACCCACTGTTCCTAGGCTGTCGTTCTGCCCCCTGAACAAGGCAGTTAACCCACTGTTCCTAGGCTGTCGTTCTGCCCCTGAAAAAGGCAGTTAACCCACTGTTCCTAGGCTGTCATTCTGCCCCTGAACAAGGCAGTTAACCCACTGTTCCTAGGCTGTCATTCTGCCCCTGAACAAGGCAGTTAACCCACTGTTCCTAGGCTGTCATTCTGCCCCTGAACAAGGCAGTTAACCCACTGTTCCTAGGCTGTCATTCTGCCCCTGAACAAGGCAGTTAACCCACTGTTCCTAGGCTGTCGTTCTGCCCCCTGAACAAGGCAGTTAACCCACTGTTCCTAGGCTGTCGTTCTGACCCTGAACAAGGCAGTTAACCCACTGTTCCTAGGCTGTCGTTCTGACCCTGAACAAGGCAGTTAACCCACTGTTCCTAGGCTGTCGTTCTGACCCTGAACAAGGCAGTTAACCCACTGTTCCTAGGCTGTCGTTCTGACCCTGAACAAGGCAGTTAACCCACTGTTCCTAGGCTGTCGTTCTGACCCTGAACAAGGCAGTTAACCCACTGTTCCTAGGCTGTCATTCTGCCCCTGAACAAGGCAGTTAACCCACTGTTCCTAGGCTTTCGTTCTGACCCTGAACAAGGCAGTTAACCCACTGTTCCTAGGCTGTCGTTCTGACCCTGAACAAGGCAGTTAACCCACTGTTCCTAGGCTGTCATTCTGCCCCTGAACAAGGCAGTTAACCCACTGTTCCTAGGCTGTCGTTCTGACCCTGAACAAGGCAGTTAATCCACTGTTCCTAGGCTGTCGTTCTGCCCCTGAACAAGGCAGTTAACCCACTGTTCCTAGGCTGTCGTTCTGCCCCTGAACAAGGCAGTTAACCCACTGTTCCTAGGCTGTCGTTCTGCCCCCTGAACAAGGCAGTTAACCCACTGTTCCTAGGCTGTCGTTCTGCCCCTGAACAAGGCAGTTAACCCACTGCTCCTAGGCTGTCGTTCTGCCCCTGAACAAGGCAGTTAACCCACTGTTCCTAGGCTGTCGTTCTGCCCCTGAACAAGGCAGTTAACCCACTGTTCCTAGGCTGTCGTTCTGCCCCTGAACAAGGCAGTTAACCCACTGTTCCTAGGCTGTCGTTCTGCCCCTGAACAAGGCAGTTAACCCACTGTTCCTAGGCTGTCGTTCTGACCCTGAACAAGGCAGTTAACCCACTGTTCCTAGGCTGTCGTTCTGCCCCTGAACAAGGCAGTTAACCCACTGTTCCTAGGCTGTCGTTCTGACCCTGAACAAGGCAGTTAACCCACTGTTCCTAGGCTGTCGTTCTGCCCCTGAACAAGGCAGTTAACCCACTGTTCCTAGGCTGTCGTTCTGACCCTGAACAAGGCAGTTAACCCACTGTTCCTAGGCTGTCGTTCTGCCCCTGAACAAGGCAGTTAACCCACTGTTCCTAGGCTGTCGTTCTGCCCCTGAACAAGGCAGTTAACCCACTGTTCCTAGGCTGTCGTTCTGCCCCTGAACAAGGCAGTTAACCCACTGTTCCTAGGCTGTCGTTCTGCCCCCTGAACAAGGCAGTTAACCCACTGTTCCTAGGCTGTCGTTCTGCCCCTGAACAAGGCAGTTAACCCACTGCTCCTAGGCTGTCGTTCTGCCCCTGAACAAGGCAGTTAACCCACTGTTCCTAGGCTGTCGTTCTGCCCCTGAACAAGGCAGTTAACCCACTGTTCCTAGGCTGTCGTTCTGCCCCTGAACAAGGCAGTTAACCCACTGTTCCTAGGCTGTCGTTCTGCCCCTGAACAAGGCAGTTAACCCACTGTTCCTAGGCTGTCGTTCTGACCCTGAACAAGGCAGTTAACCCACTGTTCCTAGGCTGTCGTTCTGCCCCTGAACAAGGCAGTTAACCCACTGTTCCTAGGCTGTCGTTCTGACCCTGAACAAGGCAGTTAACCCACTGTTCCTAGGCTGTCGTTCTGCCCCTGAACAAGGCAGTTAACCCACTGTTCCTAGGCTGTCGTTCTGCCCCTGAACAAGGCAGTTAACCCACTGTTCCTAGGCTGTCGTTCTGCCCCTGAACAAGGCAGTTAACCCAATGTTCCTAGGCTGTCGTTCTGACCCTGAACAAGGCAGTTAACCCACTGTTCCTAGGCTGTCGTTCTGCCCCTGAACAAGGCAGTTAACCCACTGTTCCTAGGCTGTCGTTCTGACCCTGAACAAGGCAGTTAACCCACTGTTCCTAGGCTGTCGTTCTGCCCCCTGAACAAGGCAGTTAACCCACTGTTCCTAGGCTGTCGTTCTGACCCTGAACAAGGCAGTTAACCCACTGTTCCTAGGCTGTCATTCTGCCCCTGAACAAGGCAGTTAACCCACTGTTCCTAGGCTGTCGTTCTGACCCTGAACAAGGCAGTTAATCCACTGTTCCTAGGCTGTCGTTCTGCCCCTGAACAAGGCAGTTAACCCACTGTTCCTAGGCTGTCGTTCTGCCCCTGAACAAGGCAGTTAACCCACTGTTCCTAGGCTGTCGTTCTGCCCCCTGAACAAGGCAGTTAACCCACTGTTCCTAGGCTGTCGTTCTGACCCTGAACAAGGCAGTTAACCCACTGTTCCTAGGCTGTCGTTCTGACCCTGAACAAGGCAGTTAACCCACTGTTCCTAGGCTGTCGTTCTGACCCTGAACAAGGCAGTTAACCCACTGTTCCTAGGCTGTCGTTCTGACCCTGAACAAGGCAGTTAACCCACTGTTCCTAGGCTGTCGTTCTGCCCCTGAACAAGGCAGTTAACCCACTGTTCCTAGGCTGTCGTTCTGACCCTGAACAAGGCAGTTAACCCACTGTTCCTAGGCTGTCGTTCTGCCCCTGAACAAGGCAGTTAACCCACTGTTCCTAGGCTGTCGTTCTGACCCTGAACAAGGCAGTTAACCCACTGTTCCTAGGCTGTCGTTCTGCCCCTGAACAAGGCAGTTAACCCACTGTTCCTAGGCTGTCGTTCTGCCCCTGAACAAGGCAGTTAACCCACTGTTCCTAGGCTGTCGTTCTGCCCCTGAACAAGGCAGTTAACCCAATGTTCCTAGGCTGTCGTTCTGACCCTGAACAAGGCAGTTAACCCACTGTTCCTAGGCTGTCGTTCTGCCCCTGAACAAGGCAGTTAACCCACTGTTCCTAGGCTGTCGTTCTGAATCCTGAACAAGGCAGTTAACCCACTGTTCCTAGGCTGTCGTTCTGCCCCCTGAACAAGGCAGTTAACCCACTGTTCCTAGGCTGTCGTTCTGCCCCTGAACAAGGCAGTTAACCCACTGTTCCTAGGCTGTCGTTCTGACCCTGAACAAGGCAGTTAACCCACTGTTCCTAGGCTGTCGTTCTGCCCCTGAACAAGGCAGTTAACCCACTGTTCCTAGGCTGTCGTTCTGACCCTGAACAAGGCAGTTAACCCACTGTTCCTAGGCTGTCATTCTGCCCCTGAACAAGGCAGTTAACCCACTGTTCCTAGGCTGTCATTCTGACCCTGAACAAGGCAGTTAACCCACTGTTCCTAGGCTGTCATTCTGCCCCTGAACAAGGCAGTTAACCCACTGTTCCTAGGCTGTCGTTCTGACCCTGAACAAGGCAGTTAACCCACTGTTCCTAGGCTGTCGTTCTGACCCTGAACAAGGCAGTTAACCCACTGTTCCTAGGCTGTCGTTCTGCCCCTGAACAAGGCAGTTAACCCACTGTTCCTAGGCTGTCGTTCTGACCCTGAACAAGGCAGTTAACCCACTGTTCCTAGGCTGTCGTTCTGCCCCTGAACAAGGCAGTTAACCCACTGTTCCTAGGCTGTCGTTCTGACCCTGAACAAGGCAGTTAACCCACTGTTCCTAGGCTGTCGTTCTGCCCCTGAACAAGGCAGTTAACCCACTGTTCCTAGGCTGTCATTCTGACCCTGAACAAGGCAGTTAACCCACTGTTCCTAGGCTGTCGTTCTGCCCCTGAACAAGGCAGTTAACCCACTGTTCCTAGGCTGTCGTTCTGCCCCTGAACAAGGCAGTTAACCCACTGTTCCTAGGCTGTCGTTCTGACCCTGAACAAGGCAGTTAACCCACTGTTCCTAGGCTGTCGTTCTGCCCCTGAACAAGGCAGTTAACCCACTGTTCCTAGGCTGTCATTCTGACCCTGAACAAGGCAGTTAACCCACTGTTCCTAGGCTGTCGTTCTGCCCCTGAACAAGGCAGTTAACCCACTGTTCCTAGGCTGTCGTTCTGCCCCCCTGAACAAGGCAGTTAACCCACTGTTCCTAGGCTGTCGTTCTGCCCCTGAACAAGGCAGTTAACCCACTGTTCCTAGGCTGTCGTTCTGCCCCTGAACAAGGCAGTTAACCCACTGTTCCTAGGCTGTCATTCTGACCCTGAACAAGGCAGTTAACCCACTGTTCCTAGGCTGTCGTTCTGCCCCTGAACAAGGCAGTTAACCCACTGTTCCTAGGCTGTCGTTCTGCCCCCCTGAACAAGGCAGTTAACCCACTGTTCCTAGGCTGTCGTTCTGCCCCTGAACAAGGCAGTTAACCCACTGTTCCTAGGCTGTCGTTCTGCCCCTGAACAAGGCAGTTAACCCACTGTTCCTAGGCTGTCGTTCTGACCCTGAACAAGGCAGTTAACCCACTGTTCCTAGGCTGTCGTTCTGACCCTGAACAAGGCAGTTAACCCACTGTTCCTAGGCTGTCGTTCTGACCCTGAACAAGGCAGTTTAACTCACCGTCATTGAGGTTTCAAAAGGCTTTATCTACCTTATTTACCAAGTCTTTCCCTCTAACTAGCCAACTCTAACTTTTAGAAAAATGAAGAGCACTGCATTGTGCTGGTAGGTATGTCTGTTGCTAAGTGGTTATTGACAGGAATTTTTAATTCCATCACAGTGAATTAACATAAAAAATAAACACTAGCTATGACCTCTCAGGAACAGGAACATATTATTGGTACAGAATAATGTAGGTGTTCCTGTTTCTAAATTTACGAGTGAAAGACAGAGAGAGACAGAGAGAGAGAGAGAGACAGAGAGAGAGAGACAGAGAGAGAGAGAGAGAGAGAGAGAGAGAGAGAGAGAGAGAGAGAGAGAGAGAGAGAGAGAGACAGAGAGAGAGAGAGAGAGAGAGAGAGAGAGAGAGAGAGAGAGAGATGAATTTGGTAATTAAAGTATGGGTATTACAATGACAAGAGAGCTTCAAGTGTTTTTACACCAGCAGACTGGTCCCAGTACTCACCATGGCCTGTAACTGCACGATGGGAGGAGACAGACAAGGGGAGGAATAATACAGAATAATGTAAGTGTTTCTAAATATACGAGTGAAAGACTTGGGGACACGTGTATCCAAACTGTTTCTTGACGATCCACATCCACCAGTACGAGTGAAAGACTTGGGGACACGTGTATCCAAACTGTTTCTTGACGATCCACATCCACCAGTACGAGTGAAAGACTTGGGGACACGTGTATCCAAACTGTTTCTTGACCATCCACATCCACCAGTTCATTAGTGTTACTACACTCCCCTGTTAGGTCACGTGTTGGGGGCACGGAGTCCGACTGATTGAGTTTTTATTTTTTTGTTTTGTTTTGTTAAACCCCATCTCATCTGTCTGATAAGAAAGTGGTTTTGACGATAGCAGTTACTTTTATTACCTGTTGTTTTTTTTTTAAATGTACTTTATTTTATTTTTATTGTTTCTTTTATCTTTTCTTATAAAAATCACTTTTTACGAGGGAGAGGCCCGAGATCCCATAGCGCAGTTCCACAACATTTTATCTCTCTATCAGACATCAAATTCACCAAAGTGGTCTTCCTTTTTAATGGACCTAAGAGTCCTTCCGCTTCCCCTGGTGTCACTAAAGGTTTATGTGATCCGAGACTTGCTTTGCACAATCTGAAGCGCACATCACCAGACCTGGGTTCAACTAGTATTTGAAATAATTTCATATTTCATATTTAATCTGGGCTTGTTTGAGCTTGACTGGCTTAATGGAACCAATAGAATAGTTGAAAAAGTGCAAACCCCGACCATCTGGCAGTTTAGGCAGGCTAAAGCAAACGCTCAAAGTATTTGACGAATTTCAAATGGTATTTGAATCCAGGTCTGGCCATCATAGAGACATTCAGCTGACATTTGTGCTCTGGGACATTGGCTGGTAACGGTGAGGAAGTTGGTTCATGCTTGGATGAATATTCATTGTGAAGTGTTTAAAATCAAGATGGATGCCAGTTGGGCTTAAACTAAACAGGTCATGTATTTCTGACTGTGTGTGTGTGTGTCGGTGTGTGTGTGTGTGTAGAAAGTCTGTGACCCTTACAAAGGTCTTCTGGCATTGCTGGAGAATGTGAGGCATTCTCAGACTAAATCTTCAATATTTGCCATGTCCTGTGCAATTTGCTGGCAGCTATATGTGTTTATGTGTATGTGTGTGTGTGTGTTTATGTGTGTGTAAACATGCGAGTGTATACTTCATTCACTAAAGTCAATCTCTCTTCTCTGTTTGCTCTAGCAGGTCAATTCTTAAAGAAGTGTTTTTTCTGTGAATTACTCATTTCAAAATGACAAGCAATAATCATCTGGACTGAAGGAGTGTTTTTGCATTGAATGTAAAAATGAAAACCCTATATTTTCAAGATTTGTAACCCATAAATCGGTAACTGCTTGGTTTAATCAAGCAATGACTCATGTACAATATTGTGTATCATCTAGGGACTGAGTCCC
>NC_092163.1:77838235-77885735 GCF_045791955.1 Oncorhynchus clarkii lewisi | reverse complement strand
GTCTACCTACAACTGTGGTATTCAGCATTTCACTGTAAAGTCTACCTACAACTGTGGTATTCAGCATTTCATTGTAAAGTCTACCTACAACTGTGGCATTCGGCGCACGTGACAAATAAACTTTGATTTGATTTGAAAATGACTTAAGGACAACAAAGTCAAGGTATTGGAGTGGCCATCACAAAGCCCTCACCTTTGTGGCGTAGCAGTCAGACGTCTTTGTCTTGTCTTGTCCCCTTCTTCGGATTCTTTTTAATATTTTTACTAAACGTCAACTTCAAAATATTCTCCTGCAACCCGTCTCACCAAATGTGGATCTGTTTTTTCCTAAAGTATTTATATTTACCTCCGTACTGGAATACCTCAACTGAAGCTATCTACCTAACTAGCTACCAGCTGTCAGTCAGCTAATCACTGCTAGCGGTCATCAGCTAACCTTTAGCTCGGAAAGCTCTCGCCAGTTCGTACAACATATTTCAAACCAGAGCATACCGGACCTATTTTTCTCTCCATATCCCCGGATTCCTACTGCAAACTCCGAACCCTTTCATCTGGCTCATGGCAGCTAGCTAACCGCAACCCGGGTTGACTACTCCTGGCTAACATTTCTGTCCCAGAGCAAGCACCAACTAGCCTGTGGCTAGCCCATGCTAGACCCATCTCCCGGCTAGGGCTACAGGGCTACTCCTGAAGCCCACTCCTCGGCTACAATATCTGGACTGCCGGTACGGGGCACGGAACCCCGCCGGTCCTTCACGACTGGAATACCGACATAATCTGCATGAGGATCCCAACAGACCCCTCAGGCGCGATGTCGCCTGAAGGCCCATTCTGCTAACCACGGCCTGCTAGCTATCTATAGCATATTGAACTGTTAGCTGATCCACTGGCCAGTTTCCTGGACCACTATACCCATTTTGCCAATTGGACTTGGACCTCTCTGCTACTTGGAACCCTACTAATTCTACGACTGGTCTATCGACTCACCGCACGAGGAGGTAAAAACAGACTTTCCCCTATTCACGACGTCCCTCTAAGGCCCTTATGCTAGCCCCGGCCTGCTAACTGCTGGCTTGCTAGCCCTGGCCTGCTAACTGTCTGAATAGTCTGCAGAGTTCTGTCTTACTATCCAGGTCTGTACCAAAACAATTGGAGCTCCTACTTCTAAAAATGCACCTTTCCAGAAACAAGTCTCTCACCGTTGCCACTTGCTATAGACCACCCTCTGCCCCCAGCTGTGCCCTGGACACCATATGTGAATTGATTGCCCTCCATCTATCTTCTGAGCTCGTTCTGCTAGGTGACCTAAACTGGGACATGCTTAACACCCCGGCCATCCTACAATCTAAGCTTGATGCCCTCAATCTCACACAAATTATCAAGGAACCTACCAGGTACAACCCTAAATCAGTAAACATGGGCACCCTCATAGATGTCATCCTAACTAACTCCTCGCCCTCCAAATACACCTCTGCTGTTTTCAACCAAGATCTCGGTAATCCCTGCCTCATTGCCTGCATCCGTAACGGGTCTGCGGTCAAACAACCACCCCTCATCACTATCAAACGCTCCTTAAAACACTTCTGCAAACAGGCCTTTCTAATTGACCTGGCCGGGGTATCCTGGAATGACATTGACCTCATCCCGTCAGTAGAGGATGCCTGGTTATTCTTTAAAAGTGCCTTCCTCACCATCTTAAATAAGCATGCCCCATTCAAAAAAATTAGAACTAGGAATAGATATAGCCCTTGGTTCACTTCAGACCTGTCTGCCCTTGACCAGCACAAAAAACATTCTGCATTAGCATCGAATAGCCCCCATGATATGTAACATTTCTGGGAAGTTAGGAACCAATATACAGTACACAGGCAGTTAGGAAAGGTAAGGCTAGCTTTTTCAAACAGAAATGTGCATCCTGTAGTACAAACTCAAAAACGTTCTGGGACAGCGTAAAGTCCATGGAGAATAAGAGCACCTCCTCCCAGCTGCCCACTGCACTGAGGCTAGGAAACACTGTCACTACCAATGAATCCACAATAATTGAGAATTTCAATAAGCATTGTTCAACGGCTGGCCATGCTTTCCACCTGGCTACCCCTACCCCAGTCAACAGCCCTGAGCTCCCCACAGCAACTCGCCCAAACCTCCCCCACTTCTCTTTCACCCAAATCCAGATAGCTGATGTTCTGAAAGAGCTGCAAAATCTGGACCCCTATAAATCAGACGGGCTAAACAATATGGACCCTTTCTTTCTAAAATTATCTGCCAAAATTATTGCAACCCCTATTACTAGCCTGTTCAACCTCTCTTCGTCTGAGATTCCCCTAGATTGGAAAGCTGATTGGAAAGCTGCCGCGGTCATCCCCCTCTTCAAAGGGGGAGACACTCTAGACCCAAACTACTACAGACCTATATCTATCCTACCCTGCTTTTCTAAGGTCTTCGAAAGCCAAGTTAACAAACAGATTACCGACCATTTTGAATCTCACCATACCTTCTCCGCTATGCAATCTGGTTTCAGAGCTGGTCATGGGTGCACCTCAGCCACACTCAAGGTCCTAAACGATATCATAACCACCATCGATAAGAGACAATACTGTGCGACAATACTGTGCAGGCATATTCATCGACCTGGCTAAGGCTCTCGACTCTGTCAATTACCACATTCTTATCTGCAGACTCAACAACCTTGGTTTCTCAAATGACTGCCTCGCCTGGTTCACCAACTACTTCTCAGACAGAGTTCAGTGTGTTAAATCGGAGGGCCTCTTATCCAGACCTCTTTCAGTCTCTATGGGGGTGCCACAGGGTTCAATTCTCGGGCCGACTGTCTTCTCTGTATTCATCAATAATGTCGCTCTTGCTGCTGGTGATTCTCTGATCCACCTTTACGCAGACGACACCATTCTGTAAACCTCTGGTCCTTCGTTGTGCACTGTGTTTACTAACCTCCAGATGAGCTTCAATGCCATACAACTCTCCTTCCGTGGCCTCCAACTGCTCTTAAATGCAAGTAAAACTAAATGCATGCTCTTCAACCGATCGCTGCCCGCACCTGCCCGCCCGTCCAGCATCACTACTCTGGACGGTTCTGACTTAGAATATGTGGACAACTACAAATACCTAGGTGTCTGGTTCGACTGTAAACTCTCCTTCCAGACTCACATTTAGCATCTCCAATCCAAAATTAAATCTAGAATCGACTTCCTATTTCGCAACAAAGCATCCTTCACTCATGCTGCCAAACATACCCTCGTAAAACTGACCATCCTACCGATCCTCGACTTCGGCGATGTCATTTACAAAATAGCCTCCAACACTCTCCTCAACAAATTGGATGCAGTCTATCACCGTGCCATCCGTTTTGTCACCAAAGCCCCATATACTACCCACCACTGCGACCTGTATGATCTCGTTGGCTGGCCCTCGCTTCATACTCGTCGCCAAACCCACTGGCTCCAGGTCATCTACAAGTCTCTGCTAGGTAAAGCCCCGCCTTATCTCAGCTCACTGGTCACCCGTAGCACGCGCTCCAGCAGGTATATCTCACTGGTCACCCCCAAAGCAAATTCTTCCTTTGGCCGCCTCTCCTTCCAGTTCTCTGCTGCCAATGACTGGAACGAACTGCAAAAATCTCTGAAGCTGGAGACTCTTACCTCCCTCACTAGATTTAAGCATCAGCTGTCAGAGCAGCTCAACAGATCACCTCACCTGTACATAGCTCATCTGTAAATAGCCCATCCAATCTACCTCATCCCCATACTGTATTTATTTATATATCTTGCTCCTTTGCATCCCAGCATCTCAACTTGCACATTCATCTTCTGCACATCCTACCATTCCAGTGTTTAATTGCTATATTGTAATTAATTAGCCTATTTCTTGCCTTACCTCTCTTATCCTACCTCATAGGCACATGCTGTACATAGATTTTTCTACTGTATTATTGATTGTATGTTTGTTCATTCCATGTGTAACTCTGTGTTGTTGTATGTGTCGAACTGCTTTGCTTTATCTTGGCCAGGTCGCAGTTGCAAATGAGAACTTGTTCTCAACTAGCCTACCTGGTTAAATAAAGGTGAAATATATATATTATATATTTTTTTAACTCAAACTGAAAAAGCGTCTGCGAGCAAGGAGGTCTAAAAACCTGACTCAGTTACAACAGCTCTGTCAGGAGGAATGGGCCAAAATACACCCAACGTATTGTGGGAAGCTTGTGGAAGGCAATCCAAAATGTTTGACCCAAGTTATACAGTTTAAAGGCAATGCTACCAAATACTAATTGAGTGTATGTAAACTTCTGACCCACTGGGAATGCGATGAAAGAAATAAAAGCTGAAATAAATCATTCTCTCTACTATTTTTCTGACATTTCACATTCTTAAAATAAAGTGGTGATCCTAACTGACCTAAGCCAGGAAATGTTTGCTATGATTAAATGTCAGGAATTGTGAAAAACTGAGTTTACATGTACTTGGCGAAGGTGTAAGTAAACTTCCTACTTCAACTGTACATATGATATGAGTAATGTAAGATATGCAAACATTATTAAAGGGGCATTATTTAAAGTGGCATTGTTTAAAGTGACTAGTGATCCATTTATTAAAGTGGCCAGTGATTGGGTCTCAATGTTGGCAGCAGCCTCTCTGAGTTAGTGATTGTTGTTTAGCAGCCTGATGGCCTAGATAGAAGAAGCTGTTTTTCAGTCTCTCGGTCCCAGCTTTGATGCAACTGTATTGACCTTGCATTCTGGATGGTAGCGGTGTGAACAGGCAATGGCTCGGGTGGTTGTTGTCCTTGATGATATTTGTGTCCTTCCTGTGACATTGGGTGCTGTAGGTGTCATGGTGGGCAGGTAGTTTGACCCCGGTGATGCGTTGTGCAGACTGCACTACCCTCTGGAGAGCCTTGTGGTTGAGGGTGGTGCATTTGCTGTACCAGGCGGTGATACAGCTCGACAGGCTTTGTGCATCTGTAAATGTTTGTCAGGGTTTTGGGTGACACATTTCTTTACCCTCCTGAGGTTGAAGAGGCACTGTTGTGCCTCTCCACTGCTGTCCCTTTGATGTGGATGGGGGTTGCTCCCTCTGTTGTTTCCTGAAGTCCACGATCATCTCCTTTGTTTTGTTGACATTGAGTGAGAGGTTGTTTTCCTGACACCATACTCCGAGTGCCCTCACCTCCTCCCTGTAGGCTGTCTCGTCGTTGTTGGTAATCAAGCTCACTACTGTTGTGTTGTCTGCAAACTTTATGATTGAGTTGGAGGCGTGCATGGCCACGCAGTTGTGGGTGAACAGGGAGTATAGGAGGGGCTGAGCACTCACCCTTGTGGGGCCCCAGTGTTGAGGGTCAGCGACGTGGAGATGTTGTTTCCTACCTTCACCACCTGGGGGCAGCCCGTCAGAAAGTCCATGACCCACTTGCACAGGGCGGTGTTCAGACCCAGGGCCTCCAGCTTGATGGTGAGCTTGGAGGGTACTATGGTATTGAATGCTGAGCTGTAGTCAATGCACAGCATTCTTACATAGGTATTCCTCTTGTCCAGATGAGATAGGGTAGTGTGATGGCGATTGCATCGTCTGTGGACCTGTTGGTGCAGTATGCAAACTGAAGGGGGTCTAGGGTGGCCGGTAAGGTGGAGGTGATATGATCCTTGATTAGTTTTTTCAAAGCACTTCATGATTGAATATGTCCGTAAACATACTAGCCAGCTGGTCTGCTCCTGCTCTGAGGACCCGACTTGTGATGCCGTCTGGGCCAGCAGCCTTGAGAAGGTTAACACATTTAAATGTTTTACTCACGTCGGGCCATGGAGAAGGGGGGGGCAGTCCTTGTTAGCGGGCCACGACGGTGGCACTGTATTATCCTCAAAGCGGGCAAAGAGGTTGTTTAATTTGTCTGGAAGCGTGACGTCGGTGTCTGTGACGTGGCTGGTTTTCTTTATGTAGTCCGTGATTTTCCTGTAGATCCTGCCACATATGTCTTGTGTCTGAGCTGTTGAATTGCAACACCACTTTGTCCCTGTACCGGCATTTCTCTGTTTTGATTGCCTTGCAGAGGGAATAACTACACTGTTTATATTCAGCCATATTCCCAGACCTCTTTCCATGGTTAAATTCAATGGTTTGCGCTTTCAGTTTTGCGTGAATGCCGCCATCCATCCACGGTTTCTAGTTAGGCTTTAATAGTCACAGTGGGTACAACATATCCAATGCACTTCTTTATAAACTCACTCACTGAGTCAGCGTATAGATCGATGTTATTCTCTGAGGCTGGCCGGAACATATCCCAGTCCGCATGATCAAAACAATCCTGCATGGATTCCGATTGGTCAGACCAGTGTCTAATGGTTCTAGTCACTGGTACATCCTGTTTTAGTTTCTGCCTATAAGACGGTAGGAGCAAGATGAGGTCGCGGTCGGATTTGCCGAAGGGAGGGCGGAGGAGGGCTTTTGCATGCTGTGATCAAGAGTAATACCCCCGCACGTAGTGCAATCAATATGCTGATAGAATTTAGGTAGCCTTGTTCTCAAATTTGCTTTGTTAAAATCCCCAGCTACAATAAATGCAGCCTCCAGTTGAGTCCAGTGAAGTTCCTTGAGGGCCGTCTTGGTGTCTGCTTGATGAGGAATGTACATGGCTGTGACGATAACTGACGAGAATTCTCTTGGGAGGTAATATGGCCGGCATTTAATTGTAAGGAATTCTAGGTCGGGTGAGCAGAAGGATTTGAGTTCCTGTGTGTTGTTATGCTTACACCATGAGTCGTTAATCATGAGGTATGCACCCTCGCCCTTCCTCTTTCAAGAGAGTTGTTTACCTCTGTCGGAGCGATGCACGGAGAAGCCCGGTGGCTTAACCGATTCCGACAACATATCCCGAGAGAGCCATGTTTCTGTGAAACAGAGAATGTTACAATCTCTGGTGTCTCTCTGGAAGGCAACCCTTGCTCAAATTTCGTATACCTTGTTGTCAAGAGACTGGATATTGGCGAGTAGTATACCCGGGAGTGGTGGGCGATGTGCACGTCTACCGAGTCTGACCAGGAGGCCGCTCCGTCTGCCCCTTCTGCGGCACTGTTGTTTTGGGTCGGCTTCTGGGATTGGATCCTGTCACGGTCTGTTTTGGGCTCTCTTGCGCAGATAATTACGGGTTTCATCCCGTGTGTTAATCATTGTGCGCTAGCGTTATTTATCCGAGGTACTCTTTTGTTTAGGTTTCAACCCTGTGTTTTTGTTAAGTGTTTGTTTGGTCTTCGTACCTTTACACGTCATGCCATAATTTGGGCTTAATAAAAAAAATTATTACGCATTCCTGCGTCTGTCTCCCGAATCAATCATACCAATGTGACAATCAGTGAATTGAACAATGTACTGTACTGGAACAAGTAGAAGGACACACCCACATTGGAGTCTATAAATGTTCCAATCTATCAGGGAATGGGTAGTAGTGGAAGAAGTGGGAGAAGGGCACGCACTCCCACAGACCTAGGCTATACCATGAAGAGAAGAGAGGTGGACAACAGCAGAGTAACTCTGCTAAGTGCTATTCTTAAGTGCTACTTCTTTATCGTACAGTAGCTGAGAGAAAGGCCATTTACCAGCACACAGTGCATTGCCTAGTCAGGTTAAAATACCATACTTTGACAAGGCTATAAGTGCAGTACAATCAGTAAAATGGACGGCACCACTTTCTATACAGCTAGTAAAATGTGATGTGGCATACAGGCTAATCAAACATGTCCCTGGCCACACAGTTGGAATCAGATCTAATCAAAATCAAATGTTATTCGTCACATGCTTCGTAAACAACATGTGTAAACTAGCACCACTAATTACAGGTGTAAACTAGCACCACTAATTACAGGTGTAAACTAACACCACTAATTACAGGTGTAAACTAACACCACTAATTACAGGTGTAAACTAGCACCACTAATTACAGGTGTAAACTAGCACCACTAATTACAGGTGTAACTAGCACCACTAATTACATGTGTAAACTAGCACCACTAATTACAGGTGAAAACTAGCACCACTTATGACAGGTGTAAACTAGCACCACTAATGACAGGTGTAAACTAGCACCACTAATTACAGGTGTAAACTAGCACCACTAATTACAGGTGTAAACTAGCACCACTAATTACAGGTGTAAACTAGCACCACTAATTACAGGTGTAAACTAGCACCACTAATTACAGGTGTAAACTAGCACCAATAATTACAGGTGTAAACTAGCACCACTAATTACATGTGTAAACTAGCACCACTAATTACAGGTGTAAACTAGCACCACTAATTACAGGTGTAAACTAGCACCACTAATTTCACCCACAGTGGAATAGATGAAATACTTATACTTATACTTATACTTATACTTATACTCTATACTTGGATAGATTCATGTTTGGTCTCTGACACTTTGCCCCGTTTTAGTTACGTATAGCATGGTCAGGTCCGGTATTTGTGAAAACAACAAGCACTTCAGCAAATGACATGAACAAGAAGTGAAGAGAGATTCTGAGTGACAGACTGTCTGCCATATAGACATGACCTCTCTGTAGTTTATCTGAGAACAGGTGACAGGAAGTGAGGAGAATTTCTGAGTGACTGACTGTCTGTCACATAGAAATGACTTCTCTGTAGGTTATCTGAGAACAGGTTACTATTACAAATCTCTGGGGGTGAGAGGGTCTGGGGCTGACACTTTTCTCTCTCTCTCTCTCTCTCTCTCTCTCTCTCTCTCTGTCTCTGTCTCTGTCTCCCTCTGTCTCTGTCTCTGTATTTATCTATCTCTCTCTGTCTCCCTCTGTCTCTGTCTCCCTCTGTCTCTGTCTCCCTCTGTCTCTGTATTTCTCTCTCTCTCTCTCTCTCTCAGTACATTCTCTCTGTCAGGACACCTCCCTTTCTTTCTCTCTCCCTTTCAATTCAATTTAAGGGCTTTATTGGCATGGAAATTGATGTTTACATTGCCAAAGCAAGTGTAATAAATAATAAACAATAAAAAAATAACAGTAAACATTACACTCACGAAATTTCCAAAAGAATAAAGACATTTCAAATGTTATATTATGTATATATACAGTGTTGTAACGATGTGGAAATAGTTAAGGCACGAAAGGGCTTAGTTCACTACTCCCTCTCTGTTGTCTCTAGCTTAGTTCACTACTCTCTCTCTCTCTCTCTCTCTCTCTCTGGTGTCTCTAGCTTAGTTCATTACACTCTCTCTGTTGTCTCTAGCTTATTTCATTACTCTCTCTCTGTTGTCTCTAGCTTAGTTCATTACTCTCTCTCTGTTGTCTCTAGCTTAGTTCACTACTCTCTCTCTCTCTCTCTCTCTGGTGTCTCTAGCTTAGTTCACTACTCTCTCTCTCTCTCTGGTGTCTAGCATAGATCACTACTCTCTCTCTCTCTGTTGTCTCGAGCTTAGTTCACTACTCTCTCTCTCTTTCTCTCTCTCTCTGGTGTCTTTGGCTTAATTCACTACTCTCTCTCTCTGGTGTCTCTAGCTTAGTTCACTACTCTCTCTCTCTCTCTCTCTCTCTGGTGTCTCTAGCTTAGTTCATTACTCTCTCTCTCTGTTGTCTCTAGCTTAGTTCACTACTCTCTCTCTCTCTCTCTCTGGTGTCTCTAGCTTAGTTCACTACTCCCTCTCTCTCTGTTGTCTCTAGCTTAGTTCACTACTCTCTCTCTCTCTCTGTTGTCTCTAGCTTAGTTCACTACTCTCTCTCTCTGTTGTCTCTAGCTTAGTTCATTACTCTCTCTCTCTCTCTCTGTTGTCACTAGCTTAGTTCACTACTCTCTCTCTCTCTCTCTCTCTCTCTCTCTCTCTCTCTCTGGTGTCTCTAGCTTAGTTCACTACTCTCTCTCTCTCTCTCTCTCTCTGGTGTCTCTAGCTTAGTTCATTGCTCTCTCTCTATCTCTCTCTCTCTGGTGTCTCTAGCTTAGTTCACTACTCTCTCTCTGCTGTCTCTAGCTTAGTTCACTACTCTCTCGCTCTCTCTCTGGTATCTCTAGATTAGTTCACTACTCTCTCTCTCTCTGCTGTCTCTAGCTTAGTTCACTACTCTCTCTCTCTCTGGTGTCTCTAGCTTAGTTCACTACTCTCTCTCTCTCTCTCTGGTGTCTCTAGCTTAGTTCACTACTCTCTCTCTCTCTCTCTCTCTGCTGTCTCTAGCTTAGTTCACTACTCTCTTTCTCTCTCTCTCTCTCTCTCTCTGGTGTCTCTAGCTTAGTTCACTACTCTCTCAATTCAATTCAATTCAATGGGCTTTATTGGCATGTGTTAACATTTCCAAAGCAAGTGAGGTAGATAATATACAAAAGTGAAATAAACAATAAAAATTAACAGTAAACATTACACACACAGAAGTTTCAAAACAATAAAGGCATTTCAAATGTCATATTACGTATATATACAGTGTTGCAACAATGGTTAAGGGTACACAAGGGAAAATAAATAAGTGACTGAGTGACTGACTGTCTGTCACATAGAAATGACTTCTCTGTAGGTTATCTGAGAACAGGTTACTATTACAAATCTCTGGGGGTGAGAGGGTCTGGGGCTGACACTTTTCTCTCTCTCTCTCTCTCTCTCTCTCTCTCTCTCTCTCTCTCTCTGTCTCTGTCTCTGTCTCCCTCTGTCTCTGTCTCTGTATTTATCTATCTCTCTCTGTCTCCCTCTGTCTCTGTCTCCCTCTGTCTCTGTCTCCCTCTGTCTCTGTATTTCTCTCTCTCTCTCTCTCTCTCAGTACATTCTCTCTGTCAGGACACCTCCCTTTCTTTCTCTCTCCCTTTCAATTCAATTTAAGGGCTTTATTGGCATGGAAATTGATGTTTACATTGCCAAAGCAAGTGTAATAAATAATAAACAATAAAAAAATAACAGTAAACATTACACTCACGAAATTTCCAAAAGAATAAAGACATTTCAAATGTTATATTATGTATATATACAGTGTTGTAACGATGTGGAAATAGTTAAGGCACGAAAGGGCTTAGTTCACTACTCCCTCTCTGTTGTCTCTAGCTTAGTTCACTACTCTCTCTCTCTCTCTCTCTCTCTCTCTGGTGTCTCTAGCTTAGTTCATTACACTCTCTCTGTTGTCTCTAGCTTATTTCATTACTCTCTCTCTGTTGTCTCTAGCTTAGTTCATTACTCTCTCTCTGTTGTCTCTAGCTTAGTTCACTACTCTCTCTCTCTCTCTCTCTGGTGTCTCTAGCTTAGTTCACTACTCTCTCTCTCTCTCTCTCTCTCTGGTGTCTAGCATAGATCACTACTCTCTCTCTCTCTGTTGTCTCGAGCTTAGTTCACTACTCTCTCTCTCTTTCTCTCTCTCTCTGGTGTCTTTGGCTTAATTCACTACTCTCTCTCTCTGGTGTCTCTAGCTTAGTTCACTACTCTCTCTCTCTCTCTCTCTCTCTGGTGTCTCTAGCTTAGTTCATTACTCTCTCTCTCTGTTGTCTCTAGCTTAGTTCACTACTCTCTCTCTCTCTCTCTCTGGTGTCTCTAGCTTAGTTCACTACTCCCTCTCTCTCTGTTGTCTCTAGCTTAGTTCACTACTCTCTCTCTCTCTCTGTTGTCTCTAGCTTAGTTCACTACTCTCTCTCTCTGTTGTCTCTAGCTTAGTTCATTACTCTCTCTCTCTCTCTCTGTTGTCACTAGCTTAGTTCACTACTCTCTCTCTCTCTCTCTCTCTCTCTCTCTCTCTCTCTCTGGTGTCTCTAGCTTAGTTCACTACTCTCTCTCTCTCTCTCTCTCTCTGGTGTCTCTAGCTTAGTTCATTGCTCTCTCTCTATCTCTCTCTCTCTGGTGTCTCTAGCTTAGTTCACTACTCTCTCTCTGCTGTCTCTAGCTTAGTTCACTACTCTCTCGCTCTCTCTCTGGTATCTCTAGATTAGTTCACTACTCTCTCTCTCTCTGCTGTCTCTAGCTTAGTTCACTACTCTCTCTCTCTCTGGTGTCTCTAGCTTAGTTCATTACACTCTCTCTGTTGTCTCTAGCTTATTTCATTACTCTCTCTCTGTTGTCTCTAGCTTAGTTCATTACTCTCTCTCTGTTGTCTCTAGCTTAGTTCACTACTCTCTCTCTCTCTCTCTCTCTGGTGTCTCTAGCTTAGTTCACTACTCTCTCTCTCTCTCTCTCTCTCTGGTGTCTAGCATAGATCACTACTCTCTCTCTCTCTGTTGTCTCGAGCTTAGTTCACTACTCTCTCTCTCTTTCTCTCTCTCTCTGGTGTCTTTGGCTTAATTCACTACTCTCTCTCTCTGGTGTCTCTAGCTTAGTTCACTACTCTCTCTCTCTCTCTCTCTCTCTGGTGTCTCTAGCTTAGTTCATTACTCTCTCTCTCTGTTGTCTCTAGCTTAGTTCACTACTCTCTCTCTCTCTCTCTCTGGTGTCTCTAGCTTAGTTCACTACTCCCTCTCTCTCTGTTGTCTCTAGCTTAGTTCACTACTCTCTCTCTCTCTCTGTTGTCTCTAGCTTAGTTCACTACTCTCTCTCTCTGTTGTCTCTAGCTTAGTTCATTACTCTCTCTCTCTCTCTCTGTTGTCACTAGCTTAGTTCACTACTCTCTCTCTCTGTTGTCTCTAGCTTAGTTCATTACTCTCTCTCTCTCTCTCTGTTGTCACTAGCTTAGTTCACTACTCTCTCTCTCTCTCTCTCTCTCTCTCTCTCTCTCTCTCTGGTGTCTCTAGCTTAGTTCATTACACTCTCTCTGTTGTCTCTAGCTTATTTCATTACTCTCTCTCTGTTGTCTCTAGCTTAGTTCATTACTCTCTCTCTGTTGTCTCTAGCTTAGTTCACTACTCTCTCTCTCTCTCTCTCTGGTGTCTCTAGCTTAGTTCACTACTCTCTCTCTCTCTCTCTCTCTCTGGTGTCTAGCATAGATCACTACTCTCTCTCTCTCTGTTGTCTCGAGCTTAGTTCACTACTCTCTCTCTCTTTCTCTCTCTCTCTGGTGTCTTTGGCTTAATTCACTACTCTCTCTCTCTGGTGTCTCTAGCTTAGTTCACTACTCTCTCTCTCTCTCTCTCTCTCTGGTGTCTCTAGCTTAGTTCATTACTCTCTCTCTCTGTTGTCTCTAGCTTAGTTCACTACTCTCTCTCTCTCTCTCTCTGGTGTCTCTAGCTTAGTTCACTACTCCCTCTCTCTCTGTTGTCTCTAGCTTAGTTCACTACTCTCTCTCTCTCTCTGTTGTCTCTAGCTTAGTTCACTACTCTCTCTCTCTGTTGTCTCTAGCTTAGTTCATTACTCTCTCTCTCTCTCTCTGTTGTCACTAGCTTAGTTCACTACTCTCTCTCTCTCTCTCTCTCTCTCTCTCTCTCTCTCTCTCTGGTGTCTCTAGCTTAGTTCACTACTCTCTCTCTCTCTCTCTCTCTCTGGTGTCTCTAGCTTAGTTCATTGCTCTCTCTCTATCTCTCTCTCTCTGGTGTCTCTAGCTTAGTTCACTACTCTCTCTCTGCTGTCTCTAGCTTAGTTCACTACTCTCTCGCTCTCTCTCTGGTATCTCTAGATTAGTTCACTACTCTCTCTCTCTCTGCTGTCTCTAGCTTAGTTCACTACTCTCTCTCTCTCTGGTGTCTCTAGCTTAGTTCATTACACTCTCTCTGTTGTCTCTAGCTTATTTCATTACTCTCTCTCTGTTGTCTCTAGCTTAGTTCATTACTCTCTCTCTGTTGTCTCTAGCTTAGTTCACTACTCTCTCTCTCTCTCTCTCTCTGGTGTCTCTAGCTTAGTTCACTACTCTCTCTCTCTCTCTCTCTCTCTGGTGTCTAGCATAGATCACTACTCTCTCTCTCTCTGTTGTCTCGAGCTTAGTTCACTACTCTCTCTCTCTTTCTCTCTCTCTCTGGTGTCTTTGGCTTAATTCACTACTCTCTCTCTCTGGTGTCTCTAGCTTAGTTCACTACTCTCTCTCTCTCTCTCTCTCTCTGGTGTCTCTAGCTTAGTTCATTACTCTCTCTCTCTGTTGTCTCTAGCTTAGTTCACTACTCTCTCTCTCTCTCTCTCTGGTGTCTCTAGCTTAGTTCACTACTCCCTCTCTCTCTGTTGTCTCTAGCTTAGTTCACTACTCTCTCTCTCTCTCTGTTGTCTCTAGCTTAGTTCACTACTCTCTCTCTCTGTTGTCTCTAGCTTAGTTCATTACTCTCTCTCTCTCTCTCTGTTGTCACTAGCTTAGTTCACTACTCTCTCTCTCTCTCTCTCTCTCTCTCTCTCTCTCTCTCTGGTGTCTCTAGCTTAGTTCACTACTCTCTCTCTCTCTCTCTCTCTCTGGTGTCTCTAGCTTAGTTCATTGCTCTCTCTCTATCTCTCTCTCTCTGGTGTCTCTAGCTTAGTTCACTACTCTCTCTCTGCTGTCTCTAGCTTAGTTCACTACTCTCTCGCTCTCTCTCTGGTATCTCTAGATTAGTTCACTACTCTCTCTCTCTCTGCTGTCTCTAGCTTAGTTCACTACTCTCTCTCTCTCTGGTGTCTCTAGCTTAGTTCACTACTCTCTCTCTCTCTCTCTGGTGTCTCTAGCTTAGTTCACTACTCTCTCTCTCTCTCTCTCTCTGCTGTCTCTAGCTTAGTTCACTACTCTCTTTCTCTCTCTCTCTCTCTCTCTCTGGTGTCTCTAGCTTAGTTCACTACTCTCTCAATTCAATTCAATTCAATGGGCTTTATTGGCATGTGTTAACATTTCCAAAGCAAGTGAGGTAGATAATATACAAAAGTGAAATAAACAATAAAAATTAACAGTAAACATTACACACACAGAAGTTTCAAAACAATAAAGGCATTTCAAATGTCATATTACGTATATATACAGTGTTGCAACAATGGTTAAGGGTACACAAGGGAAAATAAATAAGTGACTGAGTGACTGACTGTCTGTCACATAGAAATGACTTCTCTGTAGGTTATCTGAGAACAGGTTACTATTACAAATCTCTGGGGGTGAGAGGGTCTGGGGCTGACACTTTTCTCTCTCTCTCTCTCTCTCTCTCTCTCTCTCTCTCTCTCTCTCTCTCTGTCTCTGTCTCTGTCTCCCTCTGTCTCTGTCTCTGTATTTATCTATCTCTCTCTGTCTCCCTCTGTCTCTGTCTCCCTCTGTCTCTGTCTCCCTCTGTCTCTGTATTTCTCTCTCTCTCTCTCTCTCTCAGTACATTCTCTCTGTCAGGACACCTCCCTTTCTTTCTCTCTCCCTTTCAATTCAATTTAAGGGCTTTATTGGCATGGAAATTGATGTTTACATTGCCAAAGCAAGTGTAATAAATAATAAACAATAAAAAAATAACAGTAAACATTACACTCACGAAATTTCCAAAAGAATAAAGACATTTCAAATGTTATATTATGTATATATACAGTGTTGTAACGATGTGGAAATAGTTAAGGCACGAAAGGGCTTAGTTCACTACTCCCTCTCTGTTGTCTCTAGCTTAGTTCACTACTCTCTCTCTCTCTCTCTCTCTCTCTCTGGTGTCTCTAGCTTAGTTCATTACACTCTCTCTGTTGTCTCTAGCTTATTTCATTACTCTCTCTCTGTTGTCTCTAGCTTAGTTCATTACTCTCTCTCTGTTGTCTCTAGCTTAGTTCACTACTCTCTCTCTCTCTCTCTCTGGTGTCTCTAGCTTAGTTCACTACTCTCTCTCTCTCTCTCTCTCTCTCTCTGGTGTCTCTAGCTTAGTTCATTACACTCTCTCTGTTGTCTCTAGCTTATTTCATTACTCTCTCTCTGTTGTCTCTAGCTTAGTTCATTACTCTCTCTCTGTTGTCTCTAGCTTAGTTCACTACTCTCTCTCTCTCTCTCTCTGGTGTCTCTAGCTTAGTTCACTACTCTCTCTCTCTCTCTCTCTCTCTGGTGTCTAGCATAGATCACTACTCTCTCTCTCTCTGTTGTCTCGAGCTTAGTTCACTACTCTCTCTCTCTTTCTCTCTCTCTCTGGTGTCTTTGGCTTAATTCACTACTCTCTCTCTCTGGTGTCTCTAGCTTAGTTCACTACTCTCTCTCTCTCTCTCTCTCTCTGGTGTCTCTAGCTTAGTTCATTACTCTCTCTCTCTGTTGTCTCTAGCTTAGTTCACTACTCTCTCTCTCTCTCTCTCTGGTGTCTCTAGCTTAGTTCACTACTCCCTCTCTCTCTGTTGTCTCTAGCTTAGTTCACTACTCTCTCTCTCTCTCTGTTGTCTCTAGCTTAGTTCACTACTCTCTCTCTCTGTTGTCTCTAGCTTAGTTCATTACTCTCTCTCTCTCTCTCTGTTGTCACTAGCTTAGTTCACTACTCTCTCTCTCTCTCTCTCTCTCTCTCTCTCTCTCTCTCTGGTGTCTCTAGCTTAGTTCACTACTCTCTCTCTCTCTCTCTCTCTCTGGTGTCTCTAGCTTAGTTCATTGCTCTCTCTCTATCTCTCTCTCTCTGGTGTCTCTAGCTTAGTTCACTACTCTCTCTCTGCTGTCTCTAGCTTAGTTCACTACTCTCTCGCTCTCTCTCTGGTATCTCTAGATTAGTTCACTACTCTCTCTCTCTCTGCTGTCTCTAGCTTAGTTCACTACTCTCTCTCTCTCTGGTGTCTCTAGCTTAGTTCACTACTCTCTCTCTCTCTCTCTGGTGTCTCTAGCTTAGTTCACTACTCTCTCTCTCTCTCTCTCTCTGCTGTCTCTAGCTTAGTTCACTACTCTCTTTCTCTCTCTCTCTCTCTCTCTCTGGTGTCTCTAGCTTAGTTCACTACTCTCTCAATTCAATTCAATTCAATGGGCTTTATTGGCATGTGTTAACATTTCCAAAGCAAGTGAGGTAGATAATATACAAAAGTGAAATAAACAATAAAAATTAACAGTAAACATTACACACACAGAAGTTTCAAAACAATAAAGGCATTTCAAATGTCATATTACGTATATATACAGTGTTGCAACAATGGTTAAGGGTACACAAGGGAAAATAAATAAGCATAAATATGGGTTGTATTTACAATGGTGTTTGTTCTTCACTGATTGCCCTTTTCTTGTGGCAACAGGTCACAAATGTGTGGAATTGTGGAATTTCACCCAGTAGATATGGGAGTTTATCAAAATTGGGTTTGTTTTCGAATTCTATGTGGATCTGTGCAATCTGAGGGAAATATGTGTCTCTAATATGGTCATACATTGGACAGGAGGTTAGGAAGTGCAGCTCAGTTTCCACCTCATTTTGTGGGCAGTGTACACATAGCCTATCTTCTCTTGAGAGCCATGTCTGCCTACGGCAGCTTTTCTCAATAGCAAGGCTATGCTCACTGAGTCTGGACATAGTCAATGCTTTCCTTAAGTTTGGGTCAGTAACAGTGGTCAGGTATTCTGCCACTGTGTACTCTCTGTTTAGGGCCAAATAGCATTCTAGTTTGCTCTGTTTTTTGTTATCTCTTTCCAATGTCTCAAGTAATTATCTTTTTGTTTTCTCATGATTTGATTGATTTGTGATTTGATTTGTGCTGCTGTCCTGGGGCTCTGTGGGGTGTGCTTGTGTTTGTGAACAGAGCCCCAGGACCAGCTTGCTTAGGGGACTCTTCTCCAGGTTCATCTCTCTGTAGGTGATGGCTTTGTTGTGGAAGGTTTTTGAATCGCTTCCTTTTAGGTGGTTATAGAATTTAATGGCTCTTTTCCAGATTTTGATAATTAGTGGGTATCGGCCTAATTCTGCTCTGCATGCATTATTTGGTGTTCTACGTTGTACACAGAGGATATTTTTGCAGAATTCTACATGCAGAGTCTCAATTTGGTGTTTGTCCCATTTTGTGAAATCTTGGTTGGTGAGCGGACCCCAGACCTCACAACCATAAAGGGCAATGGGCTCTATGACTGATTCAAGTATTTTTAGCCAGATCCTAATTGGTACAGTGGGGCAAAAAAGTATTTAGTCAGCCACCAATTGTGCAAGTTCTCCCACTTAAAAAGATGAGAGGCCTGTAATTTTCATCATAGGTACACTTCAACTATGACAGAAAAATGAGGAAAAAAATTCCAGAAAATCACATGTAGGATTTTTTTATGAATTTATTTGCAAATTATGGTGGAAAATAAGTATTTGGTCAATAACAAAAGTTTATCTCAATACTTTGTTATACACCCTTTGTTGGCAATGACAGAGGTCAAACGTTTTCTGTAAGTCTTATTTTGGCCCATTCCTCCATGCAGAGCAATGATGTTTTGGGGCTGTTGCTGGGCAACACGGACTTTCAACTCCCTCCAAAGATTTTCTATGGGGTTGAGATCTGGAGACTGGCTAGGCCACTCCAGGACCTTGAAAGGCTTCTTACGAAGCCACTCCTTCGTTGCCCGGGTGGTGTGTTTGGGATCATTGTCATGCTGAAAGACCCAGCCATGTTTCATCTTCAATGCCCTTGCTGATGGAAGGAGGTTTTCACTCAAAATCTCACGATACATGGCCCCATTCATTATTTCCTTTACACGGATCAGTCGTCCTGGTCCCTTTGCAGAAAAACAGCCCCAAAGCATGATGTTTCCACCCCATGCTTCACAGTAGGTATGGTGTTCTTTGGATGTAACTCAGCATTCTTTGTCCCCCAAGCACGACGAGTTGAGTTTTTACCAAAAAGTTATATTTTGGTTTCATCTGACCATATGACATTCTCACAATCTTCTTCTGGATCATACCAATACTCTCTAGCAAACTTCAGACGGGCCTGGACATGTACTGGCTTAAGCTGGGGGACACGTCTGGGACTGCAGGATTTGAGTCCCTGGCGGCGTAGTGTGTTACTGATGGTAGGCTTTGTTACTTTGGTCCCAGCTCTCTGCAGGTCATTCACTAGGTCCCCCCGTGTGGTTCTGGGATTTTTGCTCACCGTTCTTGTGGTCATTTTGACCCCACGGGGTGAGATCTTGCGTGGAGCCCCAGATTGAGGGAGATTATCAGTGGTCTTGTATGTCTTCCATTTCCTAATAATTGCTCCCACAGTTGATTTCTTCAAACCAAGCTGCTTACCTATTGCAGATTCAGTCTTCCCAGCCTGGTGCAGGTCTACAATTTTGTTTCTGGTGTCCTTTGACAGCTCTTTGGTCTTGGCCATAGTGGAGTTTGGAGTGTGACTGTTTGAGGTTGTGGACAGGTGTCTTTTATACTGATAACAAGTTTAAACAGGTGCCATTAATACAGGTAACGAGTGGAGGACAGAGGAGCCTCTTAAAGAAGTTACAGGTCTGTGAGAGCCAGAAATCTTGCTTGTTTGTAGGTGACCAAATACTTATTTTCCACCATAATTTGCAAATAAATTCATTAAAAATCCTACAATGTGATTTTCTGGATTTTTTTTCTCATTTTGTCTGTCATAGTTGAAGTGTACCTATGATGAAAATTACAGACCTCTCTCATCTTTTTCAGTGGGAGAACTTGCACAATTGGTGGCTGACTAAATACTTTTTTGCCCCACTGTGTGTATATATATATATATATATATATATATATATATATATATATATATATAAATAGTTTTTGCCACCATCATTATTCGCCTCTAGCCTCTCACTACAATTGTTTTTTGTGAGTAAAATCCCTGTTTTTGCACCAAAGGCCTATTCTTTGCCTTCTGACTGCCTGCCTACTAGAACATTCTATATTCTGAATCAGGGGAGGATGGAGAACAATCAACACTACAGACAACTGTAAGTTTATAAATACGTATTTTCCACCATAATTTGCAAAGTAATTCATTGGTGGGACGAAATGTGTGTGTTTTTTGCCAATTTTAACAGCACACTTGTTGTTTGTGTACATGGATTTTATAATGTCGTATGTTTTACTGGGGCCAAAAAACACACAAATTTCTTCCCACAGGGCCGTGGGGTGAGACAGGGATGCAGCTTAAGCCCCACCCTCTTCAACATATATGTCAACGAAAAGGCGAGGGCACTAGAACAGTCTGCAGCACCCGGTCTCACCCTACTAGAATCTGAAGTCAAATGTCTACTGTTTGCTGATGATCTGGTGCTTCTGTCACCAACCAAGGAGGGCCTACAGCAGCACCTAGATAATCTGCACAGATTCTACCAGACCTTGGCCCTGACAGTAAATCTCAGTAAGACCAAAATAATGGTGTTCCAAAAAAGGTCCAGTCGCCAGGACCACACATACAAATTCCATCTGGAAACCATTGCCCTAGAGCACACACAACACCACTTTCCATCAATTTGTATAGCAGACCCTCATGCCAAATTGAGTCAAAGGCTTTTTTTAAATCAACAAAGCATGAGAAGACTTTGCCTTTGTTTTGGTTTGTTTGGTTGTCAATTAGGGTGTGCAGGGTGAATACATGGTCTGTTGTACGGTAATCTGCTAAAAAGCAAATTTGACATTTGCTCAGTACATTGTTTTCATTGAGGAAATGTACGAGTCTGCTGTTAATGAAAATGCAGAGGATTTCCTCAAGGTTACTGTTGAAGCATATCCCACGATAGTTATTGGGGTCAAATTTGTCTCCACTTTTGTGGTTTGGGGTGATCAGTCCTTGGTTCCAAATATTGGGGAAGATGCCAGAGCTAAGGATGATGTTAAAGAGTTTTAGTATAGCCAATTGGAATTTGTTGGCTGTGTATTTTATCATTTCATTGAGGATACCATCAACACCACAGGCCTTTTTGGGTTGGAGGGTTTTTATTTTGTCCTGTAGCTCATTCAATGTAATTGGAGAATCCAGTGGGTTCTGGTAGTCTTTAATAGTAGATTCTAAGATCTGTATTTGATCATGTATATGTTTTTGCTCTTTATTCATTGTTATAGAGCCTAAAATATTGGAGAAGTGGTTTACCCATACATCTCCATTTTGGATAGATAATTATTAGTGTTGTTTGTTTAGTGTTTTCCAATTTTCCCAGAAGTGGTTAGAGTCTATGGATTCTTCAATTACATTGAGCCGATTTCTGACGTGCTGTTCCTTCTTTTTCCGTAGTGTATTTCTGTATTGTTTTAGTGATTCACCATAGTGAAGGCGTAGACTCAGGTTTTCTGAGTCTCTATGTTTTTGGTTGGACAGGTTTCTCAATTTCTTTCTAAGATTTTTTCATTCTTCATCAAACCATTTGTCATTGTTGTTCATTTTCTTTGGTTTTCTATTTGAGATTTTTAGATTTGATAGGGAAGCTGAGAGGTTACATATAATGTTAAGATTTTCTACTGCCAAGTTTACACCTTCACTATTACAGTGGAACGTCTTATCCAGGAAATAGTCTAAATGGGATTGAATTTGTTGTTGCCTAATTGTTTTTTGGTAGGTTTCCAAAGTGCATTCCTTCAATCTATAGCATTTCTTAATGTTACTCAGTTCCTTTGGCTTTGATGCCTCATGATTGAGTATTGCTCTGTTCAAGTAGACTGTGATTTTGCTGTGGTCTGATAGGGGTGTCAGTGGGCTGACTGTGAACGCTCTGAGAGACTCTGGGTTAAGGTCAGCGATGAAGTAGTCTACAGTACTACTGCCAAGAGATGAGCTATAGGTGTACCTACCATAGGAGTCCCCACGACTATGTACATACCCAGCGTGCGACAGAGCTGCAGGAGTTGTGACCCGTTTTTGTTGGTTATGTTGTCATAGTTGTGCCTAGGGGGGCATATGTGGGAAGGAATGCTGTCACCTGCAGGCAGGTGTTTGTCCCCCTGTGTGCTGAGGGTGTCAGGTTCTTGTCCAGTTCTGGCATTTAGGTCGCCACAGACAAGTACATGTCCCTGGGCCTGGAAATTATTGATTTCCCCCTCCAGGATGGAGAAGCTGTCTTCATTAAAATATGTGGATTCTAGTGGGGGGATATAGGTAGCACACAGGAGGACATTTTTCTCTGTTAAGATCATTTCCTTTTGAATTTCTAGCCAAATGTAAAATGTTCCTATTTTGATTAATTTAATGGAGTGAGTTAGGTCTGCTCTATACCAAATTAGCATACCCCCCGAGTCCCTTCCCTGTTTCACACCGGGTAGTTTGGTGAATGGGACTACCAGCTCTCTGTAACCTAGAGGGCAACCAGTGGGTCTGTCTCCTCTATACCATGTTTCTTGCAGGATGACAATGTCTGTATTCCCGATTTCTTTGGTGAAGTCTGGGTTCCTGCTCTTTAGGCCAAAGGCAGATGACTTCAGGCCTTGGATATTCCAGGATGAGATAGTGAAGGCTTTGTGTTCCATAAAGTGTCCAATGTTGTTGGTCGTGTGGTTTGGCCTCAGGCCAGTAAGTGTAAGCAGAGCCTGCTGAGCATCTGGTACATGCCATTGGCTTGGGCTAGTATAAGAGTGGAGGTTGGGCCTGTTTGCCTGCTCACTACCTGGGCGTATGTGTGACTTCCATGTTGAGGCCCTTTTTGCGGGGGTGGGGTGCATGGGGTGGGCAGGAGGGGCATAGGTCTGATCTGAGGGGGCCTAAATTTGGGTGTGGGCATGGTTGACGTGGGGGGTTGTTGATTGGTTGGGGTGGGGGTGTGGATGTGTCTGGTGGTGCTGGGGTCTGGATGTAATTCCTCTTGGCGTGGGTCCTCTATGTGTAGGTCCAGGGGGTGGTCCCGCAGGTCTGGGAGAGTGTCTCGCTGGTCTGGGTGAGGTGTCTATTGATCTGTTGCTCCTGTGTGAAGTGTTGGGGATACGTTTGAGAGCGATGTCCTTTAGAGTCCGGGCAAAGGTGGGCACTGCTGCCTTGTAGAGGTGGACCTGGTCATAGAGGCTGTTCAAGTCAAGGTTGGAGTGGTGGTCCAGGAAAACATTTGGTTTTGAGGCACAGTCACGGGAAATACGTTTACCCGCTGTATTGTGGCAGGGTGGAAGTATTTTCGTGGTAGCAGGGTGGAGATAACCACTTGTGCGTTGGGGAAAGTAGAAGAAGCCTTTTCAATCACTCCCTTCAGTGCTGTGGCCACCCTTTCCTGCTGTGCTCTCAGGTCATTTGTGCCTGTGTGTATTATTATGTGGCTAGGTGAACCTAGTTGGTCCTCAGACAGAAGGTCTAGGGCGCGCTGGGTGTTTGGACACCAGAGTTTAGACACACTGTTTGGGAAAAAGTTTTTTTTTTCTTGTATATATTTCCCATTTGAGTCCATAAGGAGAACAATCTGTGTCTTGTGTTTGTCCTCAGTGGGTGTGGGGGGGTTGTCAGGAGGGCTATCAGGGTGTCTGACAGGGAGGGTGCTCAGAGGGGGTGAGAGCCACTGGGCTTGGGGTTCTTCATGTCTGTTCTGCTGTGATGTTGATGCTATGGTCAGGGTCTGGTGTGGACTGTTCTGTTATGGTGTCGAGACTTTTGTCGGGTACTGAGGTGGGCTGTTCTGCTGGCTTCTCTGCGGGGGTGGCCACCTCTCTAGTGGGTTGTTCTCTGTCACACGCCATCCCCTCAACCTCTCCTCCAGCAGTCTGATCCTCTCCTCTAGTCCTCTGTTCTGCTCCTCTTTCTCCTGTTGAAGTTGTCTCACCACTGTCCAGAGTGCAGATATGTCTCTCTCCACCTCCAGCACTCCGGGTCTGGTTAAGGGGGTGTTGTTGTGCTGGACTGTTGTCTGGGTCTGTGCTGACTGGAGCTGTTCCAGCTCCACCTGCCTTACCTCCAGCTGGGTGAATTTATCCTTAATTTCAATGAGGAAGTAGTACTCTGTGCTGGGAGGTTGTCTTTCTGCTGGGGGTTGCTCGTCTCTGGGGTTATATAATGAAGAGGTCTAGTCTGACCCGCTCTGGGTGGGGGTATCTTTCTCAAGGGAGAGCTTCTCCTGCTGGGCTAATTCTTTGATTAGGTGAAAGTCCAGCTGAAACAGACTTATAGAGATTTATATTAGCTGACTCAGAGTCCTCGTTGTCAAGTATCCTTAGTTTCCACCCCTCGTTCACCCCTCCTCTCTTAACTTCTTGATGCTATCCATCCCTTTAGCGGGATAATTGTCATCAACAACCGCTGAATTGCATAGCGCCACATTCAAATAATATTACTAAAAATATTTATATTAATTAAATCACAAGTGCAATATAGCAAAACACATCTTAGCCTTTTGTTAATCCACCTGTCGTGTCAGATTTTTTAAATAAAGATTATTTTTATATCCAAAATACCTCAGTTTGTTTGGCGCGTTATTTTCAGAAATCCACAGGAAAGAGCGGTCATGACAATGCAGACAAATTCCAAATAGTATCTGTAATGTCCACAGAAACATGTCAAGCGTTTTTTATAATCAATCGTCAGGTTGTTTTTAAAATATATAATCGATAATATATCAACCGCAACTGTCTTTTTCAGTAGGAGAGGGAAAGGCAATGGCTGGCCAAACTCTGTTGCGCCAAGCAAAACGCTGCTGACACCCGGCCATACAATGACACGATGTTATCTTTCTCGCTAATTTTTCAAAATAAAAGCCTGAAACTATGTCTAAAGACTGTTGACACCTTGCGGAAGCGATAGGAAAAGGAATCTGGTTGATATCCCTTTAAATGGAGCAAAGGCAGGCTATGGAACATGGAGTTTTCAAAATAGAAGCCACTTCCTGGTTTGATTTTTCTCAGGGTTTCGCCTGCAATATCAGTTCTGTTATACTCACAGACAATATTTTGACAGTTTTGGAAACTTTAGAGTGTTTTCTATCCTTATCTGTCAATTATATGCATAATCTAGCATCTGGTCTTGAGAAATATTTTTATTTTTCCAAACATAAAAATAGTGCCCCCTAGCTTCAAGAGGCTTTAGTGTGCTAATATAGCACTGTGCCATGCCAGGGGATGGTTTGTGTGGAAGATAAGGTTACTGATGTTCCCATTTTGGTAATAGTTAGCAAAAATTGTCTCTTGATTTTCCATAAGGAGCTTCATTTTGTAATCTTTTCTTGCCTTATCATTCTTTACATACACAGGGTACTGTATTTGAAATACCTCTGAACAGCAGGAGACAGCTTCTAAGGCCTCTCCATTTGGTTGTGGTAGACTGTTTGACTCTTCTGCCATTGTTGGGCTAATGGGCTTTGTCACCTCTCACTTGACACGTCAGTGCTAGTTGAAGATGTATCAAGTTTGGTAGTCTTAATTTAGCATTCAGTCCTTATAAAGTAATGTAGTATATTTTTCTTCTTGGCTTTTGGAAATTGAAAATAGTTTCAGACTAAACATTACTCACTCAGTTCCAGGTTGGGTAGTGTTTTCAGGTTTCTGTTGTTTTCCAGAGAATTTGCTGTATTGAATAATAATCCTTGATAGTTGTAAACCTTCCAGGTGATTCTGTAATTCCTTCCAAAATCAGGTTGTAGGTTTTGAGTTTTGATTTCAAGTGAAGGTTATGTTGTAGAGGATAGCATCCTGTATATGTTCCTGACAAAAAAAATCCAAGTTTATCTGACTCTAAATCTATCTTTTTTAAAGAAAATGCTGAAGAATGCAGGAGCTCATCTGATCATGACCTCTAGCTGCTGTGCTCTCAATTGAATTCAATTCAAGGGGCTTTATTGGCATGGGAAACATGTGTTAACATTGCCAAAGCAAGTGAGGTAGATAATATACAAAAGTTGTCTGTTGTCTCTAGCTTAGTTCACTACTCTCTCTCTCTGTTGTCTCTAGCTTAGTTCACTTCTCTCTCTCAATTCAATTCAATTCAAGGGGCTTTATTGGCATGGGAAACATGTGTTAACATTGCCAAAGCAAGTGAGGTAGATAATATACAAAAGTGAAATAAACAATAAAAATGTACAGTAAACATTACACATACAGAAGTTTAAAAACAATAAAGACATTACAAATGTCATATATATATATATATATATATATATATATATATATATATATATATATATATATATATATATATATATATATATACACAGTGTTGTAACAATGTACAAATGGTTAAGGAAAATAAATAAGCATAAATATTGGTTGTATTTACAATGGTGTTTGTTCTTCACTGTTTGCCCTTTTCTTGTGGAAACGGGTCACAAATCTTGCTGCTGTGATGGCACACTGTGGAATTTCACCCAGTAGATATGGGAGGTTATCAAAATTGGATTTGTTTTCGAAATCTTTGTGGATCTGTGTAATCTGAGGGAAATATGTCACACATTGGGCAGGAGGTTCACTCCCCCTCACCCCCTCTCTTCCTCACCCCCTCTCTCCCTCACTCCATCTCTCCCTCTCTTCCTCACCCCCTCTCTTCCTCACTCCATCTCTCCCTCTCTCTCCATATCTCTCCATCTCTCTCCTCATTCCATCTCCCCCTATTCTCTCCATCTCTCCCCCCTCTTCCTCTCTCCCTCTCTTCCTCAACCCCTCTCTCCCTCACTCCACCTCTCCCCTCACTTCATATCTCCCTCTCTCCCCTCAATCAATCTCCCCCTCTCTTCCTCTCTCCATCTCTCTCCTCACTCTATCTCTCTCCTCATTCCATCTCTCTCCTCATTCCATCTCTCTCCTCATTCCATCTCTATCTCTCTCCTCACTCCATCTCTCTCTCCATCTCTCTCCTCACTCCATTTCTCTCCTCACTCCATCTCTCTCCTCATTCCATCTCTTCCTCACTTCCTCTTTTCCTCTCTCTCTCTCCCTCTCTTCCTCATTCCATCTCCCCCTCTCTCTTTCTCCCCCTACTGAGGATGTTTAGTTCCAACATTTTTCAGAAAACTGGCAAGGGAGGTGTATGTGTGTGTGTGTATGTGTGTGTGTGTGTGTGTAAAACAAAGAGTTTGAGAAAAAGAGAAAAGGTGTGTGTGTGTGTGTGTAAAACAAAGAGTTTGAGCAAAAGAGAAAAGGTGTATGTGTGTGTGTGCGTGCGTGTTTGTTTCTCTCTCTGTGTGTGTGTGTGTGTGTGTGCGTGTGTGTTTGTGTTATATACATACATTTATTACAACAGAGTGCGGAGTATCAAAAAACATGTTCTCCAGCTCAAATACGCAGTACATCTTGAAGTATGTATATTAATACCAGTGTATCAGATAACCACATAGCAACTGCTGTAAGTAATCGTTCACCGCCAGCCTATCAGAGGGATCATATTACACCACTTGTTACCAACGTGTGATTACACAATGACAACGTAATAGACTAGCTATGTATTTTCTCTGCAGTGTAAATAATGGTAACGACATTATATTCCAAGGCTACCTGTTATTCCCCAGTTCTTCGGTCTTGAGTTCAAAGTTCAAGTAACTAGAAGATCTCACGGTCTCCCTTTAGTATTTGATGTTTGTCCATGGGGGGGGGGGGGGGGGGGGATAAATGTCTATGGGTGAAGTGAAAGTAGGTTTAAATTGTTAAAACAGAACAAAAATTACCGGTTAAGCATTAAAAAGCTTGGCGGTTAAGTATAATTATAGGTTAAGTATAAGTATAGGTTAAGTATAATTATCAAATCAAATCAAATCAAATGTATTTATATAGCCCTTCGTACATCAGCTGATATCTCAAAGTGCTGTACAGAAACCCAGCCTAAAACCCCAAACAGCAAGCAATGCAGGTGTAGAAGCACGGTGGCTTGGAAAAACTCACTAGAAAGGCCAAAACCTAGGAAGAAACCTAGAGAGGAACCAGGCTATGTGGGGTGGCCAGTCCTCTTCTGGCTGTGCCGGGTGGAGATTATAACAGAACATGGCCAAGATGTTCAAATGTTCATAAATGACCAGCATGGTCGAATAATAATAAGGCAGAACAGTTGAAACTGGAGCAGCAGCACGGTCAGGTGGACTGGGGACAGCAAGGAGTCATCATGTCAGGTATTTCTGGGGCATGGTCCTAGGGCTCAGGTCTGGAGCAGCAGCATGGTCAGGTGGACTGGGGACAGCAATTATAGGTTAAGTATAGGTATAGGTTAAGTATAAGTATATGTTAAGTATAAGTATAGGTTAAGTATTGGTATAGGTTAAGTATAAGTATAGGTTAAGTATAAGTATATGTTAAGTATAAGTATAGGTTAAGTATTGGTATAGGTTAAGTATAAGTATAGGTTAAGTATAAGTATAGGTTAAGTATAGGTTAAGGATAGGCATTAATTACGACTGCTTCAGGTATAAGGCCAAAACGGAAACATTTTAATGAGTGCCAAGCACTGGGATTGAACCCGCGATCCTCGGAGCCGAAGCACAAGGCTTAGATGCCTACTAGATGGTAATACGTGTTCACGTTGCCCCTAGTGGATGGTATTGAAGGCATCTCCTGACGTCCTGGACACCCGGACAAACGTTGAATCCTATAGTCTATCTGGTGTGATCTCCTTGGAAGTAACGTACAGTAAATTTAACAAATGGCTCTTTTAGCAAAAACGTTTGACCCCTGAGGTCATAGGTCAGGTTCTCCAAAAAACAAGGGCAGCAATGACAAGAATGGAAAGCAGTTCTCTGAATACAAATGGTTGTGTATTCAAGGTATAAAAAGGCTTGTAAAGTTTTGAAATTCCACTTAAACATTTTAGATTTAATTTGCCCTAACATTTCAATTAATAACCTCTCTGGGATAGGCGGGACAGTCGCGTCCCTCAACTGGCCAATTGCCAGGGAAAATGCAGAGCGCCAAATTCAAATAAAATGATATAAAAATCTAACTTTCATTAAATCACATGTAAGATACTCAATTAAATCTACACTCGTTGTGAATCCAGCCAACATGTCAGATTTCAAAAAGGCTTTTCAGCAAAAGCATAAGATGCTATTATCTGATGATAGCACAACAGGAAACAAAGGGAGAGTAGCGTATTTCAACCCTGCAGCCGCGACACAAAACGCAGAAATAAAAATATAAATCATGCCTTTCCTTTGACAAGCTTCTTTTGTTGTCCCATAAACATCACAATGTCCTTTTGTTCGATTAATTCCGTCGATATATATCCAAAATTTGATCAAGAAAAACAGTGGTTCCAACTTGAGCAACGTCACTACAAAATATCTCAAAAGTTACCTGTAAACTTTGCCAAAACATTTCAAACTACTTTTGTAATACAACTTTAGTTATTTTTAAACAATCTATCAAATTGAAGACGGGACTATCTGTGTTCAATACAGGAAGACAACAAACTCACGCTACTTTTCTTGTCATTCGCCTTCTCAAAAAGTACACTTCAAATGACACACATTCAAGATGGCCGTACTTCTTCATTACACAAAGGAATAACCTCAACCGATTTCTAAAGACTGGTGAAATCCAGTGGAAGCGGTAGGAACTGCAAACAAGTCCCTTAGAAAACTAGTTTCCCAATGAAACATCATTGAATAGACAGTGACCTCAAAAAAAATGCTTTGTCCTCTTTGCCTGCTACATAAGTTCTGTTATACTCACAGACATGATTCAAACAGTTTTAGAAACTTCAGAGTGTTTTCTATCCAACTCTACTAATAATATTCATATCTTGTATTCTGGGGATGAGCAGCAGGGAGTTGAATTTGGGCACGCTATTTATCCAAAAGTGAAAATGCTGCCCCCTATCCTGAAGAAGTTTTAAACACATTCTGAATTGCCCTTTTTTATCAACCCCTACAAAAATTATAATCCACACAATAATTCAAAATTTCTGTCGCTGCAAGAATATTTTCCTTTATTTTGTATTTTGGAGGGAGTTTGAGGAGATGGGAGACAGTTGTATGGCTTGGAGGGAGTTTGAAGACAGTTGGAGGGCTTGGAGGGAGTTGGAGGAGATAAGAGAGAGTTAAATGGCTTGGAGGGAGTTTGAGGAGATAGGAGCCAGTTGGAGGGCTTGGAGGGAGTTGGAGAAGATAAGAGAGAGTTAAATGGCTTTTAGGGAGTTTGAGGAGATAGGAGCCAGTTGGAGAGCTTGGAGGGAGTTTGAGGAGATAGGTCACAGCTGGAGGAAGTTGAAGGAGATGGAGGGAGTTGGGGGAGATATGAGACAGTTGGAGGGAGGTTGAAGAGATTTGAGACAGTTGGAGGGCTTGGAGGGAGTTGGGGGAGATAGGAGACAGTTGATGGGAGTTGGAGGAGATAGGAGACAGTTGGAGGGATTGGAGGGAGTCGGAGAGAGGAGAAAGTTGGAGGGAGATGGAGGCGGGAGAGAGCTAGTCCACATTTCAAAGGGCTGTCAGATACACAGACAGAACATAACTAATGAAGGGAGGAAGCTTTGTGTGTGTGTGTTCAAACGCAAAGTGTTTAAACTCTGGTGCTCAAACACTAGGCATGCCCTGGAGCTGTTGTCAGAGGACAGACTAGGGTTCCCAAGCCACATCATAATTCACACGTGCATAAATGACCCTAGAGCCCAGCAGGAAAGGGTGGCCACAGCACTCAAGGGAGTGAGCACTCACCACTCCAACCTGGCCCACCACTCCACCCTGGCCCACCACTCCACCCTGGCCCACCACTCCACCTTGGAATTGAACTGCCTTTATGACCAGGTCCACCTCTACAAGGCAGTCATCCCAACTTTTGTCAGGACACTGAAGGACGTCACCCTCAACCGCAGCCCCCAGCACCTCACACAGGAGCAACAGAGCAACGGACACCACACCCAGACCAGCGAGACCCCCTCCCACCCTGGCCCACCACTCCACCAGCGAGACCCCCTCCCCCAGGACCAATAAGACCCCCTCACACAGGAGCAACAGAGCAACGGACACCACACCCAGACCAGCGAGACCCCCTCCCAGACCAGTAAGACCCCCTCCCAGACCAGAGAGACCCCCTCCCAGATCAGCGAGACCCCCTCCCAGACCAGCGAGACCCCCTTCCAGACCAGCGAGACCCCCTCCCAGACCTGCATCGAGAGAACCCACACTAAGATGACCTACACTCAGACCCCAGCTTCACCAGCCAAACCCCAACCAGCTGACACCACTCCAAACAAACCCTGGCCACACCCTATATAGGCCCCCCCAGATTAGACCTATGCCCTTCTACCCCCCCCCCCCCCCCCCAAGCCCCCAGCCCCTGCAGCAAGGACCTCAACATGACAGCTGCACATATGCCCAGGCCATGAGCCGAGCAACAGGCCCAATCCCCACTAATACACCCACCCCACTAATACACCCGCCCAAGCCCCATCCTGCGACCTAAGAGGTATGTATCAGATGCTCAACATGCTCTGCTCACACCTACTGTAATGGTCAGGGCCTAAAACACATAAAAACAACACAAGACACTATGGAACACAGAGCTTTTACTATCTCATCCTGGAATATACAAGGTCTGAGATCATCTACCTTTGGCCTAAAAAGCAGGAACCCAGACTTCATCAAAGAAATTGGAAATATAGACATGGTTATACTACAAGAAACATGGTATAGAGGAGACAGACCCACTGGTTGCCCTCTAGGTTACAGAGAGCTGGTAGTCCCATCCACCAAACTACCAGGTGTGAAACAGGGAAGGGACTCAGGGGGTATGCTAATTTGATATACAGCAGACCTTACTCACTCTATTAAATTAATCAAATCAAGAACATTTTACATTTGGATAGAAATTCAAAAGGAAATGATCTCAACAGGGAAGCATTTCCTCCTGTGTGCTACCTTTATCCCCCCCACTAGAATCCACATACCTTTTAATAAAGACAGCTTCTCCACTCTGGAGTGGGAAATAAATAATTTCCAGGCCCAGGGACGTGTGCAAGTATGTGGTGACCTAAATGCCAGAGCTGGACAAGAACCTGACATGCTCAGCACACAGGGGGACAAACACTTGCCTGGAGGTGACAGCATTCCCTGCTTTATCTTGGTCAGGTCGCAATTGTAAATGAGAACTTGTTCTCAGCTGGCCTACCTGGTTAAATTAAGGTGACATTTTTTTTTTTTATGAAAAATAAATATGCCCCCCTTGGCACAACTATGACAACATAAACAACAAAAATATGTCACAACTCCTGCAGCTGTCACACGCTAGGTCTGTACATAGTCAATGGCTTCGAGGAGACTCTTACCTATAGCTGAGGAAAGTGGTGTGGAAACCTACCAAAAGACAATTAGGCAACAACAAATTCAATCCCTTTTAGACAACTTCCTGGACAAAACGTTCCACTGTAATAGTGAAGGTGTAAACTTGGCAGTAGAAAATCTTAACAGTATATTTGACCTCTCAGCTTCCCTATCAAATCTAAAAATGTCAAGCAGAAAACCAATGACAAATGGTTTGATGAAGAACGTAAAAACCTAAGAAAGAAATTGAGAAACCTATCCAATCAAAAACATAGAGACCCAGAAAACCTGAGCCTATGGGTTCACTATGGTGAATCACTAAAACAATACAGAAATACACTACGGAAAAAGAAGGAACAGCACGTCAGAAATCAGCTCAATTTAATTGAAGATTCCATAGACTCTAACCACTTCTGGGAACATTTGAAAAAACTAAACAAACAACAACATGAAGAGTTATCTATCCAAATCGGAGATGTATGGGTAAACCACTTCTCCAATCTTTTTGGCTCAGCAAAAACATATACATGATCAAATACAAATCTTAGAATCAACTATTAAAGACTACCAGAAACCACTGAATTCTCCAGTTACCTTGAATAAACAACAGGACAAAAAACAAACCATCCAACCCAAAAAGGCCTGTGGTGTTGATGGCATCAAAATCAAATCTATTCACATTTTATTTGTCACATGCGCCAAATACAACAGGTGTAGGTTTTTACTGTGAAATGCTTCCTTACAAGCCCTTAAACAACAATGCAGTATCCTAAATGATATTAAAAAAATAAATACAGACCACAAATTCCAATTGGCTATACTAAACTTCTTTAACATCATTCTTACCTCTGGCATCTTTCGTAATATTTTGAACCGAGGACTGATCACTCCTGGAAACAAATATGACCCCATAACTACAGTGGGATATGCTGTCACACCCTGATCTGTTTCACCTGTCTTTGTGATTGTCTCCATCCCCCCTCCATGTGTCGCCCATCTTCCCCATTATCCCCAGTGTATTTATACCTGTGTTCTCTGTTTGTCTGTTACCAGTTCGTATTCTTTGCTCAAGTCAATTAGCGTTTTTGTGTCTCAGCTCCTGCTTTTCTCTCTTTCTCACCCCTCCTGGTTTTGACCCTTGCCTGTCCTGACTCCGAGGCCGCCAGCCTAACCACTCTGCCTACCCCTGACCATGCCTGCCGACCTGTATCTTTGCCCCCCTCTGGATTACCGACCTCTGCCTTACCGGTACTGTTGCCCCACCTCTGGTTTACTGACCTGCCTTGATCTGTCTATTGCCTGGATATTAAACTATTGTTTATTTGACGTGGTCTGCATCTGGGTCTTACCTTCAAAACTCCAGCAGACCAGGACCAAATGAGCCCCAGGACAGCAGCACAATTAGACCCAACCAAATCATGAGAAAACAAAAAGATAATTACTTGACACATTGGAAAGAGATAACAAAAAACAGAGCAAACTAGAATGCTATTTGGCCCTAAACAGAGAGTACACAGTGGCAGAATACCTGACCACTGTGACTGACCCAAACTTAAGGAAAGCATTGACTATGTACAGACTCACTGAGCATAGCCTTGCTCTTGAGAAAGGCCGCCGTAGGCAGACATGGCTCTCTGGAGAAGACAGGCTATGTGCACACTGCCCACAAAATGAGGTGGAAACTGAGCTGTACTTCCTAAACTCCTGCCAAATGTATGACCATATTAGAGAGACATATTTCCTTCAGATTACACAGATCCACAAAGAATTCGAAAACAAATCAAATTTTGATAAACTCCCATATCTATTGGGTGAAATACCACAGTGTGCCATCACAGCAGCAAGATTTGTGACCTGTTGCCACGAGAAAAGGGCAACCAGTGAAGAACAAATACCATTCTTAATACAACAAGTATTTATGTTTATTTATTTCCCTTTTGCTCATAATATGATATTTGAAATGTCTTTATTCTTTTCAAACTTTTGTGAGTGTAATGTTTACTGTTATTTTTTAAATATATTTCACTTGCTTTTATAGGTCCTCCCAATGTTAACATATGTTTTCCATGCCAATAAAGCCTTTGAACTGAATTGAGAGAGAGAGATCGTGTGTGTGTGTGTGAGAGAGTAAACGGGAGTACACATGTTTTGTTTCTGAGCGAACGTGCATGGGTGTGCACTGCATGCTTGTGTGTCTGTGTGTGTGTGTGTGTGTGTCATCTTGAATGTGTGTGTCTCTGTGTGTGTCTCTCTCTCTCTCTCTCTCTGAGCGTGTCTGTGAGTGTGTGTGTATCTCTTTGTGTGTGTCTGTAATGTAATGTTGTCAATGCCAAGACACAACAGTTCCTCCCCTGATACAGGCCAATGCCAAGGAAGATACAACAGCAGCCTGGTCATCAGTAGAAAGATGACATAGACAACACCAAGCCAACACCAAGCCAACACCAAGACACAACAAGTCCCTGGTATGACAATGACATAGACAACACCAAGACACAACAAGTCCCTGGTACGACAACGACATAGACAACACCAAGACATAACAAGTCCCTGGTACGACACAGACATAGACAACAACAAGACACAACAAGTCCCTGGTACGACAATGACATAGACACAACAAGTCCCTGCAACAGTCAAAGATGCAGCCAATGACACGTAGGGCTGAATTTCGTGACAATCAGGCAATAGGTTGATAACAGGACATCCGATAGGCTAAAGTACAGGCAGGGAATAGTTAAAGTACAGGCAGGGAATAGGTTAATTAAAGTACAGGCAGGGAATAGGTTAAAGTACAGACAGGGAATAGGTTAATTAAAGTACAGGCAGGGAATAGGTTAAAGCCGTCTTTAGTGAGGCAGGAAAAAACTATCAAACACGGGAGGATTCAATCACAGGGCCCACCATCGCTCTGAATAGAAGTGTCACAAAACAAACAATACCTCACAGTGACGAGGTGCAAAGAACTGAACTAAATTGTGTGTGATAATGACATACAGGTGTTGTGAACAGGTGATCAGAGTTCAGGTGATTGGGATCTGGAAAGTGAGCTGCATTCAGGGGATCTACGTGTTTGAGAGTGTGAGCTGGAAGCAGACTTTACCAATGTTCAGATCTGCTTTCAGGCCAAGGCTATAGTCTCTCTCACTCTTTCTCTCGCTCTTTCTCTTGCAGATTTTCTCTCTCTCTCTATGACAATAACAATACATTAAAGCAATGGTAGTAGACCAGTGTCAACATGACTGAGAAGACACATGACCTGGTAGTAGACCAGTGTCAACATGACTGAGAAGACACATGACCTGGTAGTAGACCAGTGTCAACATGACTGAGAAGACACATGACCTGGTAGTGGACCAGTCTCAACATGACTGAGAAGACACATGACCTGGTAGTAGACCAGTGTCAACATGACTGAGAAGACACATGACCTGGTAGTAGATCAGTGTCAACATGACTGAGAAGACACATGACCTGGTAGTAGACCAGTGTCAACATGACTGAGAAGACACATGACCTGGTAGTAGACCAGTGTCAACATGACTGAGAAGACACATGACCTGGTAGTAGACCAGTGTCAACATGACTGAGAAGACACATGACCTGGTAGTGGACCAGTGTCAACATGACTGAGAAGACACATGACCTGGTAGTAGACCAGTGTCAACATGACTGAGAAGACACATGACCTGGTAGTGGACCAGTGTCAACATGACTGAGAAGACACATGACCTGGTAGTAGACCAGTGTCAACATGACTGAGAAGACACATGACCTGGTAGTAGACCAGTGTCAACATGACTGAGAAGACACATGACCTGGTAGTAGACCAGTGTCAACATGACTGAGAAGACACATGACCTGGTAGTAGACCAGTGTCAACATGACTGAGAAGACACATGACCTGGTAGTAGACCAGTGTCAACATGACTGAGAAGACACATGACCTGGTAGTAGACCAGTCTCAACATGACTGAGAAGACACATGACCTGGTAGTAGACCAGTGTCAACATGACTGAGAAGACACATGACCTGGTAGTAGACCAGTCTCAACATGACTGAGAAGACACATGACCTGGTAGTAGACCAGTGTCAACATGACTGAGAAGACACATGACCTGGTAGTAGACCAGTGTCAACATGACTGAGAAGACACATGACCTGGTAGTAGACCAGTGTCAACATGACTGAGAAGACACATGACATGGTAGTAGACCAGTGTCAACATGACTGAGAAGACACATGACCTGGTAGTAGATCAGTCTCAACATGACTGAGAAGACACATGACCTGGTAGTAGATCAGTCTCAACATGACTGAGAAGACACATGACCTGGTAGTAGACCAGTCTCAACATGACTGAGAAGACACATGACCTGGTAGTAGATCAGTCTCAACATGACTGAGAAGACACATGACCTGGTAGTAGACCAGCCTCAACATGACTGAGAAGACACATGACCTGGTAGTAGACCAGTGTCAACATGACTGAGAAGACACATGACATGGTAGTGGACCAGTGTCAACATGACTGAGAAGACACATGGCCTGGTAGTAGACATGTCTCAACGTGACTGAGAAGACACATGACCTGGTAGTAGACCAGTCTCAACATGACTGAGAAGACACATGACCTGGTAGTGGACCAGTCTCAACATGACTGAGAAGACACATGACCTGGTAGTGGACCAGTGTCAACATGACTGAGAAGACACATGACCTGGTAGTGGACCAGTGTCAGCATGACTGAGAAGACACATGACCTGGTAGTGGACCAGTGTCAACGTGACTGAGAAGACACATGACCTGGTAGTAGACATGTCTCAACGTGACTGAGAAGACACATGACCTGGTAGTAGACCAGTCTCAACATGACTGAGAAGACACATGACCTGGTAGTAGACCAGTGTCAACATGACTGAGAAGACACATGACCTGGTAGTAGACCAGTGTCAACATGACTGAGAAGACACATGACCTGGTAGTAGACCAGTGTCAACATGACTGAGAAGACACATGACCTGGTAGTAGACCAGTCTCAACATGACTGAGAAGACACATGACCTGGTAGTGGACCAGTCTCAACATGACTGAGAAGACACATGACCTGGTAGTGGACCAGTCTCAACATGACTGAGAAGAAACATGACCTGGTAGTGGACCAGTCTCAACATGACTGAGAAGACACATGACCTGGTAGTGGACCAGTCTCAACATGACTGAGAAGACACATGACCTGGTAGTGGACGAGTCTCAACATGACTGAGAAGATACATGACCTGGTAGTAGACCAGTCTCAACATGACTGAGAAGACACATGACCTGGTAGTAGACCAGTGTCAACATGACTGAGAAGACACATGACCTGGTAGTGGACCAGTCTCAACATGACTGAGAAGACACATGACCTGGTAGTAGACCAGTCTCAACATGACTGAGAAGACACATGACCTGGTAGTAGACCAGTCTCAACATGACTGAGAAGACACATGGCCTGGTAGTAGACCAGTCTCAACATGACTGAGAAGACACATGACCTGGTAGTAGACCAGTGTCAACATGACTGAGAAGACACATGACATGGTAGTAGACCAGTGTCAACATGACTGAGAAGACACATGACCTGGTAGTAGACCAGTGTCAACATGACTGAGAAGACACATGACCTGGTAGTAGACCAGTCTCAACATGACTGAGAAGACACATGACCTGGTAGTGGACCAGTGTCAACATGACTGAGAAGACACATGACCTGGTAGTGGACCAGTGTCAACATGACTGAGAAGACACATGAACTGGTAGTGGACCAGTCTCAACATGACTGAGAAGACACATGACCTGGTAGTGGACCAGTGTCAACATGACTGAGAAGACACATGACCTGGTAGTGGACCAGTCTCAACATGACTGAGAAGACACATGACCTGGTAGTGGACCAGTCTCAACATGACTGAGAAGACACATGACCTGGTAGTAGACCAGTCTCAACATGACTGAGAAGACACATGACATGGTAGTAGACCAGTGTCAACATGACTGAGAAGACACATGACCTGGTAGTAGACCAGTGTCAACATGACTGAGAAGACACATGACCTGGTAGTAGACCAGTCTCAACATGACTGAGAAGACACATGACCTGGTAGTGGACCAGTGTCAACATGACTGAGAAGACACATGACCTGGTAGTGGACCAGTGTCAACATGACTGAGAAGACACATGAACTGGTAGTGGACCAGTCTCAACATGACTGAGAAGACACATGACCTGGTAGTGGACCAGTGTCAACATGACTGAGAAGACACATGACCTGGTAGTGGACCAGTCTCAACATGACTGAGAAGACACATGACCTGGTAGTGGACCAGTCTCAACATGACTGAGAAGACACATGACCTGGTAGTAGACCAGTCTCAACATGACTGAGAAGACACATGACCTGGTAGTAGATCAGTCTCAACATGACTGAGAAGACACATGACCTGGTAGTAGACCAGTGTCAACATGACTGAGAAGACACATGACCTGGTAGTGGACCAGTGTCAACATGACTGAGAAGACACATGGCCTGGTAGTAGACATGTCTCAACGTGACTGAGAAGACACATGACCTGGTAGTAGACATGTCTCAACGTGACTGAGAAGACACATGACCTGGTAGTAGACATGTCTCAACGTGACTGAGAAGACACATGACCTGGTAGTAGACCAGTCTCAACATGACTGAGAAGACACATGACCTGGTAGTAGACATGTCTCAACGTGACTGAGAAGACACATGACCTGGTAGTAGACATGTCTCAACGTGACTGAGAAGACACATGACCTGGTAGTGGACCAGTCTCAACATGACTGAGAAGACACATGACCTGGTAGTAGACCAGTCTCAACGTGACTGAGAAGACACATGACCTGGTAGTAGACCAGTGTCAACATGACTGAGAAGACACATGACCTGGTAGTAGACCAGTGTCAACATGACTGAGAAGACACATGACCTGGTAGTAGACCAGTGTCAACATGACTGAGAAGACACATGACCTGGTAGTAGACCAGTGTCAACATGACTGAGAAGACACATGACCTGGTAGTGGACCAGTCTCAACATGACTGAGAAGACACATGACCTGGTAGTGGACCAGTGTCAACATGACTGAGAAGACACATGACCTGGTAGTGGACCAGTGTCAACATGACTGAGAAGACACATGAACTGGTAGTGGACCAGTCTCAACATGACTGAGAAGACACATGACCTGGTAGTGGACCAGTGTCAACATGACTGAGAAGACACATGACCTGGTAGTGGACCAGTCTCAACATGACTGAGAAGACACATGACCTGGTAGTGGACCAGTCTCAACATGACTGAGAAGACACATGACCTGGTAGTAGACCAGTCTCAACATGACTGAGAAGACACATGACCTGGTAGTAGATCAGTCTCAACATGACTGAGAAGACACATGACCTGGTAGTAGACCAGTGTCAACATGACTGAGAAGACACATGACCTGGTAGTGGACCAGTGTCAACATGACTGAGAAGACACATGGCCTGGTAGTAGACATGTCTCAACGTGACTGAGAAGACACATGACCTGGTAGTAGACATGTCTCAACGTGACTGAGAAGACACATGACCTGGTAGTAGACATGTCTCAACGTGACTGAGAAGACACATGACCTGGTAGTAGACCAGTCTCAACATGACTGAGAAGACACATGACCTGGTAGTAGACATGTCTCAACGTGACTGAGAAGACACATGACCTGGTAGTAGACATGTCTCAACGTGACTGAGAAGACACATGACCTGGTAGTAGACCAGTCTCAACATGACTGAGAAGACACATGACCTGGTAGTAGACCAGTGTCAACATGACTGAGAAGACACATGACCTGGTAGTAGACCAGTGTCAACATGACTGAGAAGACACATGACCTTGTAGTAGACCAGTCTCAACATGACTGAGAAGACACATGACCTGGTAGTGGACCAGTCTCAACATGACTGAGAAGACACATGACCTGGTAGTGGACCAGTCTCAACATGACTGAGAAGAAACATGACCTGGTAGTGGACCAGTCTCAACATGACTGAGAAGACACATGACCTGGTAGTGGACCAGTCTCAACATGACTGAGAAGACACATGACCTGGTAGTGGACGAGTCTCAACATGACTGAGAAGACACATGACCTGGTAGTAGACCAGTCTCAACATGACTGAGAAGACACATGACCTGGTAGTAGACCAGTGTCAACATGACTGAGAAGACACATGACCTGGTAGTGGACCAGTCTCAACATGACTGAGAAGACACATGACCTGGTAGTAGACCAGTCTCAACATGACTGAGAAGACACATGACCTGGTAGTAGACCAGTCTCAACATGACTGAGAAGACACATGGCCTGGTAGTAGACCAGTCTCAACATGACTGAGAAGACACATGACCTGGTAGTAGACCAGTGTCAACATGACTGAGAAGACACATGACATGGTAGTAGACCAGTGTCAACATGACTGAGAAGACACATGACCTGGTAGTAGACCAGTGTCAACATGACTGAGAAGACACATGACCTGGTAGTAGACCAGTCTCAACATGACTGAGAAGACACATGACCTGGTAGTGGACCAGTGTCAACATGACTGAGAAGACACATGACCTGGTAGTGGACCAGTGTCAACATGACTGAGAAGACACATGAACTGGTAGTGGACCAGTCTCAACATGACTGAGAAGACACATGACCTGGTAGTGGACCAGTGTCAACATGACTGAGAAGACACATGACCTGGTAGTGGACCAGTCTCAACATGACTGAGAAGACACATGACCTGGTAGTGGACCAGTCTCAACATGACTGAGAAGACACATGACCTGGTAGTAGACCAGTCTCAACATGACTGAGAAGACACATGACATGGTAGTAGACCAGTGTCAACATGACTGAGAAGACACATGACCTGGTAGTAGACCAGTGTCAACATGACTGAGAAGACACATGACCTGGTAGTAGACCAGTCTCAACATGACTGAGAAGACACATGACCTGGTAGTGGACCAGTGTCAACATGACTGAGAAGACACATGACCTGGTAGTGGACCAGTGTCAACATGACTGAGAAGACACATGAACTGGTAGTGGACCAGTCTCAACATGACTGAGAAGACACATGACCTGGTAGTGGACCAGTGTCAACATGACTGAGAAGACACATGACCTGGTAGTGGACCAGTCTCAACATGACTGAGAAGACACATGACCTGGTAGTGGACCAGTCTCAACATGACTGAGAAGACACATGACCTGGTAGTAGACCAGTCTCAACATGACTGAGAAGACACATGACCTGGTAGTAGATCAGTCTCAACATGACTGAGAAGACACATGACCTGGTAGTAGACCAGTGTCAACATGACTGAGAAGACACATGACCTGGTAGTGGACCAGTGTCAACATGACTGAGAAGACACATGGCCTGGTAGTAGACATGTCTCAACGTGACTGAGAAGACACATGACCTGGTAGTAGACATGTCTCAACGTGACTGAGAAGACACATGACCTGGTAGTAGACATGTCTCAACGTGACTGAGAAGACACATGACCTGGTAGTAGACCAGTCTCAACATGACTGAGAAGACACATGACCTGGTAGTAGACATGTCTCAACGTGACTGAGAAGACACATGACCTGGTAGTAGACATGTCTCAACGTGACTGAGAAGACACATGACCTGGTAGTGGACCAGTCTCAACATGACTGAGAAGACACATGACCTGGTAGTAGACCAGTCTCAACGTGACTGAGAAGACACATGACCTGGTAGTAGACCAGTGTCAACATGACTGAGAAGACACATGACCTGGTAGTAGACCAGTGTCAACATGACTGAGAAGACACATGACCTGGTAGTAGACCAGTGTCAACATGACTGAGAAGACACATGACCTGGTAGTAGACCAGTGTCAACATGACTGAGAAGACACATGACCTGGTAGTGGACCAGTCTCAACATGACTGAGAAGACACATGACCTGATAGTGGACCAGTGTCAACATGACTGAGAAGACACATGACCTGGTAGTGGACCAGTGTCAACATGACTGAGAAGACACATGAACTGGTAGTGGACCAGTCTCAACATGACTGAGAAGACACATGACCTGGTAGTGGACCAGTGTCAACATGACTGAGAAGACACATGACCTGGTAGTGGACCAGTCTCAACATGACTGAGAAGACACATGACCTGGTAGTGGACCAGTCTCAACATGACTGAGAAGACACATGACCTGGTAGTAGACCAGTCTCAACATGACTGAGAAGACACATGACCTGGTAGTAGATCAGTCTCAACATGACTGAGAAGACACATGACCTGGTAGTAGACCAGTGTCAACATGACTGAGAAGACACATGACCTGGTAGTGGACCAGTGTCAACATGACTGAGAAGACACATGGCCTGGTAGTAGACATGTCTCAACGTGACTGAGAAGACACATGACCTGGTAGTAGACATGTCTCAACGTGACTGAGAAGACACATGACCTGGTAGTAGACATGTCTCAACGTGACTGAGAAGACACATGACCTGGTAGTAGACCAGTCTCAACATGACTGAGAAGACACATGACCTGGTAGTAGACCAGTGTCAACATGACTGAGAAGACACATGACCTGGTAGTAGACATGTCTCAACGTGACTGAGAAGACACATGACCTGGTAGTGGACCAGTCTCAACATGACTGAGAAGACACATGACCTGGTAGTAGACCAGTCTCAACGTGACTGAGAAGACACATGACCTGGTAGTAGACCAGTGTCAACATGACTGAGAAGACACATGACCTGGTAGTAGACCAGTGTCAACATGACTGAGAAGACACATGACCTGGTAGTAGACCAGTGTCAACATGACTGAGAAGACACATGACCTGGTAGTAGACCAGTGTCAACATGACTGAGAAGACACATGACCTGGTAGTGGACCAGTCTCAACATGACTGAGAAGACACATGACCTGGTAGTAGACCAGTGTCAACATGACTGAGAAGACACATGACCTGGTAGTAGATCAGTCTCAACATGACTGAGAAGACACATGACCTGGTAGTAGACCAGTGTCAACATGACTGAGAAGACACATGACATGGTAGTGGACCAGTCTCAACATGACTGAGAAGACACATGACCTGGTAGTAGACCAGTGTCAACATGACTGAGAAGACACATGACCTGGTAGTAGATCAGTCTCAACATGACTGAGAAGACACATGACCTGGTAGTAGACCAGTGTCAACATGACTGAGAAGACACATGACCTGGTAGTAAGATCAGTCTCAACATGACTGAGAAGACACATGACCTGGTAGTGGACCAGTCTCAACATGACTGAGAAGACACATGACCTGGTAGTAGACATGTCTCAACGTGACTGAGAAGACACATGACATGGTAGTGGACCAGTCTCAACGTGACTGAGAAGACACATGACCTGGTAGTGGACCAGTGTCAACATGACTGAGAAGACACATGACATTTGATGAAAGACAAAACAAAAGTAAATGGGAAATATTATCCACGTTACATTGCACTTTTCACTGGCTGTCCCTCAGGTTGTGAAGGAGTGCTCATTTTGGCTTTTCACCCAATAAATATTGTATTTTTTTCTTTGTATTGAATGATACTTTTGGGAAAGAAATATTCTCTTAGGTCTGAGTATTTGTCACAGTGTAATAGGAAATGAAGCTCTGTCCCTAGCTCTCCCCTGGAGCAGAGTGAGCACAGCCTGTCCTCTCTGGGCAGCCAGGTTTGTCTGTGACGACCGGTCTCTATAGCCAGACTGTCCTCTCTGGGCAGCCAGGTTTGTCTGTGACGACCGGTCTCTATAGCCAGACTGTCCTCTCTGGGCAGCCAGGTTTGTCTGTGACGACCGGTCTCTATAGCCAGACTGTCCTCTCTGGGCAGCCAGGTTTGTCTGTGACGACCGGTCTCTATAGCCAGCCTGTCCTCTCTGGGCAGCCAGGTTTGTCTGTGACGACCGGTCTCTATAGCCAGCCTGTCCTCTCTGGGCAGCCAGGTTTGTCTGTGACGACCGGTCTCTATAGCCAGACTGTCCTCTCTGGGCAGCCAGGTTTGTCTGTGACAACCGGTCTCTATAGCCAGACTGTCCTCTCTGGGCAGCCAGGTTTGTCTGTGACAACCGGTCTCTATAGCCAGACTGTCCTCTCTGGGCAGCCAGGTTTGTCTGTGACGACCGGTCTCTATAGCCAGACTGTCCTCTCTGGGCAGCCAGGTTTGTCTGTGACGACCGGTCTCTATAGCCAGACTGTCCTCTCTGGGCAGCCAGGTTTGTCTGTGACGACCGGTCTCTATAGCCAGACTGTCCTCTCTGGGCAGCCAGGTTTGTCTGTGACGACCAGTCTCTATAGCCAGACTGTCCTCTCTGGGCAGCCAGGTTTGTCTGTGACGACCGGTCTCTATAGCCAGACTGTCCTCTCTGGGCAGCCAGGTTTGTCTGTGACGACCAGTCTCTATAGCCAGACTGTCCTCTCTGGGCAGCCAGGTTTGTCTGTGACGACCAGTCTCTATAGCCAGACTGTCCTCTCTGGGCAGCCAGGTTTGTCTGTGACGACCAGTCTCTATAGCCAGACTGTCCTCTCTGGGCAGCCAGGTTTGTCTGTGACGACCAGTCTCTATAGCCAGCCTGTCCTCTCTGAGCCTCAGAACCAGCTGACTGAGGGCACTCTTCTCTTGTTTCATCTCTTGACATTGTAGAGCTGTGTGATGGAATGTTCTGGGGTCACTTGCTTTTAGATGGTTGTAAAATTTGATGGCTCTTTTTTCTATTCGAATGAGGAGGGGGTATCGGCCCAATTCTGCTCTACATGCATTATTTGGAGTTTTTCTTTGCACTTGTAATACAGTCTGGTCAAACTCTGAATGCAATATTTTGATTGGATGTTTGTCCCAATTGGTATATTCACTGTTAGAGAGTGGATCCCATACTTCTCTACCATATAGAGCAATTGGTTCTATAACTGATTGGAAGATTTTGAGTCAGATTCTAATTGGAATTACGATTTTGATGTTCCTTTTAAACGGCATAGAATGCTCTTCTTGCTTTGTCTCTCAGCTCATTCACAGCCATGTGAAATCTACCTGTGTTGCTGATATTTAGTCCTGGGGGTGAGGAGGGTGGTAGACCTTCATCTGGGTGGGTCTGAAGCTGGCCTGAGGTGGTCTGTGCCTCGCTGGCCGTGGTGTGCATTGAGGTTGGCGGTGCTGTGGTCGTGGCTGGGGGGTCCAGGGTTCTGGTCCGGGGTGTTGTCTCTGTGATCTCGGAGGAGGGGGGAAGGGGGGGGGGGGGGGATTGCTCCACTGTTCCTGGGTGGAGAGGTCAGGCTGCGGTTTAAAGCAACGTCCTTGGGGATGGTCATGGTCATAGAGACAGTTCACATCGAGGGTGGGATGGTGGGCCAGGTGTTCATTGGGTCACAGGGCACAGTCCAGATCGAGGGTGGGATGGTGGGCCAGGTGTACATTGGGTCGCAGGGCTCAGTCCAGATCGAGGGTGGGATGGTGGGCCAGGTGTACATTGGGTTGCAGGGCTCAGTCCAGATCGAGGGTGGGATGGTGGGCCAGGTGTTCATTGGGTCACAGGGCACAGTCCAGATCGAGGGTGGGATGGTGGGCCAGGTGTACAATGGGTCACAGGGCTCAGTCCAGATCGAGGGTGGGATGGTGGGCCAGGTGTTCATTGGGTCGCAGGGCTCAGTCCCGGGAGAGGCTGGTGTTTATTCTTTGGATTGTGGGTGGAAGTCCTTCCTCTGTAGAAGGGTTGACACCATGATCCTTGAGTTGGGGAAGATTGCGGAGGCCTTCTCAATCACTCCCTGTAGTGAAGTCGTCACCCTCTCCTGCTGAGCACGCAGGTCGTTGCTTCCGGTGTGTATGATTATGTGGCTTGGCGACCCGAGATGGGCCTCATCAAGCAGCTCCATGGCACTCTGCGTTGTTGGGCACCACACCTTTCTCCTTTTGTGTCTATCGAAAAGTTTATTCTCCTGAACAAACTTCCCATTTGAGTCCATCAACAGGACAATGTCAGACAGTGTTTCTTCTGGAACGGAGAGGGTAGAGAGGGGGGGGGGGGGGGGGGGGGGGGGGTGTTGGAGCTGGTCTGTGCTGGTGCTGCTCTCAGTGGGAGGCTGTTCTGTGGGCTGGGGGGGAGGTGTGCAGCAGGCAGGGCTGGGGAGGTCTGGCTGGTTGAGGACAGGTCATAGAGTGGTGATCTAGCTGCTCCTGCAGCCTGTCCTCTGTTCTCTTTCTCTCCTGCAGCCTGTCCTCTGTTCTCTGTCTCTCCTGCAGCCTGTCCTCTGTTGTCTTTCTCTACTGCAGCCTGTCCTCTGTTCTCTGTCTCTCCTGCAGTCTGTCCTCTGTCTCTCCTGCAGCCTGTCCTCTGTTCTCTGTCTCTCCTGCAGCCTGTCCTCTGTCTCTCCTGCAGCCTGTCCTCTGTCCTCTGTCTCTCCTGCAGCCTGTCCTCTGTCCTCTTTCTCTCCTGCAGCTCCTCTCTTAGTGCGGTCAGCTCCTTATTACTGTTCTGCCTGTCTTTTTGGATCTCTCTCACGTCCTTTGTTAGATCAGCCATCTCTCTCACCTCCTTTGTTAGATCAGCCATCTCTCTCACCTCCTTTGGTAGATCAGCCAGCTCTCTCACCTCCTTTGGTAGATCAGCCAGCTCTCTCACCTCCTTTGGTAGATCAGCCATCTCTCTCACCTCCTTTGTTAGATCAGCCATCTCTCTCACCTCCTTTGGTAGATCAGCCAGCTCTCTCACCTCCTTTGGTAGATCAGCCAGCTCTCTCACCTCCTTTGGTAGATCAGCCAGCTCTCTCTTGAGTCCGTCTCTCTCTTGCTGAACCTCTTATCAGCTGTGTTGCAAGGCTGCTGTCCTGCTCTGTCCTCACCTTGGTTAGGAGCTCCTCTAAGGTGTGGTTGTCTGGTTGCTGTTTGCTTACGCTCTCCCTGGGTAGACCCACCTCCCCCTCCAGTTTGGTGAACTCATCCCTCATGGCAGCCATGGTGGTGAGGAGCGTCTGAGCCTGCTCTGCACTGAGGGGGTCGCTCTCCTCCTGGGGCGTGTCCTCCACTATGGTGGGAAGAGAGGTGCTGGATGTGCCTTTTTGGGTGGGGCTAGTAGGGGTGAGGGTGGTGCTGGTGGAGTTTGTCTGGTGGGAGGGCATGTCACTGGTGGTGTCCTTCTCTCTCTCTGCTCTCTCCTTAATGGCTTGAAAGTCTGTTTCAAACAGCCTAATGTTACCTTGCACCATGACAGTCCCAGTCTTGTAGAGGTTGATTGTTATCATGGTGTTGTCAGGGTCGTCTGTCTCTTTGACTTTCAGCTTCCACCCATTACAGATTCCCTCTTTCTTTATGGATGGGTCGTGAGAGCAGACTGCTGAGCGCCATGCATTTGGCTGGTCAGTGAGGAAGATGAGATTACTCACGTCACCATTTTTGTAGATGTCTGTGGGAAAGAGTTTCTGGCCTCCCCTTTAGTAGTTTCTGTGTAAAAGCTTTCCTCGTTGTGTTATTTGTGGCCTCTTGAGGGTAGAGAATGGACTCAACCCTGAGGGGGAGTGGGGACA
>NC_092163.1:77793235-77833235 GCF_045791955.1 Oncorhynchus clarkii lewisi | reverse complement strand
TCATTGTAGCTGGGGATTTTAACAAGGCTAATCTGAAAACAAGACTCCCTAAATTTTATCAGCATATCGATTGCGCAACCAGGGGTGGAAAGACCTTGGATCATTGTTACTCTAACTTCCGCGACGCATATAAGGCCCTGCCCCGCCCCCCTTTCGGAAAAGCTGACCACGACTCCATTTTGTTGATCCCTGCCTACAGACAGAAACTAAAACAAGAGGCTCCCACGCTGTCCAACGCTGGTCCGACCAAGCTGACTCCACACTCCAAGACTGCTTCCATCACGTGGACTGGGACATGTTTCGTATTGCGTCAGACAACAACATTGACGAATACGCTGATTCGGTGTGCGAGTTCATTAGAACGTGCGTTGAAGATGTCGTTCCCATAGCAACGATTAAAACATTCCCTAACCAGAAACCGTGGATTGATGGCAGCATTCGCGTGAAACTGAAAGCGCGAACCACTGCTTTTAATCAGGGCAAGGTGTCTGGTAACATGACCGAATAAAAACAGTGCAGCTATTCCCTCCGCAAGGCTATCAAACAAGCTAAGCGTCAGTACAGAGACAAAGTAGAATCTCAATTCAACGGCTCAGACACAAGAGGCATGTGGCAGGGTCTACAGTCAATCACGGACTACAGGAAGAAATCCAGCCCAGTCACGGACCAGGATGTCCTGCTCCCAGGCAGACTAAATAACTTTTTTGCCCGTTTTGAGGACAATACAGTGCCACTGACACGGCCTGCAACGAAAACATGCGGTCTCTCCTTCACTGCAGCCGAGGTGAGTAAGACATTTAAACGTGTTAACCCTCGCAAGGCTGCAGGCCCAGACGGCATCCCCAGCCGCGCCCTCAGAGCATGCGCAGACCAGCTGGCCGGTGTGTTTACGGACATATTCAATCAATCCCTATACCAGTCTGCTGTTCCCACATGCTTCAAGAGGGCCACCATTGTTCCTGTTCCCAAGAAAGCTAAGGTAACTGAGCTAAACGACTACCATCATGAAGTGCTTTGAGAGACTAGTCAAGGACCATATCACCTCCACCCTACCTGACACCCTAGACCCACTCCAATTTGCTTACCGCCCAAATAGGTCCACAGACGATGCAATCTCAACCACACTGCACACTGCCCTAACCCATCTGGACAAGAGGAATACCTATGTGAGAATGCTGTTCATTGACTACAGCTCGGCATTCAAAACCATAGTACCCTCCAAGCTCGTCATCAAGCTCGAGACCCTGGGTCTCGACCCCGCCCTGTGCAACTGGGAACTGGACTTCCTGACGGGCCGCCCCAGGTGGTGAGGGTAGGCAACAACATCTCCTCCCCGCTGATCCTCAACACTGGGGCCCCACAAGGGTGCGTTCTGAGCCCTCTCCTGTACTCCCTGTTCACCTACGACTGCGTGGCCACGCACGCCTCCAACTCAATCATCAAGTTTGCGGACGACACAACAGTGGTAGGCTTGATTACCAACAACGACGAGACGGCCTACAGGGAGGAGGTGAGGGCCCTCGGAGTGTGGTGTCAGGAAAATAACCTCACACTCAACGTCAACAAAACTAAGGAGATGATTGTGGACTTCAGGAAACAGCAGAAGGAACACCCACCTATCCACATCGATGGAACAGTAGTGGAGAGGGTAGCAAGTTTTAAGTTCCTCGGCATACACATCACAGACAAACTGAATTGGTCCATTCACACAGACAGCATTGTGAAGAAGGCGCAGCAGCGCCTCTTCAACCTCAGGAGGCTGAAGAAATTCGGCTTGTCACCAAAAGCACTCACAAACTTCTACAGATGCACAATCGAGAGCATCCTGGCGGGCTGTATCACCGCCTGGTACGGCAACTGCTCCGCCCTCAACCGTAAGGCTCTCCAGAGGGTAGTGAGGTCTGCACAACGCATCACCGGGGGCAAACTACCTGCCCTCCAGGACACCTACACCACCCGATGTCACAGGAAGGCCATAAAGATCATCAAGGACATCAACCACCCGAGCCACTGCCTGTTCACCCCGCTATCATCCAGAAGGCGAGGTCAGTACAGGTGCATCAAAGCTGGGACCGAGAGACTGAAAAACAGCTTCTATCTCAAGGCCATCAGACTGTTAAACAGCCACCACTAACATTGAGTGGCTGCTGCCAACACACTGACACTGACTCAACTCCAGCCACTTTAATAATGGGAATTGATGGGAAATTATGTAAATATATCACTAGCCACTTTAAACAATGCTACCTTATATAATGTTACTTACCCTACATTATTCATCTCATATGCATACGTATATACTGTACTCTATATCATCGACTGTATCCTTATGTAATACATGTCTCACTAGCCACTTTAACTATGCCACTTTGTTTACATACTCATCTCATATGTATATACTGTACTCGATACCATCTACTGTATCTTGCCTATGCTGCTCTGTACCATCACTCATTCATATATCCTTATGTACATATTCTTTATCCCCTTACACTGTGTACAAGACAGTAGTTTTGGAATTGTTAGTTAGATTACTTGTTGGTTATTACTGCATTGTCGGAACTAGAAGCACAAGCATTTCGCTACACTCGCATTAACATCTGCTAACCATGTGTATGTGACAAATAAAATTTGATTTGATTTGATTTGATTTGAGCCTGCCCCTGACCCTGACCCTGAGCCTGACCCTGAGCCTGCCTGCCGTCCTGTACCTTTGCCCCACCTATCTGGATTACTGACCTCTGCCTGCCGTTGACCTGCCTTTTTGGCTGCCCCTGTTCGATTTATAAACTGTTGTTACTTCGACATTGTCTGCATTTGGGTCTTATCTGAAACGTGATAGAGACAGACGTGAAACAAGTGTATTCATTTGGCTAGTTTAATGACTAATTACTGTTTGTCATGAATAATTAGTGCAGCATTGAAGCTAAAGAGGTCATTATAGGGGTTTATTGTGTGTGTCTCTCTGTGTGTGTGTGTGTGTGTGTGTGTGTGTGTGTGTGTGTGTGTGTGTGTGTGTGTGTGTGTGCGTGCGTGTGTGTCTCTGTGTGTGTGTGTGTGTGTGTGTGTGTGTGTGTGTGTGTGTGTGTGCGTGCGTGTGTGTCTCTGTGTGTGTGTGCGTGCGTGTGTGTGTGTGCGTGCGTGTGTATGTAATCTCTCGATAGGAAGAACGATATGAGTGAAGGACATACTGTAACCGGGGGATACAGAGATGCCTTACTAAGAAGCTCCAGAAAGACTATGGGGCAACAGAAGGCTGTTGTTAATACCTCATCATGATTATGACAAAAAGCCACCTTGATTTCCTATCTTCCTGGTGCCGAATGTTTAGAGACCAAAAAAAATCCAGTTTCAATCTGATAGTCCATTTTTAATGGCTGTAGTATATATTTGACCTTTATTTAACTAGGCAAGTCAGTTAAGAACAAATTCTTATTTTCAATGACGGCCTAGGAACAGTGGGTCAACTGCCTTGTTCAGGGGCAGAACGACAGATTTGTACCATGTCAGCTCTGGGATTTGAACATACCTTCTGGTTGCTAGTCCAACACTCTAACCACTACCCTTGCCGCCCCAGGGCTCAAGGAGAGCCTAATCAAGGACCAACTGTTGAAATTGTCACTGGTTCACATGTTGATATTGAAAATGTAACTAGAAAGGTTTCAATAAACATTGACAGGGTCGAAAGGGGGCAGGACTGTAAATTGTCATGATCAAGGCATATTGATTCAATTGTTGTAAAGATAGAGGGAGAGGTCTATTTTGTGATAAAGAGATGCTCAGCATTTTTTTTTTTAAACACAGTCAACCAAACAAGTCCTGCAGGCTCTAGTTGGATCTAATCTTAATTAACTGCCCTGTGATATTGTCAAGTGCAGCAAAGAAGGACCTAGGAAAAGCTGCAGCCCAGAACAGAGCAGTAGGGAATGCCCTCCAATGTACTGTACACTGAACGGACTCAGTATATTCAGTAATGTGGCCATTTTGTCTGATTTTCTAATCCAGCTGGCGGCAGGACGCTCCCTAAGCAGCTTCTCTCTCACTGGATCGTGGAGGCTATCTCCCTGGCATACAGCAGCAAGGGTCAAAGGTTACCTAGCAGTGTACACGCCCACTCCCCCCCAGCGGTCTGGCATCGTCTTGGGTATTGACTATAGGAGACATTGTAGGAGACATTTTTTCGCTGCGGGGAGTTGGGTATCGCCACACATTTTTTTGTGAGGTTTTAATCGCTTGGATGTCACTGGTCTCGTCAGGTCTCGTCAGGTCTCCTCAGGCCTCGTCAGGCCTCGTCAGGTCTCGTCAGGTCTCGACAGCACTCGTCAGGCCTCGTCAGGCCTCGTCAGGCCTCGTCAGGTCTCGTCAGGTCTCGTCAGGAGTCATCAGCTCTCGTCAGGCCTCGTCAGGTCTTGTCAGGAGTCGTCAGGTCTCGTCAGGCCTCGTCAGGTCTCGTCAGGTCTTGTCAGGCCTCGTCAGGTCTTGTCAGGTCTCGTCAGGAGTCGTCAGCTCTCGTCAGGTCTCGTCAGGAGTCGTCAGGTCTCGTCAGGCCTCGTCAGGTCTCGTCAGGTCTCGTCAGGCCTCGTCAGGTCTCGTCAGGTCTCGTCAGGAGTCGTCAGGTCTCGTCAGGCCTCGTCAGGTCTCGTCAGGTCTCGTCAGGCCTCGTCAGGTCTCGTCAGGCCTCGTCAGGTCTCGTCAGGCCTCGTCAGGCCTCGTCAGGCCTCGTCAGGCCTCGTCAGGAGTCGTCAGCTCTCGTCAGGTCTCGTCAGGCCTCGGCAGGCCTCGTCAGGCCTCGTCAGGTCTCGTCAGGCCTCGTCAGCTCTCGTCAGGCCTCGTCAGGCGTGATTGTAGATTCTTCAACCGAAGTGGCGAGAGTGTGACTCCCCATAATATGATGTACCTTGTTTCCCTCCTTCAGGGAACCGTAGTTATAGTCATAAAGTTACCTTTTTGTGTTGAGCATTTCAAGTTATTATAAGTTATTATAGGGGTTTTTGGGGATGTTTTTCAGCGGCAGGGACTGGGAGACTAGTCATCATCGAGGGAAAGATGAACGGAGCAAAGTACAGAGAGATACTTGATGAAAACCTGCTCCAGAGCACTCAGGACCTCAGACTGGGGCGAAGGTTCGCCTTCCAACAGGACAACAAACCCTAAGCACACAGCAAACAAGACAACGTAGGAGTGGCTTCGGGACAAGTCTCTGAATGTCCTTGAGTGTCCCAGCCAGAGCCCGGACTTGAACCAGATCGAACATCTCTGGAGAGACCTGAAAATAGCTGTGCAGCTACGCTCCCCATCCAACCTGACAGAGCTTGAGAGGATCTGCAGAGAAGAATGGGAGAAACTCCCCAAATACAGGTGTGCCAAACTTGTAGCGTCATACCCAAGAAGACTCGATGCTGTAATTGGTGCCAAAGGTGCGTCAACAAAGTACTGAGTAAAGAGACTGAATAATTATGTAAATGTGATATTTCAGTTTATTAAAAAAAAAAGTATTTGCTTAGTCATTATGGGTATGGTGTCTAGGTTGATAAGGAAAAAAACGATTTTATCAATTTTAAAATAAGGCTGTAATGTAACAAAATGTGGACAAAATCAAGGGGTCTGAATACTTTCCGAATGCACTGTATGTATATGTAGTAATGTATGTATGCGTGTAAGTCTGTAATGTCCATGTTAATGTTTTGTAAATGTATGTAAATTGTAAAGTCTTTTCTCTGTTGCCCCCCCCACACACACCCACACACAACAGAAATAATGCTTTGAGCAGATGGATTACTTATAAAACAGTGCCCTCTAGTGTTCATAGATAGATACATGACAAGGGCTATACAATATGTGAGCAATTAAAACACATGGTAATGATCAGTGTAGAAACCAGGTGCTTTAATTAGCTCCAGGCTGTGATTGGACTGTAACGTTTGAGATCATTGGTTAGGGGACTACATTGACCTCTGTCGAGTCACGGGGAGGGAAACAGCCACTGAAGAGACACATACCAGTGGACAAAACTGTTTGAGTTGATTTAATTCATAGTGTTTGCTTGGAGCCTTAGTAATAACCAAACCGACAGCCAGTCCCTAACAGATAAAGGACAGAGTGGTTATACCTTCAAGGACATAGATGTTAATCCGTCTGAACTGCCTCAGAGGTCTATGGAACACTGCTGTAGAGTTTGGATCCAAAGGAAAACTAAAAATATCAGTTAGGACTCCGGGGTAGTGAGGAACATATCAGTTAGGACTCCAGGGTATTGAGGAACGTATCAGATAGGACTCTGGGGTATTGAGCAGCAGATCAGTTAGGACTCCGGGGTATTGATGAGGAACATATCAGTTAGGACTCTGGGGTATTGAGGAACATATCAGTTAGGACTCCAGGGTATTGAGGAACGTATCAGATAGGACTCTGGGGTATTGAGCAGCATATCAGTTAGGACTCTGGGGTATTGAGGAACATATCAGATAGGACTCCGGGGTATTGAGGAACATATCAGTTAGGACTCTGGGGTATTGAGGAACATATCAGTTAGGACTCCAGGGTATTCAGTTAGGACTCTGGGGTATTGAGGAACATATCAGTTAGGACTCTGGGGTATTGAGGAACATATCAGTTAGGACTCTGGGGTATTGAGCAGCATATCAGTTAGGACTCTGGGGTATTGAGGAACATATCAGATAGGACTCCGGGGTATTGAGGAACATATCAGTTAGGACTTTGGGGTATTGAGCAGCATATCAGATAGGACTCAGGGGTATTGAGGAACATATCAGTTAGGGCTCCGGGGTATTGAGCAGCAGATCAGTTAGGACTCTGGGGTATTGAGGAACATATCAGTTAGGACTCCAGGGTATTGAGGAACATATCAGTTAGGACTCCAGGGTATTGAGGAACATATCAGTTAGGACTCTGGGGTATTGAGGAACATATCAGTTAGGACTCCAGGGTATTGAGCAGCAGGTCAGTTAGGACTCTGGGGTATTGAGGAACATATCAGTTAGGACTCTGGGGTATTGAGCAGCAGATCAGTTAGGACTGGGAGGCTTAAGCAAGAGAAGGCTGCTCTGCAGTTCAGCTCAATGTTCTTGAGGAGACAGCAGAAGGGTGAAACCTGAGATGATGATGTGGTGGTGACAGAGTGATGCTGAGCTGATGATGCGGTGGTGACAGAGTGATGCTGAGCTGATGATGCGGTGGTGACAGAGTGATGCTGAGCTGGGATATAAACAGAGCCGTGTCTAAAGGACAGAGCCAGGATGTAGCTGTTGCCTCCTGGTCCTCCCAGTGCTCCAGGCCTGATCATATTCTGCTGCCTCCTGGTCCTCCCAGTGCTCCAGGCCTGATCATATTCTGCTGCCTCCTGGTCCTCCCAGTGCTCCTGGCCTGATCATATTCTGTTGCCTCCTGGTCCTCCCAGTGCTCCAGGCCTGATCATATTCTGTTGCCTCCTGGTCCTCCCAGTGCTCCAGGCCTGATCATATTCTGTTGCCTACTGGTCCTCCCAGTGCTCCAGGCCTGATCATATTCTGTTGCCTCCTGGTCCTCCCAGTGCTCCAGGCCTGATCATATTCTGTTGCCTCCTGGTCCTCCCAGTGCTCCAGGCCTGATCATATTCTGTTGCCTCCTGGTCCTCCCAGTGCTCCAGGCCTGATCATATTCTGTTGCCTCCTGGTCCTCCCAGTGCTCCAGGCCTGGTCATATTCTGTTAGCTCCTGGTCCTCCCAGTGCTCCAGGCCTGGTCATATTCTGCTGCCTCCTGGTCCTCCCAGTGCTCCAGGCCTGATCATATTCTGTTGCCTCCTGGTCCTCCCAGTGCTCCAGGCCTGATCATATTCTGTTGCCTCCTGGTCCTCCCAGTGCTCCAGGCCTGATCATATTCTGTTGCCTCCTGGTCCTCCCAGTGCTCCAGGCCTGATCATATTCTGTTGCCTCCTGGTCCTCCCAGTACTCCAGGCCTGATCATATTCTGTTGCCTCCTGGTCCTCCCAGTGCTCCAGGCCTGATCATATTCTGTTGCCTACTGGTCCTCCCAGTGCTCCAGGCCTGATCATATTCTGCTGCCTCCTGGTCCTCCCAGTGCTCCAGGCCTGATCATATTCTGTTGCCTCCTGGTCCTCCCAGTGCTCCAGGCCTGATCATATTCTGTTGCCTCCTGGTTCTGCCAGTGCTCCAGGCCTGATCATATTCTGTTGCCTCCTGGTTCTGCCAGTGCTCCAGGCCTGATCATATTCTGCTGCCTCATGGTTCTCCCAGTGCTCCAGGCCTGGTCATATTCTGCTGCCTCCTGGTCTTCCCAGTTAGGTCCAGTGGGACCAACAACGCCTCCAGTGATGTATGTATATCCCCACACTGAGTGGTTAGGTCCACTGGGACCAACAACGCCTCCAGTGATGTATGTATATCCCTCCACTGAGTGGTTAGGTCCACTGGGACCAACAACCCCTCCAGTGATGTATGTATATCCCTCCACTGAGTGGTTAGGTCCACTGGGACCAACAACCCCTCCAGTGATGTATGTGAACAACTACAAATACCTAGATGTCTGGTTAGACTGTAAACTGTCCTTCCAGACTCACATTAAACATCTCCAATCCAAAATTGAATCTAGAATCAGCTTCCTATTTCTCAACAAAGCTTCCTTCACTCATGCTGCCAAACATACCTTCGTAAAACTGACCATCCTACCGATCCTTGACTTCGGCGATGTCATTTACAAAATAGCCTCCAACACTCTACTCAGCTAACTGGATGCAGTCTATCACAGTGCCATCCGTTTTGTTACCAAAGCCCCATATACCACCCACCACTGCGACCTGTACGCTCTAGTCGGCTGGACCTCATTACATATTCATCGCCAGACCCACTGGCTCCAGGTCATCTATAAGTCTATGCTAGGTAAAGCCCCGCCTTTTCTCAGCTCACCTGTCACCATAGCAACACCCACCCGTAGCACGCGCTCCAACAGGTATATTTCACTGGTCATCCCCAAAGCCAACTCCTCCTTTGGTCGCCTCTCCTTCCAGTTCTCTGCTGCCAATGACTGGAAAGAATTTCAAAAATCGCTGAAGCTGGAGACTTACAGTTCCCTCACTCATCTGCTCATTTATCACCAGTGTAAATCTGCTAAATTGTAATTATTCGCTCCCATGGCCTACTTATTGCCTACCTCCTCATGCCTTTTGCACACGATGTATATAGACTTTCTTTTTTCTACTGTGTCATTGACTTGTTTATTGTGTTATTGGCTTGTTTATTGTTTATTCCATGTTATTCCATTCTGTGTTGTTGTATGTGTCGAACTGCTTTGCTTTATCTTGGCCAGGTCGCAGTTGTAAATGAGAACTTGTTCTCAACTAGCTTACCTGGTTAAATAAAAGTTAAATAAAAATGTATTTAAAAAATTCACTCCCTGTATTTGCTTCTCATCTCCAGTGTCGGCCCTTCGATTTCTTTCCCAGGAAATCGGATCCAGAATAGGATAATAATATATGCTTTTATGTGACTATTAAATAGATCATGTATTATTGAAGATTCCAGATGATATATTATATAGATCATGTATTATCTATGGTTCTAGGTGATATATTATATAGATTGTGTAATATATATGGTTCTAGGTGATATATTATATAGATAATGTATTATCTATAGTTCTAGGTGATATATTATATAGATTGTGCAATATCTATGGTTCTAGGTGATATATTATATAGATTGTGTAATATATATGGTTCTAGGTGATATATTATATAGATTGTGTAATATCTATGGTTCTAGGTGATATATTATATAGATTGTGTAATATCTATGGTTCTAGGTGATATATTATATAGATTATGTATTATCTATGGTGCTCTGTGATATATTATATAGATAATGTATTATCTATAGTTTTAAGAGGTGAACTAAAGTGTTGGGGATTGAGATCTGAGCTTATCTTGTGAGAATCTTGAAAGGAAATGTCAGAAAGAAAGTCAAGATCAACAGGTAATATCAAGGGATTTCAAATGAAGAAAATCAGGTTATTTTCTTGTCAGGCCAGGTAAAAACGTTGTCATTATTGCACCATTATTGCACCATTATTGCACCACGCATTAACATGATACTGATCACATTCAGTCATTTGTAGTCAGTTCTACACCTTGAATACTGTGCAAAGGTCATTGTCAAATAAATATATCGATTAGCCACAAATAACACATGCCATTCAGCATGCAAACCAGACTTTATCTGAGGGTAAACACGTAAGCGAACAACGCAGTCACCAAAAACGCAAATGTCAATACATGTCTAGCTATATACTTTTACTCTGAATATGTTAAACTATAATTCCATTCAAAACATCCATTGCAATGCATTTCCCACAAAATCCACCAGGGTTTTCACATACTACCAGAGCTGCTAATATGCAATAAAAAATCTCCCAATAAACCCCATGAACTCACACTGAGATATGAAAAAGTATCTGAGGCAGGTTGATTATGTATCAGAATTATACACTGACTTCTGCTCGGAAGGCCTTGGGACAACACTCTATGCCTCTGAAGTTACAGTATAATCCATTTTTCCCCCCAGAACAGATGCAGACTCTCGTATGCAAATGTATGCCTGGGTCAGTGACACTAAGGCCACCATCATCATGATTCACCATCTGGACTGCCTACCTCTCGGGAAAGCTTTAGGACCACACTCTTTCGCTCTAAAGCTGCACTCCAGCAGCATATCATCTATACGGTGTCTGGTGTGGTTGTGAAACTCGCTCAGGCCGAACCTGGATCCCTAGCGGTCAGGCTCGGGGGGGGGGGGGGGGGCTCATTAAAATAATGACACACAAACAATTAGAATTGTTCATGTCATAATGGTTTTGATGTTGGTGTGCTGTGGCTTTTTTCTCTCTACTCATAGTGTTGTCTGTTCCTTCCAAACATCACAACTTTAGTTTCATCTGTCCACAGAATATTTTGCCACTGTAGATGCATTTCAAGCGTGATGATTCAAAATGTTGAGTAAATGTAAAGAGAAGAAGAGAGCTGAGTCATACTGGATGTCCAGATGAGAGACGTCCAATGAGCTCTGAAGAGAGAGTCCTAGAGAGCTTGGTTCAATGAAGATGATGACAACGAAAGCACAAGTGTGGTTTCTGATTTGATGAGGCAAAATGTATCGGGAAACAGCGAGAATGAGCACCAAAAACAGTTCCAAAGTCACTCCCAGCTCAGATAAATCAAGTAAACTAGCAATGTAATGTGTCTGAATTTTAATGATGCCAAGTCAGAAAAAGACTGAATCACGACACGCCCAATCAACAACTCAATGAACTCGCATTCCCCAAGAGTTCAAAAGTCTCCGTTTTCTTAAAAGGAAAGAAGAACGAGATCAACTGAAGGCAGAGCGAAAACTGTGTTTTTCTCTCATCTTTCCATCTGTGAGGCCCTGCCCAGGGTTTCTCATTGCCTTTGTGTTACTGTAGCACATCATTAGAGAGGGAGTTCAGAGAGGAGGAGATCAGTGACGGTTCTGTCACGGGAATGACACAGAATACTCCCTGGGAGACACAGATCACTGTGTCAAGGCAGAGTTACACTGCACTTACAGGAAACACTGCTTTAAGGCATCACAGAGAGAGCGGGAGAGAGAGAGAGAGAGAGACAGACAGCGAGAGAGAGAGAGAGAGAGAGAGAGAGAAAGAGAGAGAGAGAGAGAGACAGACAGAGAGAGAGAGAGAGAGAGAAGGGGGAGAGAGAGAGAGAGACAGAGAGCGAGAGAGAGAGAGAGAGAGAGAGAAGGGGGAGAGAGAGAGAGAGAGAGAGAGAGAGAGAGAGAGAGAGAGAGAGAGAGGGGGGTTGGAGAGAGAGAGAGGGAGAGAGAGACAGAGAAGGGGGAGAGAGAGAGAGAGAGAGAGAGAGAGAGAGAAGGGGGAGAGAGAGAGAGAGAGAAGGGGGAGAGAGAGAGAGTGAGAGAAGGGGGAGAGAGAGAGAGAGATAAGGGGGAGAGAGAAAGAGAGAAAGAATTAACAAAAAAACAGAGACACCCTACACAGAGAGTACACAGCGACAGAATACCTGACCACTGTGACTGACCCAAAATTAAGGAAAGCTTTGACTATGTACAGACTCAGTGAGCATAGCCTTGCTATTGAGAAAGGCCGCCGTAGGCAGACATGGCTCTCAAGAGAAGACAGGCTATGTGCTCACTGCCCACAAAATGAGGTGGAAACTGAGCTGCACTTCCTAACCTCCTTCCTGCCCAATGTATGACCATATTAGAGATACATATTTCCCTCAGATTACACAGATCCACAAAGAATTCGAAAACAAATCCAATTTTGAAAAACTCCCATATCTACTGGGTGAAATTCCACAGTGTGCCATCACAGCAGCAAGATTTGTGACCCGTTTCCACAAGAAAAGGGCAACCAGTGAAGAACACACACCATTGTAAATACAACCCATATTTATGCTTATTTATTTTATCTTGTGTCCTTTAACCATTTGTACATTGTTAAAACACTGTATATATATATAATATGACATTTGTAATGTCTTTATTGTTTTGAAACTTCTGTATGTGTAATGTTTACTGTTAATTTTTATTGTTTATTGCACTTTATATATTCACTTTATATATTATCTACCTCACTTGCTTTGGCAATGTTAACACATGTTTCCCATGCCAATAAAGCCCTTGAATTGAATTGAATTGAATTGAGAGAGAGACAGAGAGAGAGAGAGAGAGAGAGGGATCAGAATCCCAGTACAATTCCAATAGAATTCCAACAAAAATCCAATATGTGCTTATCAATAAATCCATTGACAACTATGTGTAGTTTAAAATGGATTGTTAAATACATTTTAGCTAGTTGGTTGTAATATCATCACCTCATGAAGAGCCTGGTCAGATGTACACATTTCAGATTTATTCCATACAAAACACATTTAGCTCTGAGGTATACAGGAAGTAAATGCTGTTCATGATCAGTAAACATCAATTGATCATGTATTTTCAGATACTTCACATTAGCCTATCCGTCTGGCATATGGAAATGTTGCTAAGGACTCTTTGTTTTTCTATCTCTCAAAACCCTGTATCCTCTGTACTGACGGTCAGATCAAACACAGTTAACACTGAGGAGTTAACACTGAGGAGTTAACACTAAACCTGTATTGATATTGTAGAAAACCTGTATTGATATTGTAGAAAACCTGTATTGATATTGTAGAAAACCTGTATTGATATTGTAGAAAACCTGTATTGATATTGTAGAAAACCTGTATTGATATTGTAGAAAACCTGTATTGATATTGTAGAAAACCGTTATTGATATTGTAGAAAACCTGTATTGATATTGTAGAAAACCTGTATTGATATTGACTATTGTAGAAATTGAGGCATTCGACTGGCTTAAGCTTCAGAACATTCTACGAGAGCCTAAATGTTCAAGTCATGTACTCCGTAGTCATATTAACATATTTCAGATAAGTAATAACTAAGTCCATTATGAATGAAATGAAAGGAATCCTATGAAAGTCTCTTTCCCCTTGTTGTTTTTCATCAGAAAGCTCGTTATTCTATCGACCTCCTCTCTAATCACTGCCTGCAAGCCGTCTGGGAGAAAAGCTGATGAATAGAAATCAAACACAATTAAGACTTGACGAACACATGAGCTCAAACGCTGTTTAGCTGTGATTGGTTGAGTTTGCCTGGATTCCGGTGCACACGTTCTACTGTAAATTGATAGATTATACAGGGTGTGGTTGTTACTTCCTACTGTAAAATTATAGATTATACAGGGTGTGGATGGTAATTCCTACTGTAAAATGATAGATTATGCTGAGGGTGTGGTTGTTACTTCCTACTGTAAAATTATAGATTATACAGGGTGTGGATGGTAATTCCTACTGTAAAATGATAGATTATACAGGGTGTGGTTCATACTCCCTACTGTAAAATGATAGATTATACAGAGGTGTGGTTGGTACATATCACTCAGTGTGCACACTTTCTGGGTGTAGGTTCTACTTTATATATTATCAATGGGGCTGTACACACATTCTACCTCATGTAATATTAGCTCATGGGTGTAGCTCATGGGTGTAGCTCATGGGTGTAGCTCATGGGTGTAGTTCATGGGTGTAGCTCATGGGTGTAGCTCATGGGTGTAGCTCATGGGTGTAGCTCATGGGTGTAGCTCATGGGTGTAGCTCATGGGTGTAGTTCATGGGTGTAGTTCATGGGTGTAGCTCATGGGTGTAGTTCATGGGTGTAGCTCATGGGTGTAGCTCATGGGTGTAGCTCATGGGTGTAGCTCATGGGTGTAGTTCATGGGTGTAGCTCATGGGTGTAGCTCATGGGTGTAGTTCATGGGTGTAGCTCATGGGTGTAGTTCATGGGTGTAGTTCATGGGTGTAGCTCATGGGTGTAGCTCATGGGTGTAGTTCATGGGTGTAGCTCATGGGTGTAGCTCATGGGTGTAGCTCATGGGTGTAGCTCATGGGTGTAGTTCATGGGTGTAGCTCATGGGTGTAGCTCATGGGTGTAGCTCATGGGTGTAGCTCATGGGTGTAGCTCATGGGTGTAGTTCATGGGTGTAGCTCATGGGTGTAGTTCATGGGTGTAGCTGCACACAACCTGTTTTACATTCCGTAAGCTTTTATGTTTTTATTTTGTAGCAGCGAACGAGGATCCAAACAAACAAACACACCAATCCACAGTACCACAGTACCACAGTACCACAGTTCAACAGTACCACAGTACCACAGTACAACAGTACCACAGTTCAACAGTACAACAGTACAACAGTACCACAGTTCAACAGTACAACAGTACCACAGTACCACAGTTCAACAGTACCACAGTTCAACAGTACCACAGTACCACAGTACCACAGTTCAACAGTACCACAGTTCAACAGTACCACAGTACCACAGTACCACAGTACCCCAGTACCACAGTACCACCGTTCAACAGTACAACAGTACCACAGTACCACAGTTCAACAGTACAACAGTACCACAGTACCACAGTTCAACAGTACAACAGTACAACAGTACAACAGTACCACTGTACCACTGTACCACAGTCTAACAGTACAACAGTACCACAGTATCACAGTACAACAGGACCACCATGTATTTCACGAAGAAGCGAGATAAAGTAAACTAACAGACTACCAGCCAGGGAGGGGGGAGGGGGGGGGGTACAACAGGGAGGTACAACAAGGAGGGTACAACACGGAGGGTACAGCAGGGAGGGTACAAAACGGAGGGTACAGCAGGGAGGGTACAGCAGGGAGGGTACAACACGGAGGGTACAACAGGGAGGGTACAACACGGAGGATACAACAGGGAAGGTACAACACGGAGGTACAACAGGGAGGGTACAGTAGGGAGGTACAACAGGGAGGGTACAGGAGGGAGGGTACAGCAGGGAGGGTACAGCAGGGAGGTACAACAGGGAGGGTACAGGAGGGAGGGTACAGTAGGGAGGGTACAGTAGGGAGGTACAACAGGGAGGGTACAGTAGGGAGGGTACAGTAGGGAGGGTACAGTAGGGAGGTACAACAGGGAGGGTACAGTAGGGAGGGTACAGGAGGGAGGGTACAGCAGGTAGGTACAACAGGGAGGGTACAGTAGGGAGGGTAGAGCAGGGAGGTACAACAGGGAGGGTACAGTAGGGAGGTACAGCAGGGAGGGTACAGCAGGGAGGTTACAGCAGGGAGGGTACAACAGGGAGGGTAGAACAGGGAGGGTACAGTAGGGAGGGTACAGCAGGGAGGTACAACAGAGAGGGTACAATGGGGAGGTACAGTAGGGAGGTACAACAGGGAGGGTACAGCAGGGAGGTACCACAGGGAGGGTACAGTAGGCAGGTACAGTAGGGAGGGTAAAACAGGGAGGGTAATGTAGGGAGGGTACAACAGGGATGTTACAGTAGGGACGTACAGTAGGGAGGGTACAGTAGGGAGGGTACAGTAGGGAGGTACAACAGGGAGGGTACAACAGGGAGGGTACAGTAGGGAGGGTACAGCAGGGAGGGTACAACAGGGAGGGTACAGCAGGGAGGGTACAACAGGGAGGGTACAAAAGGGAGGGTACAACAGAGAGGGTACAGCAGGGAGGGTACAACAGGGAGGGTACAGTAGAGAGGGTACAGTAGGGAGGTACAACAGGAAGGATACAGTAGGGAGGGTACAGCAGGGAGGTACAAGAGGGAGGGTACAGTAGGGAGGGTACAACACGGAGGGTACAACACGGAGGTACAACAGGGAGGGTACAGTAGAGAGGTACAACAGGGAGGGTACAACACGGAGGGTACAACACAAAAGGTACAACACAGAGGGTACAGCAGGGAGGGTACAACAGGGAGGGTACAACAGGGAGGGTACTACACGGAGGTACAACAGGGAGGGTACAGTAGAGAGGTACAACACGGAGGGTACAACAGGGAGGTACAACAGGGAGGGTACAGCAGGGAGGGTACAGTAGGGAGGGTACAACACGGAGGGTACAACAGGGAGGTACAACAGGGAGGGTACAGGAGGGAGGGTACAGTAGGGAGGGTACAGTAGGGAGGGTACAGCAGGGAGGGTACAGTAGGGAGGTAACAGCAGGGAGGGTACAGTAGGGAGGTACAACAGGGACGGTACAACAGGGAGGGTACAGGACGGAGGGTACAGTAGGGAGGGTACTGTAGGGAGGGACAACAGGGAGGGTACATGAGGGAGGGTACAGCAGGGAGGTACAACAGGGAGGGTACAGCAGGGAGGGTGCAGTAGGGAGGTACAGCAGGGAGGGTACAATAGGGAGGGTACAACAGGGAGGGTACAGGAGGCAGGGTACAGCAGGGAGGGTACAGCAGGGAGGGTACAACAGGGAGGGTACAGTGGGGAGGGTACAGCAGGGAGGTACAACAGGGAGGGTACAGTAGGGAGGGTACAGTAGGGAGGGTACAGCAGGGAGGTACAACAGGGAGGTACAACAGGGAGGGTACAGAAGGGAGGGTACAGCAGGGAGGTACAACAGGGAGGGTACAGTAGGCAGGTACAGTAGGGAGGTACAACAGGGAGGGTACAGTAGGGAGGTACAATAGGGAGGGTACAGTAGGGAGGGTACTGTAGGGAGGGTACAACAGGGAGGGTACAGCAGGGAGGGTACAACAGGGAGGGTACAACAGGGAGGGTACAATAGGGAGGGTACAACAGAGAGGGTACAGCAGGGAGGGTACAACAGGGAGGGTACAGTAGAGAGGGTACAGTAGGGAGGTACAACAGGAAGGATACAGTAGGGAGGGTACAGCAGGGAGGTACAAGAGGGAGGGTACAGTAGGGAGGGTACAACACGGAGGGTACAACACGGAGGTACAACAGGGAGGGTACAGTAGAGAGGTACAACAGGGAGGGTACAACACGGAGGGTACAACACGGAGGGTACAACACAAAAGGTACAACACAGAGGGTACAGCAGGGAGGGTACAACAGGGAGGGTACAACAGGGAGGGTACTACACGGAGGTACAACAGGGAGGGTACAGTAGAGAGGTACAACACGGAGGGTACAACAGGGAGGTACAACAGGGAGGGTACAGCAGGGAGGGTACAGTAGGGAGGGTACAACACGGAGGGTACAACAGGGAGGTACAACAGGGAGGGTACAGGAGGGAGGGTACAGTAGGGAGGGTACAGTAGGGAGGGTACAGCAGGGAGGGTACAGTAGGGAGGTAACAGCAGGGAGGGTACAGTAGGGAGGTACAACAGGGACGGTACAACAGGGAGGGTACAGGACGGAGGGTACAGTAGGGAGGGTACTGTAGGGAGGGACAACAGGGAGGGTACATGAGGGAGGGTACAGCAGGGAGGTACAACAGGGAGGGTACAGCAGGGAGGGTGCAGTAGGGAGGTACAGCAGGGAGGGTACAATAGGGAGGGTACAACAGGGAGGGTACAGGAGGCAGGGTACAGCAGGGAGGGTACAGCAGGGAGGGTACAACAGGGAGGGTACAGTGGGGAGGGTACAGCAGGGAGGTACAACAGGGAGGGTACAGTAGGGAGGGTACAGCAGGGAGGGTACAGCAGGGAGGTACAACAGGGAGGTACAACAGGGAGGGTACAGAAGGGAGGGTACAGCAGGGAGGTACAACAGGGAGGGTACAGTAGGCAGGTACAGTAGGGAGGTACAACAGGGAGGGTACAGTAGGGAGGTACAATAGGGAGGGTACAGTAGGGAGGGTACTGTAGGGAGGGTACAACAGGGAGGGTACAGCAGGGAGGGTACAACAGGGAGGGTACAACAGGGAGGGTACAAAAGGGAGGGTACAACAGAGAGGGTACAGCAGGGAGGGTACAACAGGGAGGGTACAGTAGAGAGGGTACAGTAGGGAGGTACAACAGGAAGGATACAGTAGGGAGGGTACAGCAGGGAGGTATAAGAGGGAGGGTACAGTAGGGAGGGTACAACACGGAGGGTACAACACGGAGGTACAACAGGGAGGGTACAGTAGAGAGGTACAACAGGGAGGGTACAACACGGAGGGTACACCACAGAGGGTACAACACAGAGGGTACAGCAGGGAGGGTACAACAAGGAGGGTACAACAGGGAGGGTACAACACGGAGGTACAACAGGGAGGGTACAGTAGAGAGGTACAACACGGAGGGTACAGTAGGGAGGGTACAACACGGAGGGTACAACACGGAGGTACAACAGGGAGAGTACAGTAGAGAGGTATAACAGGGAGGGTACAACACGGAGGGTACAACACAGAAGGTACAACACAGAGGGTACAGCAGGGAGGGTACAGTAGGCAGGTACAGTAGGGAGGGTAAAACAGGGAGGGTAATGTAGGGAGGGTACAACAGGGATGTTACAGTAGGGACGTACAGTAGGGAGGGTACAGTAGGGAGGGTACAGTAGGGAGGTACAACAGGGAGGGTACAACAGGGAGGGTACAGTAGGGAGGGTACAGCAGGGAGGGTACAACAGGGAGGGTACAGCAGGGAGGGTACAACAGGGAGGGTACAAAAGGGAGGGTACAACAGAGAGGGTACAGCAGGGAGGGTACAACAGGGAGGGTACAGTAGAGAGGGTACAGTAGGGAGGTACAACAGGAAGGATACAGTAGGGAGGGTACAGCAGGGAGGTACAAGAGGGAGGGTACAGTAGGGAGGGTACAACACGGAGGGTACAACACGGAGGTACAACAGGGAGGGTACAGTAGAGAGGTACAACAGGGAGGGTACAACACGGAGGGTACAACACAAAAGGTACAACACAGAGGGTACAGCAGGGAGGGTACAACAGGGAGGGTACAACAGGGAGGGTACTACACGGAGGTACAACAGGGAGGGTACAGTAGAGAGGTACAACACGGAGGGTACAACAGGGAGGTACAACAGGGAGGGTACAGCAGGGAGGGTACAGTAGGGAGGGTACAACACGGAGGGTACAACAGGGAGGTACAACAGGGAGGGTACAGGAGGGAGGGTACAGTAGGGAGGGTACAGTAGGGAGGGTACAGCAGGGAGGGTACAGTAGGGAGGTAACAGCAGGGAGGGTACAGTAGGGAGGTACAACAGGGACGGTACAACAGGGAGGGTACAGGACGGAGGGTACAGTAGGGAGGGTACTGTAGGGAGGGACAACAGGGAGGGTACATGAGGGAGGGTACAGCAGGGAGGTACAACAGGGAGGGTACAGCAGGGAGGGTGCAGTAGGGAGGTACAGCAGGGAGGGTACAATAGGGAGGGTACAACAGGGAGGGTACAGGAGGCAGGGTACAGCAGGGAGGGTACAGCAGGGAGGGTACAACAGGGAGGGTACAGTGGGGAGGGTACAGCAGGGAGGTACAACAGGGAGGGTACAGTAGGGAGGGTACAGTAGGGAGGGTACAGCAGGGAGGTACAACAGGGAGGTACAACAGGGAGGGTACAGAAGGGAGGGTACAGCAGGGAGGTACAACAGGGAGGGTACAGTAGGCAGGTACAGTAGGGAGGTACAACAGGGAGGGTACAGTAGGGAGGTACAATAGGGAGGGTACAGTAGGGAGGGTACTGTAGGGAGGGTACAACAGGGAGGGTACAGCAGGGAGGGTACAACAGGGAGGGTACAACAGGGAGGGTACAAAAGGGAGGGTACAACAGAGAGGGTACAGCAGGGAGGGTGCAACAGGGAGGGTACAGTAGAGAGGGTACAAGAGGGAGGGTACAGTAGGGAGGGTACAACACGGATGGTACAACACGGAGGTACAACAGGGAGGGTACAGTAGAGAGGTACAACAGGGAGGGTACAACACGGAGGGTACACCACAGAGGGTACAACACAGAGGGTACAGCAGGGAGGGTACAACAAGGAGGGTACAGTAGGGAGGTAACAGCAGGGAGGGTACAGTAGGGAGGTACAACAGGGACGGTACAACAGGGAGGGTACAGGACGGAGGGTACAGTAGGGAGGGTACTGTAGGGAGGGACAACAGGGAGGGTACATGAGGGAGGGTACAGCAGGGAGGTACAACAGGGAGGGTACAGCAGGGAGGGTGCAGTAGGGAGGTACAGCAGGGAGGGTACAATAGGGAGGGTACAACAGGGAGGGTACAGGAGGCAGGGTACAGCAGGGAGGGTACAGCAGGGAGGGTACAACAGGGAGGGTACAGTGGGGAGGGTACAGCAGGGAGGTACAACAGGGAGGGTACAGTAGGGAGGGTACAGTAGGGAGGGTACAGCAGGGAGGTACAACAGGGAGGTACAACAGGGAGGGTACAGAAGGGAGGGTACAGCAGGGAGGTACAACAGGGAGGGTACAGTAGGCAGGTACAGTAGGGAGGTACAACAGGGAGGGTACAGTAGGGAGGTACAATAGGGAGGGTACAGTAGGGAGGGTACTGTAGGGAGGGTATAACAGGGAGGGTACAGCAGGGAGGGTACAACAGGGAGGGTACAACAGGGAGGGTACAAAAGGGAGGGTACAACAGAGAGGGTACAGCAGGGAGGGTACAACAGGGAGGGTACAGTAGAGAGGGTACAGTAGGGAGGTACAACAGGAAGGATACAGTAGGGAGGGTACAGTAGGGAGGGTACAGTAGGGAGGGTACAGCAGGGAGGTACAACACGGAGGTACAACAGGGAGGGTACAGTAGAGAGGTACAACACGGAGGGTACAGTAGGGAGGGTACAACACGGAGGGTACAACACGGAGGTACAACAGGGAGAGTACAGTAGAGAGGTATAACAGGGAGGGTACAACACGGAGGGTACAACACAGAAGGTACAACACAGAGGGTACAGCAGGGAGGGTACAACAGGGAGGGTACAACAGGGAGGGTCCTACACGGAGGTACAACAGGGAGGGTACAGTAGAGAGGTACAACACGGAGGGTACAACAGGGAGGTACAACAGGGAGGGTACAGCAGGGAGGGTACAGTAGGGAGGGTACAACACGGAGGGTACAACAGGGAGGTACAACAGGGAGGGTACAGGAGGGAGGGTACAGTAGGGAGGGTACAGCAGGGAGGGTACAGTAGGGAGGTAACAGCAGGGAGGGTACAGTAGGGAGGTACAACAGGGACGGTACAACAGGGAGGGTACAGGACGGAGGGTACAGTAGGGAGGGTACTGTAGGGAGGGACAACAGGGAGGGTACAGGAGGGAGGGTACAGCAGGGAGGTACAACAGGGAGGGTACAGCATGGAGGGTGCAGTAGGGAGGTACAGCAGGGAGGGTACAATAGGGAGGGTACAACAGGGAGGGTACAGGAGGCAGGGTACAGCAGGGAGGGTACAGCAGGGAGGGTACAACAGGGAGGGTACAGTGGGGAGGGTACAGCAGGGAGGTACAACAGGGAGTGTACAGTAGGGAGGGTACAGTAGGGAGGGTACAGCAGGGAGGTACAACAGGGAGGTACAACAGGGAGGGTACAGAAGGGAGGGTACAGCAGGGAGGTACAACAGGGAGGGTACAGTAGGCAGGTACAGTAGGGAGGTACAATAGGGAGGGTATAGTAGGGAGGGTACTGTAGGGAGGGTACAACAGGGAGGGTACAGTACGGAGGGTACAGCAGGGAGGGTTACAGTAGGGAGGTACAACAGGGAGGGTATAACAGGGAGGGTAATGTAGGGAGGGTACAGTAGGGAGGGTACAACACGGAGGGTACAACACGGAGGGTACAGCAGGGAGGGTACAGCAGGGAGGGTACAGTAGGGAGGGTACAGCAGGGAGGGTACAACACGGAGGGTACAACACGGAGGGTACTGCAGGGAGGGTACAGCAGGGAGGGTACAGTAGGGAGGGTACAACACGGAGGGTACAACACGGAGGGTACAGCAGGCAGGGTATAGCAGGGAGGGTACAGTAGGGAAGGTACAACACGGAGGGTTCAACACGGAGGTACAACAGGGAGGGTACAGAAGGGAGGGTACAGCAGGGAGGTACAACAGGGAGGGTACAGTAGGGAGGTACAACAGGGAGGGTACAGTAGGGAGGGTACTGTAGGGAGGGTACAACAGGGAGGGTACAGTAGGGAGGGTACAGTAGGGAGGGTACAGTAGGGAGGGTACAGTATGGAGGGTACAGTAGGGAGGGTACAGTAGGGAGGGTACAACAGGGAGGGTACAACAGGGAGGGTACAGCAGGGAGGGTACGGTAGGGAGGGTACAACAGGGAGGGTACAACAGGGAAGGTACAGTAGGGAGGGTACAGTAGGGAGGTACAACAGGGAGGGTACAGTAGGGAGGGTACAGCAGGGAGGGTACAGCAGGGAGGGTACAACAGGGAAGGTACAGTAGGGAGGGTACAGTAGGGAAGGTACAACACGGAGGGTTCAACACGGAGGTACAACAGGGAGGGTACAGAAGGGAGGGTACAGCAGGGAGGTACAACAGGGAGGGTACAGTAGGCAGGTACAGTAGGGAGGTACAACAGGGAGGGTACAGTAGGGAGGTACAACAGGGAGGGTACAGTAGTGAGGGTACTGTAGGGAGGGTACAACAGGGAGGGTACAGTAGGGAGGGTACAGCAGGGAGGGTACAGTAGGGAGGGTACAGTAGGGAGGTACAACAGGGAGGGTATAACAGGGAGGGTAATGTAGGGAGGGTACACCAGGGAGGGTACAGTAGGGAGGTACAGTAGGGAGGGTACAGTAGGAGGTACAACAGGGAGGGTACAGTAGGGAGGGTACAGCAGGGAGGGTACAGCAGGGAGAGTACAACAGGGAGGGTACAACAGGGAAGGTACAGTAGGGAGGGTACAGTAGGGAGGGTACAGTATGGAGGGTACAGTAGGGAGGGTACAGCAGGGAGGGTACAGCAGGGAGGGTACAACAGGCAACGTACAGTAGGGAAGGTACAGTAGGGAGGGTACAACACGGAGGGTACAACACGGAAGGTACAGCAGGGAGGGTACAGCAGGGAGGGTACAGTAGGGAGGGTACAATAGGGAGGGTACAACACGGAGGGTACAACAGGGAGGGTACAGCAGGGAGGGTACAGTAGGGAGGGTACAACACAGAGCGTACAACACGGAGGGTACAAGACAAGGTACCAGCAGGGAGGGTACAGCAGGGAGGGTACAGTAGGGAGGGTACAACACGGAGGGTACAACACGGAGGGTACAGCAGGCAGGGTATAGCAGGGAGGGTACAGTAGGGAAGGTACAACACGGAGGGTTCAACACGGAGGTACAACAGGGAGGGTACAGAAGGGAGGGTACAGCAGGGAGGTACAACAGGGAGGGTACAGTAGGGAGGTACAACAGGGAGGGTACAGTAGGGAGGGTACTGTAGGGAGGGTACAACAGGGAGGGTACAGTAGGGAGGGTACAGCAGGGAGGGTACAGTAGGGAGGGTACAGTAGGGAGGGTACAGTATGGAGGGTACAGTAGGGAGGGTACAGTAGGGAGGGTACAACAGGGAGGGTACAACAGGGAGGGTACAGCAGGGAGGGTACGGTAGGGAGGGTACAACAGGGAGGGTACAACAGGGAAGGTACAGTAGGGAGGGTACAGTAGGGAGGTACAACAGGGAGGGTACAGTAGGGAGGGTACAGCAGGGAGGGTACAGCAGGGAGGGTACAACAGGGAAGGTACAGTAGGGAGGGTACAGTAGGGAAGGTACAACACGGAGGGTTCAACACGGAGGTACAACAGGGAGGGTACAGAAGGGAGGTTACAGCAGGGAGGTACAACAGGGAGGGTACAGTAGGCAGGTACAGTAGGGAGGTACAACAGGGAGGGTACAGTAGGGAGGTACAACAGGGAGGGTACAGTAGTGAGGGTACTGTAGGGAGGGTACAACAGGGAGGGTACAACAGGGAGGGTACAGTAGGGAGGGTACAGCAGGGAGGGTACAGTAGGGAGGGTACAGTAGGGAGGTACAACAGGGAGGGTATAACAGGGAGGGTAATGTAGGGAGGGTACACCAGGGAGGGTACAGTAGGGAGGTACAGTAGGGAGGGTACAGTAGGAGGTACAACAGGGAGGGTACAGTAGGGAGGGTACAGCAGGGAGGGTACAGCAGGGAGAGTACAACAGGGAGGGTACAACAGGGAAGGTACAGTAGGGAGGGTACAGTAGGGAGGGTACAGTATGGAGGGTACAGTAGGGAGGGTACAGCAGGGAGGGTACAGCAGGGAGGGTACAACAGGCAACGTACAGTAGGGAGGGTACAGTAGGGAGGGTACAACACGGAGGGTACAACACGGAAGGTACAGCAGGGAGGGTACAGCAGGGAGGGTACAGTAGGGAGGGTACAATAGGGAGGGTACAACACGGAGGGTACAACAGGGAGGGTACAGCAGGGAGGGTACAGTAGGGAGGGTACAACACGGAGCGTACAACACGGAGGGTACAAGACGGAGGGTACAGCAGGGAGGGTATAGCAGGGAGGGTACAGTAGGGAGGGTACAACACGGAGGGTACAGCAAGGAGGGTACAGCAGGGAGGGTACAGCAGGGAGGGTACAGCAGGGAGGGTACAACACAGAGGGTACAGCAGGGAGGGTACAGTAGGGAGGTTACAGCAGGGAGGGTACAGCAGGGAGGGTACAGCAGGGAGGGTACAACACGGAGGGTACAGCAGGGAGGGTACAGCAGGGAGGGTACCCTAAAAAATGAATATATTAAAAATGTATTTTCACTGCATCAGCAGTAGCGTGCACAGACCTATACAGCCCTCTTCAGTGTATAGATACAAATCTTTTTCATTCAAAACAACATTTTGTAGGGAACCCAGGCGATCAACTGATGAGCAGTCGGTTCTTCTAATCAGGGATGTGGGTTCTCTGGTCTACCTGTAGACTAGTTAGTTACAGAGAAAGCCGTTACGTCTGATGCAGTGAAAGAAAGTGAGTGAGGACCCATCACACCTTTTAATCATCTGAATTCACACGTTTTACACATCAGTCAAGCTTCTGGAAAAGTGTGACGGTCCCTTTACTGAACATACTTAGAGAACAAACCAATTGTTTCATTGTGATAAATATCTGTCTCTGTCTTGGAAATGTTTTTCAACAACAAAATATCTAAGAAAAAAAACAACAACTTGCATATCAGAGAAAAGGATCAAATGACCTTTAGATACAAGCAAAACAACATGACACGTGTTAGTGACAATGGGCCAGGTAAAAAAAGCTGTTTCTTTAGCCATAATCTCTCTCCAACATAGCATATTGTCCACAATATGGTGAAAGTTGAAATACTAATGTTACTGTTACCCGCCACATGGTGGCAGTGTTAGTTTGGCAGAGAGATGGGTCATGGCAGTGGAAAGAGAGAGATGGTAAGGAGAGGAAGGAGAGAGAGAGAGAGAGAGAGAGAGAGAGAGAGAGAGAGAGAGAGAGAGAGAGAGAGAGAGAGAGAAAGAGAGAGAAAGAGAGAGAAAGAGAGAGGGGACCGAGAGCAAGAGTGATAGAGAGAGAGGGATAGAGAGAGAGAGAGGGATAGAGAGAGAGAGAGGGATAGAGAGAGAGAGGGAGGGATAGAGAGCGAGAGGGATAGAGAGCGAGAGGGATAGAGAGAGAGCACCGAGAGGGATAGAGAGAGAGGGATAGAGAGTGAATGCTACAGTTGTTGCATTCAGCATTTCACTGTAATGTCTACTACACCTGTTGTATTCAGCATTTCACTGTAAGGTCTACTACACCTGTTGTATTCAGCATTTCACTGTAAGGTCTACTACACCGGTTGTATTCAGCACTTCACTGTAAGGTCTACTACACCTGTTGTATTCATCATTTCACTGTAAGGTCTACTACACCTGTTGCATTCAGCATTTCACTGTAAGGTCAACTACACCTGTTGTATTCAGCATTTCACTGTAAGGTCTACTACACCTGTTGCATTCGGGTCATGTGACTAATAACATTTGATTTGATTTAATCCCACTTCTCACCTCAATTAAAACAAGTTTAAAAAAAATAATAATAATAATAATTTAAAAAAAAAATGATAACCTGAACCCCCCCCCCCCCCCCCCCCCCAGTGCACATTCATGGGTAAGTATGTGTATTGGAGATTGTCAGGAGGAGAGGAGAGGAGAGAGAGATGGCCAGGAGGAGAGAGAGAGGAGAGAGAGAGATGGCCAGGAGGAGCAGAAAGAGAGAGAGAGAGGGAGAGAGAGATGGCCAGGAGGAGAGGAGAGAGAGATAGGGATAGAGGGATAGAGAGGGATAGAGAGATAGAGATAGATAGAGAGAGATAGATAGAGAGAGATAGATAGAGAGAGAGAGAGATAGAGAGAGAGAGAGAGAGATAGAGAGAGAGAGAGAGAGAAAGAGAGAGAGAGAGAGAGCGAGAGAGAGATAGAGAGAGAGAGGGATAGAGAGAGAGAGGGATAGAGAGATTGCCAGGAGGAGAGGAGAGAGAGAGAGGGATAGAGAGAGAGAGAGAGCGAGAGAGGGATAGATAGAGAGAGAGAGATAGATAGAGAGGGATAGATAGAGAGAGATGGCCAGGAGGAGAGGATATAGAGAGAAGGATAGAGAGAGATAGAGAGATAGAGAGGGATAGAGAGAGAGAGGGATAGATAGATTGCCACGAGGAGAGGAGAGAGAGAGAGGGATAGAGAGAGAGAGAGGGATAGAGAGAGAGAGAGAGAGGGATAGAGAGAGAGAGAGGGATAGAGAGAGACAGAGAGAGAGGGAGAGAGAGATGGCCAGGAGGAGAGGAGAGAGAGATAGGGATAGAGGGATAGAGAGCGATAGATAGAGATAGATAGAGAGAGATAGATAGAGAGATAGATAGAGAGAGATAGATAGAGAGAGAGAGATAGAGAGAGATAGAGAGAGAGATAGAGTGAGAGAGATAGAGAGAGATATAGAGAGAGATAGAGAGAGAGATAGAGAGATAGAGAGAGAGATAGAGAGATAGAGAGAGGGATAGAGAGATTGCCAGGAGGAGAGGAGAGAGAGAGAGGGATAGAGAGAGAGAGAGAGAGAGAGGGATAGATAGAGAGAGAGATAGATAGAGAGGGATAGATAGAGAGAGATGGCCAGGAGGAGAGGATAGAGAGAGAAGGATAGAGAGAGATAGAGAGAGATAGAGAGAGATATAGAGAGATAGAGAGATAGAGAGAGGGATAGAGAGATTGCCAGGATGAGAGGAGAGAGAGAGAGGGATAGAGAGAGAGAGAGGGATAGAGAGAGAGAGAGGGATAGAGAGAGAGAGAGAGAGATAGAGAGAGACAGAGAGAGGGATAGATAGAGAGAGAGGGATAGATAGAGAGAGAGGGATAGATAGAGAGAGAGAGAGAGATAGATAGAGATGGCCAGGAGTAGAGGAGAGGGAGATGACCAGGAGGAGAGGAGAGGAGAGGAGAGAAGAGAGAGAGAGAGAGAGAGAGAGAGAGAGAGAGAGAGAGAGAGAGAGAGAGAGAAGAGAGAGAAGGAGATATGGCCAGGAGGAGAGGAGAGAGCTGAAGGTTTCAGCGTTTCCTATCAAGTTCCTTTTTGAGCCTCTGCTGAAGGATATGACAAACCTGTCGTTGCCATGGTTACAGGCCATCGAGACAAGATGCATGAAGCCCATTACTTGCATATCAGTTCGACACACACAAACGCATGAACGCATCACTTCATAAACAAATAGTGTGAAATGTCTGCACAAATATTTTGCAACATAAATATATCATATATGTCAAATGCTAGATTCATATTATGATCGAAAGTGAGGATTACATCAAGATAACAAAGTACTGAGACACCATCTATCACTACCACTGCTGAGGATGGGATTAAATACTGAGACAACATCTATCACTACTGCTCAGGATGGGTTTAAATACTGAGACAACATCTATCACTACTGCTGAGGATGGGATTAAACACTGAGACAACATCTATCACTACTGCTGAGGATGGGTTTAAATACTGAGACAACATCTATCACTACTGCTGAGGATGGGATTAAATACTGAGACAGCATCTATCACTACTGCTGAGGATGGGATTAAATACTGAGACAACATCTATCACTACCACTACTGCTGAGGATGGGATTAAATACTGAGACAACATCTATCACTACTGCTGAGGATGGGATTAAATACTGAGACAACATCTATCACTACTGCTGAGGATGGGATTAAATACTGAGACAACATCTATCACTACCACTACTGAGGATGGGATTAAACACTGAGACAACATGTATCACTACTGCTGAGGATGGGATTAAATACTGAGACAACATCTATCACTACTGCTCAGGATGGGATTAAACACTGAGACAACATCTATCACTACTGCTGAGGATGGGATTAAATACTGAGACAACATCTATCACTACTGCTCAGGATGGGATTAAACACTGAGACAACATCTATCACTACTGCTGAGGATGGGATTAAATACTGAGACAACATCTATCACTACTGCTCAGGATGGGATTAAACACTGAGACAACATCTATCACTACTGCTGAGGATGGGATTAAATACTGAGACAACATCTATCACTACTGCTGAGGATGGGTTTAAATACTGAGACAACATCTATCACTACTGCTGAGGATGGGATTAAATACTGAGACAACATCTATCACTACTGCTGAGGATGGGATTAAATACTGAGACAACATCTATCACTACCACTACTGCTGAGGATGGGATTAAATACTGAGACAACATCTATCACTACTGCTGAGGATGGGATTAAATACTGAGACAACATCTATCACTACTGCTGAGGATGGGATTAAATACTGAGACAACATCTATCACTACCACTACTGAGGATGGGATTAAACACTGAGACAACATGTATCACTACTGCTGAGGATGGGATTAAATACTGAGACAACATCTATCACTACTGCTCAGGATGGGATTAAACACTGAGACAACATATATCACTACTGCTGAGGATGGGATTAAATACTGAGACAACATCTATCACTACTGCTCAGGATGGGATTAAACACTGAGACAACATCTATCACTACTGCTGAGGATGGGATTAAATACTGAGACAACATCTATCACTACTGCTGAGGATGGGATTAAATACTGAGACAACATCTATCACTACCACTACTGAGGATGGGATTAAACACTGAGACAACATGTATCACTACTGCTGAGGATGGGATTAAATACTGAGACAACATCTATCACTACTGCTCAGGATGGGATTAAACACTGAGACAACATCTATCACTACTGCTGAGGATGGGATTAAATACTGAGACAACATCTATCACTACTGCTCAGGATGGGATTAAACACTGAGACAACATCTATCACTACTGCTGAGGATGGGATTAAATACTGAGACAACATCTACCACTACCACTACTGCTGAGGATGGGATTAAATACTGAGACAACATCTATCACTACCACTACTGCTGAGGATGGGATTAAATACTGAGACAACATCTATCACTACTGCTCAGGATGGGATTAAACACTGAGACAACATCTATCACTACCACTACTGCTGAGGATGGGATTAAATACTGAGACAACATCTATCACTACCACTACTGCTGAGGATGGGATTAAATACTGAGACAACATCTATCACTACCACTACTGCTGAGGATGGGATTAAATACTGAGACAACATCTATCACTACTGCTCAGGATGGGATTAAACACTGAGACAACATCTATCACTACCACTACTGCTGAGGATGGGATTAAATACTGAGACAACATCTATCACTACTGCTGAGGATGGGATTAAATACTGAGACAACATCTATCACTACTGCTGAGGATGGGATTAAATACTGAGACAACATCTATCACTACTGCTGAGGATGGGATTAAATACTGAGACAACATCTATCACTACTGCTGAGGATGGGATTAAATACTGAGACAATATCTATCACTACTGCTGAGGATGGGATTAAACACTGAGACAACATCTATCACTACTGCTCAGGATGGGATTAAATACTGAGACAACATCTATCACTACTGCTGAGGATGGGATTAAATACTGAGACAACATCTATCACTACTGCTGAGGATGGGATTAAACATTGAGACAACATCTATCACTACCACTACTGCTGAGGATGGGATTAAATACTGAGACAACATCTATCACTACTGCTGAGGATGGGATTAAATATTGAGACAACATCTATCACTACCACTACTGCTGAGGATGGGATTAAATACTGAGACAACATCTATCACTACCACTACTGCTGAGGATGGGATTAAATACTGAGACAACATCTATCACTACTGCTGAGGATGGGATTAAATACTGAGACAACATCTATCACTACCACTACTGCTGAGGATGGGATTAAATACTGAGACAACATCTATCACTACCACTACTGCTGAGGATGGGATTAAATACTGAGACAACATCTATCACTACTGCTGAGGATGGGATTAAATACTGAGACAACATCTACCACTGCTGCTGAGGATGGGATTAAATACTGAGACAACATCTACCACTACTGCTGAGGATGGGATTAAATACTGAGACAACATCTACCACTACTGCTCAGGATGGGATTAAATACTGAGACAACATCTACCACTACTGCTGAGGATGGGATTAAATACTGAGACAACATCTACCACTACTGCTCAGGATGGGATTAAATACTGAGACAACATCTATCACTACTGCTGAGGATGGGATTAAACATTGAGACAACATCTATCACTACCACTACTAGTGAGGATGGGATTAAATACTGAGACAACATCTATCACTACTGCTGAGGATGGGATTAAATACTGAGACAACATCTACCACTGCTGCTCAGGATGGGATTAAATACTGAGACAACATCTATCACTACCACTACTGCTGAGGATGGGATTAAATACTGAGACAACATGTATCACTACTGCTGAGGATGGGATTAAATACTGAGACAACATCTATCACTACTGCTCAGGATGGGATTAAACACTGAGACAACATCTATCACTACTGCTGAGGATGGGATTAAATACTGAGACAACATCTATCACTACTGCTCAGGATGGGATTAAACACTGAGACAACATCTATCACTACTGCTGAGGATGGGATTAAATACTGAGACAACATCTACCACTACCACTACTGCTGAGGATGGGATTAAATACTGAGACAACATCTATCACTACCACTACTGCTGAGGATGGGATTAAATACTGAGACAACATCTATCACTACTGCTCAGGATGGGATTAAACACTGAGACAACATCTATCACTACCACTACTGCTGAGGATGGGATTAAATACTGAGACAACATCTATCACTACCACTACTGCTGAGGATGGGATTAAATACTGAGACAACATCTATCACTACCACTACTGCTGAGGATGGGATTAAATACTGAGACAACATCTATCACTACTGCTCAGGATGGGATTAAACACTGAGACAACATCTATCACTACCACTACTGCTGAGGATGGGATTAAATACTGAGACAACATCTACCACTACTGCTGAGGATGGGATTAAATACTGAGACAACATCTACCACTACTGCTCAGGATGGGATTAAATACTGAGACAACATCTATCACTACTGCTGAGGATGGGATTAAACATTGAGACAACATCTATCACTACCACTACTAGTGAGGATGGGATTAAATACTGAGACAACATCTATCACTACTGCTGAGGATGGGATTAAATACTGAGACAACATCTATCACTACCACTGCTGAGGATGGGATTAAATACTGAGACAACATCTATCACTACCACTACTAGTGAGGATGGGATTAAATACTGAGACAACATCTATCACTACTGCTGAGGATGGGATTAAACACTGAGACAACATCTATCACTACCACCACTAGTGAGAATGGGATTAAATACTGAGACAACATCTATCACTACTGCTGAGGATGGGATTAAATACTGAGACCACATCTACCACTACTGCTGAGGATGGGATTAAATACTGATACAACATCTATCACTACTGCTGAGGATGGGATTAAACACTGAGACAACATCTATCACTACTGCTGAGGATGGGATTAAATACTGAGACAATATCTATCACTACTGCTCAGGATGGGATTAAATACTGAGACAACATCTATCACTACTGCTGAGGATGGGATTAAACACTGAGACAACATCTATCACTACCACTACTAGTGAGGATGGGATTAAATACTGAGACAACATCTATCACTACTGCTGAGGATGGGATTAAATACTGAGACAACATCTATCACTACCACTACTAGTGAGGATGGGATTAAACACTGAGACAACATCTATCACTACTGCTGAGGATGGGATTAAATACTGAGACAACATCTACCACTACTGCTCAGGATGGGATTAAATACTGAGACAACATCTATCACTACTGCTGAGGATGGGATTAAATACTGAGACAACATCAATCACTACCACTACTGCTGAGGATGGGATTAAACACTGAGACAACATCTATCACTACTGCTGAGGATGGGATTAAATACTGAGACAACATCTACCACTACTGCTCAGGATGGGATTAAATACTGAGACAACATCTATCACTACTGCTGAGGATGGGATTAAATACTGAGACAACATCAATCACTACCACTACTGCTGAGGATGGGATTAAACACTGAGACAACATCTATCACTACTGCTGAGGATGGGATTAAATACTGAGACAACATCTACCACTACTGCTGAGGATGAGATTAAATACTGAGACAACATCTACCACTACTGCTGAGGATGGGATTAAATACTGAGACTACATCTATCACTACTGCTGAGGATGGGATTAAATACTGAGACAACATCTATCACTACTGCTGAGGATGGGATTAAATACTGAGACAACATCTATCACTACTTCTGAGGATGGGATTAAATACTGAGACAACATCTATCACTACCACTGCTGAGGATGGGATTAAATACTGAGACAACATCTATCACTACCACTACTGCTGAGGATGGGTTTAAATACTGAGACAACATCTATCACTACTGCTCAGGATGGGATTAAATACTGAGACAACATCTATCACTACTGCTGAGGATGGGATTAAACACTGAGACAACATCTATCACTACTGTTGAGGATGGGATTAAACACTGAGACAACATCTACCACTACTGCTGAGGATGGGATTAAATACTGAGACAACATCTATCACTACTGCTCAGGATGGGATTAAATACTGAGACAACATCTATCACTACCACTACTGCTGAGGATGGGATTAAATACTGAGACAACATCTATCACTACTGCTGAGGATGGGATTAAATACTGAGACAACATCTGTCACTACTCCTGAGGATGAGATTAAATACTGAGACAACATCTACCACTACTGCTGAGGATGGGATTAAATACTGAGACAACATCTACCACTACTGCTGAGGATGAGATTAAATACTGAGACAACATCTACCACTACTGCTGAGGATGGGATTAAATACTGAGACAACATCTATCACTACTGCTGAGGATGGGATTAAATACTGAGACAACATCTATCACTACTGCTGAGGATGGGATTAAATACTGAGACAACATCTATCACTACTGCTGAGGATGGGATTAAATACTGAGACAACATCTATCACTACTGCTGAGGATGGGATTAAATACTGAGACAACATCTATCACTACTGCTGAGGATGGGATTAAATACTGAGACAACATCTATCACTACTGCTGAGGATGGGATTAAACACTGAGACAACATCTATCACTACTGCTGAGGATGGGATTAAACACTGAGACAACATCTACCACTACTGCTGAGGATGGGATTAAATACTGAGACAACATCTATCACTACTGCTCAGGATGGGATTAAATACTGAGACAACATCTATCACTACTGCTGAGGATGGGATTAAATACTGAGACAACATCTATCAGTACTGCTCAGGATGGGATTAAATACTGAGACAACATCTATCACTACTCCTGAGGATGAGATTAAATACTGAGACAACATCAATCACTACCACTACTGCTGAGGATGGGATTAAATACTGAGACAACATCTATCACTACTGCTGAGGATGGGATTAAATACTGAGACAACATCTATCACTACCACTACTAGTGAGGATAGGATTAAATACTGAGACAACATCTATCACTACTGCTAAGGATGGGATTAAATACTGAGACAACATCTATCACTACCACTACTGCTGAGGATGGGATTAAATACTGAGACAACATCTATCACTACTGCTGAGGATGGGATTAAATACTGAGACAACATCTATCACTACTGCTGAGGATGGGATTAAATACTGAGACAACATCTATCACTACCACTGCTGAGGATGGGATTAAATACTGAGACAACATCTATCACTACTGCTGAGGATGGGATTAAATACTGAGACAACATCTATCACTACCACTACTGCTGAGGATGGGATTAAACACTGAGAAAACATCTATCACTACTGCTGAGGATGGGATTAAATACTGAGACAACATCTATCACTACTGCTGAGGATGGGGTTAAATACTGAGACAACATCTATCACTACCACTACTAGTGAGGATAGGATTAAATACTGAGACAACATCTATCACTACTGCTGAGGATGGGATTAAATACTGAGACAACATCTATCACTACTGCTGAGGATGGGATTAAATACTGAGACAACATCTACCACTACTGCTCAGGATGGGATTAAATACTGAGACAACATCTATCACTACTGCTGAGGATGGGGTTAAATACTGAGACAACATCTATCACTACCACTACTAGTGAGGATAGGATTAAATACTGAGACAACATCTATCACTACTGCTGAGGATGGGATTAAATACTGAGACAACATCTATCACTACCACTACTGCTGAGGATGGGATTAAACACTGAGACAACATCTATCACTACTGCTGAGGATGGGATTAAATACTGAGACAACATCTATCACTACTGCTGAGGATGGGATTAAACACTGAGACAACATATATCACTACTGCTGAGGATGGGATTAAACACTGAGACAACATCTATCACTACTGCTGAGGATGGGATTAAATACTGAGACAACATCTATCACTACTGCTGAGGATGGGATTAAATACTGAGACAATATCTATCACTACTGCTGAGGATGGGATTAAACACTGAGACAACATCTATCACTACTGCTGAGGATGGGATTAAATACTGAGACAATATCTATCACTACCACTGCTGCTCAGGATGGGATTAAATACTGAACAAGTCGTCAGTGTGTGATTAAATCATGGTAGGTTTGAGACCAAACAATAAAGAAGGAAACATGAGTACTGTAACTCGGTCCATTCCCAGTTGGGTAGAATGAGGGTAGAGGAGATTAGAGGATTAGCTGCTTGTTTTCACATTTACATACATATCTTCTCTTGTTTTGTTTTTTAAAATGTCAACTCAGTGAAAGCTAGAGAATCATATGGTATCACACAATACAGATTGTACTGTGTGTTAACCAAGTTCAAGCTATGACAATAGAGAATGTCAACTAAATTCAAGCTATAGTATTATATGATACAGAATGTATACTAGTATACCGCAACTGCTGTAAATTCAATGGAAAGAGGAGGCAAGACTGTTGAAAGATGGTTAAGTGAGTTGTTTTGCCAAAGGGGCAGGTTCTTCATTTTAGGCTGTGTAGAGAAGTGATGTGTGGTTGTGTGTTTGTGTGTGTGGTTGTGTGAGGTTCTACATGGTTCTACCTGGTACCCCTGATTCTATCTGGTTCTATCCGGTTCTACCTGATTCTATCTGGTTCTACCTAGTTCTACATGGTACTACCTGGATCTACCTAGTTCTACATGGTACTACCTAGTTCTACATGGTTCTACATGGTTCTACATGGTTCTACATAGTTTTGCATGGTTCTACCTGGTACTACCTGGTTCTACATGGCTCTACCTGGTACTACCTGGTTCTACATGGTTCTACCTGGTACTATCTGGTTCTACATGCTATATATATATATATATATATATGTATATTTTTTAACCCTTATTTTACCAGGTAACTTGACTGAGAACACGTTCTCATTTACGGCAACAAATAGTTACAGAGGAGAGGAGGGGGGATGAATGAGCCAATCACTGGAGTCCCCGGAATGGGGACCATCACTGCATGGATCATCACAGGATGCCCCAGGCTGGGGACCGTTGCAAGAGACCACGGACTGGGGCCCGTCGTTGGAGGTTCCGGACTGTGGCCCGTCGTTGTAGGTTCCGGACTGTGGCCCATCGTGGGAGGTTCCGGACTGTGGCCCGTCGTGGCAGGTTCCGGACTGTGGCCCGTCGTGGCAGGTTCCGGACTGTGGCCCGTCGTGGCAGGTTCCGGATTGTGGCCCGTCGTGGGAGGTTCCGGACTGTGGCCTGTCGTGGCAGGTTCCGGACTGTGGCCCGTCGTGGCAGGTTCCGGACTGTGGCCCGTCGTGGGAGGTTCCGGACTGTGGCCTGTCGTGGCAGGTTCCGGACTGTGGCCCGTCGTTGGAGGTTCCGGACTGTGGCCCGTCGTGGCAGGTTCCGGACTGTGGCCCGTCGTTGGAGGTTCCGGACTGTGGCCCGTCGTTGGAGGTTCCGGTCTGTGAACTGTCGCAGGACGTTCTGGACTGGGTACTGTCGCCGGACGCTCTGGACTGGGTACTGTCGCAGGACGCTCTGGACTGGGTACTGTCGCAGGACGCTCTGGACTGGGTACTGTCGCAGGACGCTCTGGACTGGGTACTGTCGCCGGACACTCTGGACTGGGTACTGTCGAAGGACGCTCTGGACTGGGTACTGTCGCCGGACGCTCTGGACTGGGTATTGTCGAAGGACGCTCTGGACTGGGTACTGTCGCTGGATGCTCTGGACTGGGTACTGTCGCCGGACGCTCTGGACTGGGTACTGTCGCTGGACGCTCTGGACTGGGTACTGTCGCTGGACGCTCTGGACTGCCGAGGCACACTGTAGACCTGGTGCGTGGTGCCGGCACTGGTGGTACCGGGCTGGTGACACGCAACTGAGGGCAAGTGCGGGAAGGAGGAACAGGGCGTACTGGACTCTGGAGGCGCACAGGAAGCCTGGTGCGTGGTGTTGGCACTGGTGGTACTGGGCTGATGACACGCAACTCAGGGCAAGTGCGGGGAGCAGGCACAGGACGCACTGGGCTGTGCAGACTCACCGGAGACACAGTACGCAGAGCCGGCGCAGGATATCCTGGTCCAAGGAGGTATACTGGAGACCAGGAGCACTGAGCCGGCACCCTCCTTCCTGGCTGGATGCTCATTCTAGCCCGGCCAATACGAGGAGCTGGAATAGAGCGCACGGGGCTAGAATAGCGCACTGGAGACACCATGCGCATCTCTGCATAACACGGTGCCTGACCAGTTACACGCTCCCCACAGTAAGCACGAGGAGTTGGCTCAGGTCTCCTACCTGACTCATGCAATCTCCTCGTGAGCCCCCCCCAAAAAGAGATCTTGGGGCTGCCTCTCAGGCTTCCGTGTTAGCCGTGTACCTTCATATCGTCGCCGTTCCTCTATTCTCCGGTATTTCTCCTCGTAGTATCGCCGTTCCGCTTTCGCTGCCTCTAACTCCTCCTTAGGACGGCGATACTCCCCCGGCTCTGTCCAGGGTCCTGCTCCATCTAATATCTCCTCCCAGGTCCATCTCCCCATTAAGCTCTGTTCCTCCTTTTCACGCTGCTTGGTCCTGGTTTGGTGGGTTATTCTGTCACGTTCGTGGTATAGAGGAGACCAAGGCGCAGCGTGATGAGAATATACATTCCTCTTTAATGAAAGAAATAACACTAAACATACTATATAAAACGAACGTGACGCTATGATAAACCGAGCGCTGACACAGGCCACTACACATAGACAATAACCCACCAACTATCCAAGGAATATGGCTACCTAAATATGGTCCCCAAACAGAGACAACGATAAACAGCTGCCTCTGATTGAGAACCAATCTTTGGCAACCATGAACATAAAAACTGGAAAAACCTCATAAACATACAAAAACCCTAGACAGGACAAAAACACATATATCACCCATGTTACACCCTGACCTAACCAAAATAATAAAGAAAACAAAGATAACTAAGGTCAGTGCGTGACAGCGATGTGATTGTAAAGTTAACGTAAAGGTAAGTAATGTTACCCCAATGTTAAAAAGTAACGCTTTATATTACTCTGTTACTCATTAAAGTGAAATGATTACTGTCAAATCTGATTACTGTAAAATTTGATTACTGTAAAAACGAGAGAGAAAAAAAAGAGGTCTTTGCAATTACCATCATTTTGAGGTGCTAATTCCCTCTTGGCCCCTGAGAGCTGCCAGCTGGGAAACCATAACAGAGCAGAGTTTCCTTGAAAAGCTTGAACAAGCTCCTTGTGGCTGAGATCGCGGATTGTCTTTAGGCTTGTGGCAGACCAAATCCCTACTGTTTGTTGCTGTTTCCATCTACCCTGCGACCTGCCCTGTCCGGAACTGCGTGGAGTACCGGTGTTATAGCCTACGTTGCCACCATACCGTCCAAAGCCGGTGGGAGAAACAGAGAGGACAGTGTTTCTCTATCACAGATGAAGGATCTTTTAAACTGGCAGAAAATATTCTACAACGCAGTTGTTACGACAACAGGAAAATAGCTTCAAGAGCTGACAAGAGCACTGTCTGTGAATCATTATTCAAAGGTGACAGGAAAACCAGACTAGAGTGACAATCCAGGAGCAATAACATCATTCCAGGCCGGAAGTGGTGTTGGAGGGCCAGTAGGAGGCACTCTGGTCTAAAAAAAAAAAAAATGCCCCATTGCAGTGATTGGGGACATTGCCCTGTGTAGGTTGCTGTATTTCAGATAGGACGATAAACGGGTGTCCTGACTCCCATTGGTGTTAACCCCGGTGTCTTGGCTAAATTTCCAATCTGCCCCTCATACAATCATGGCCACCTAATCATCCCCAGCTTCCAATTGGTTCATATTCCCCAGGTCGTTGAAGTAAATGAGAATGTGTTCTCAGTCAACTTACCTGGTAAAAAAAAGGGTCAAATCGTGGATAGCATACCAGTCTTCACATGAAAACAGGGCTGAGGAGAAAGTAAGAAAAATTGTCAGACAAAAGCTGCATGTGGATCATTGGAAGATTGAGATGAAGCCACCCCCACAGGTCTGGAAAAACCTGTAACCACGGTGACCGACCCAGGCCGAAAGTGGTCATGTTCCTAAGGTTTAAGGACAAGATGGCTTCAACGCGGACTAATCGGAAGCTGTGCGCCCGAGGTCGGAAAAATAACTTAGCCCATCCAACAATATTCTTGTAATATTCTTGTAATGCTTTGTGTGTTTTTTTTATGCCTATTTTTTGTCTATCTAACCCAAGAAAGGGTTAAAAATTGTCCATATTAATGTACACTATACAGTACATTCGGAAAGTATTTAGACTACTTTACTATTTCTACATTGTGTTTCTACATTGTGTTACACTACATCCTTATTCTAAAATGGATTAAATTAAAGTTTCTGCCCTGCTAGAGCTGCCCCGGTCAACTATAAGAGCTGTTATTGTTAAGTGGAAATGGCTCATTCT
>NC_092163.1:77755735-77788235 GCF_045791955.1 Oncorhynchus clarkii lewisi | reverse complement strand
CTGTTTGGGGTGCTGTTTGGGGTGCTGTTTGGGGTGCTGTTGGGGGTGCTGTTGGGGGGCTGTTTGCGGTGCATTTTGGGGTGCTGTTTGGGGGTGCTGTTGGGGGTGCTGTTGGGGGTGCTGTTTGGGGTGCTGTTTGGGGTGCTGTTGGGGGCTGTTTGGGGTGCAGTTTGGGGTGCTGTTGGGGTGCTGTTTGGTGTGCTGTTTGGTGTGCTGTTGGGGTGCTGTTGTAGGTGCTGTTTGGGGTGCTGTTTGGGGTGCTGTTGTGGGTGCTGTTGTGGGTGCTGTTATGGGTGCTGTTTGGTGTGCTGTTGGGGTGCTGTTTGGTGTGCTGTTTTGGGGTGCTGTTTTGGGGTGCTGTTGGGGGTGCTGTTTGGTGTGCTGTTGGGGGTGCTGTTCAGGGTGCTGTTGTGGGTGCTGTTGGAGTTGCAATAGCTATAATAAACCATTGCAAGCATCTATAATCACATTTGCATAGTAGCATACAGTTGAGGAATGGCGTTTAAGATTTCCATATAAGGTATTTTTTTTGCCATATGAAGCAATACTAAATCATTTACATGACAGAAGACATTAGCAGAATAATTTTTTTATACCACATAAATGACTGAGGCGTTCCAGAGTGGCGCAGCGGTCTAAGGCATCGCATCGCAGTGCTTGTTGCGTCACTACAGGCCCGGGTTCGATACCAGGCTGTGTCACAACTGGCCGTGATTAGGAGTCCTATAGGGCGACGCACAACATCGTCGTCTGGGTTAGGGGGGTAAAATACAAAAAAGAACTACTAATATTAAATGAGATAAACGAGTGTCCAGCTGAGTAATAAAAACAGTCTGGTCTAGGATGTGAACAATAGACCAGGCCAGTGAACAAACACAGAGATTGTACACAGTACATGTTAGTCTACTTAATCAACTCTTTTTATTTATTTTATTTGACCTTTATTTAACTAGGCAAGTCAGTTAAGAACAAATTATTATTTTCAATGACGGCCTAGGAACAGTGGGTTAACTGCCTTGTTCAGGGGCAGAACGACAGATTTGTACATGTTATAGGCCACAGTAGTCTACTTAATCAACACTGACCCACAGTAGGCTACTAAATCAACAGTGACATTGACCCACAGTAGGCTACTAAATCAACACTGACATTGATCCACAGTAGGCTACTTAATCAACGCTGACCCACAGTAGGTTACTAAATCAACGCTGACCCACAGTAGGTTACTTAATCAACACTGACCCACAGTAGTCTACTTAATCAACACTGACCCACAGTAGGTTACTTAATCAACACTGACATTGATCCACAGTAGGCTACTTAATCAACGCTGACCCACAGTAGGCTACTTAATCAACACTGACCCACAGTAGGTTACTTAATCAACGCTGACCCACAGTAGGTTACTTAATCAACACTGACCCACAGTAGGTTACTTAATCAACACTGACCCACAGTAGGTTACTTAATCAACACTGACCCACAGTAGGTTACTTAATCAACACTGACCCACAGTAGGCTACTTAATCAACACTGACCCACAGTAGTCTACTTAATCAACACTGACCCACAGTAGGCTACTAAATCAACACTGACCCACAGTAGTCTACTAAATCAACAGTGACACAGACCCACAGTAGGCTACTAAATCAACAGGCTATTAAATCAACAGTGACACAGACCCACAGTAGGCTACTAAATCAACACTGACCCATAGTAGGCTACTAAATCAACACTGACCCACAGTAGTCTACTTAATCAACACTGACCCACAGTAGGCTACTAAATCAACACTGACCCACAGTAGTCTACTAAATCAACAGTGACACAGACCCACAGTAGGCTACTAAATCAACAGGCTATTAAATCAACAGTGACACAGACCCACAGTAGGCTACTAAATCAACACTGACCCATAGTAGGCTACTAAATCAACACTGACCCACAGTAGGCTACTTAATCAACACTGACCCACAGTAGGCTACTAAATCAACAGTGACATTGACCCACAGTAGGCTACTAAATCAACACTGACCCACAGTAGGCTACCAAATCAACACTGACCCACAGTAGGCTACTAAATCAACAGTGACATTGACCCACAGTAGGCTACTAAATCAACACTGACCCACAGTAGGCTACCAAATCAACACTGACCAACAGTAGTCTACTTAATCAACACTGATCCACAGTAGGCTACTAAATCCACACTGACCCACAGTAGGCTACTAAATCAACACTGACCAACAGTAGACTACTAAATCAACAGTGACACTGACCCACAGTAGGCTACTAAATCAACAGTGACACAGACCCACAGTAGGCTACTAAATCAACACTGACCCACAGTAGGCTACTACATCAACAGTGACACAGACCCACAGTAGGCTACTAAATCAACAGGCTATTAAATCAACAGTGACACAGACCCACAGTAGGCTACTAAATCAACACTGACCCACAGTAGGCTACTAAATCAACACTGACCCACAGTTGGCTACTAAATCAACAGTGACATTGACCCACAGTAGGCTACTAAATCAACACTGACCCACAGTAGGCTACTAAATCAACAGTGACACAGACCCACAGTAGGCTACTAAATCAACAGGCTATTAAATCAACAGTGACACAGACCCACAGTAGGCTACTAAATAAACAGTGACACTGACTCACCCAATGATGACGCTACTTTGCCTGTCTACCTGAACTCCTTGCTAGGCCATGTGCTAGGCCACACCCACGGACGTTAGTGTCTTCTCCGCAATAAGTCTGGATTTGAGTACCTCCCTGACGATTTCTAGAAAGCAAAACACATTCTAACTGTTCTGATTGGTCCCAGAAACCGATGGGTTGGGCCAGAGACAGAACACATTAGGGTAAAGCAGTGTTTTGGAAAATGTGTCATTGGGTTTGATACTCTGATTGGTTCGAGAGGATCTAATCGCTGATGACTTTGTTTTTGTAAAAAAAAACTCTCATTTTGATGTCACCATTTATGATTTGTCAGTGGAGCTCCAAGGCAGGATTGTGTTGAGGCACAGATCTGGGGAAGGGTGCCAAAAAATGTTTGCAGCATTGAGGGTCCCCAAGAATACAGTGGCCTCCATCATTCTTAAATGGAAGAAGTCTGGAACTACCAAGACCCTTCTTTAAGAAGACCGCCTTGCTAAACTGAACAATCAGAGGAGAAGGATCTTGGTCAGAGAGTTGACCAAGAACCCGATGGCCACTCTGACAGAGCTCCAGAATTTGTCTGTGGAGATGGGAGAACCTTCCAGAAGGACAACCATCTCTGCAGCACTCCACCAATCAGGTCTTTATTGTAGAGCAGCCAGAAAGAATCCACTCCTCTGTAAAATGCACAACAGCCTGCTTGGAGTTTGCGAAAAGGCACCCAAAGATTCTCAGACCATGAGAAACAAGATTCTCTGGTCTGATGAAACCAAGACTGAACTCTTGGCCTAAATGCCAAGTGTCACGTCTGGAGGAAACCGGGCACCATCCCTACGGTGAACCATGGTGGTGGCAGCATCATGCTGTGGGATGTTTTTCAGCGGCAGGGACTGGGAGACTAGTCAGGATCGAGGCAAAGATGAATAGAGTAAAGTACAGATAGATCCTTGATGAAATCTTGCTCCAAAGTGCTCAGGTCCTCAGACTGGGGTGAAGGTTCAACCATCCAACAGGATAACGACCAAAAAGCACACAGCAGAGACAATGCAGGAGTGGCTTCAGGACAAGTCTCTGAATGTCCTTGAGTGGCCCAGCCAGATCCCGGACTTGAACCCGATCGAACATCTCAGAAGAGACCTGAAAATAGCTGTGCAGCAACACTCCCCAAACAACCTGACAGAGCTTGAGAGGATCTGCAGCGAAGAATGGGAGAAACTCCCCAAATACAGGTGTGCCAAGCTTGTAGCGTCATACCCAAGAAGACTCAAGGTTGTAATCGCTGCCAAAGGTGCTTCAACAAAGTACTGAGTAAAGGGTCTGAATACTTATCTAATTGTGATATTTCCGTTTTTTTTTTGTAAAATATAAATTAGCAAAAAATCCTAAAAAACAGTTTTTGCTATGTCATTATGGGATATTGTGTGTAGATTGATAAGAGGGGAAAAAAACAATTGAATCAATTTGAGAAGAAGGCTGTAACGAAATTAAATGTGGAAAAAGTCAGGAGTTTTGAATACTTTCTGAATGTCCAGTGTATAAAACATGATGTACAATATGTTAATGTGATATCAAACATGACAGTACATGTACTATCAAATCAAATCAAATTGTATTAGTCACAATGGGCCGAATACCACAGGTATTTCACCTTACAGTGAAATGCTTACTTACAAGCCCTTAATTAACCAACAATGCAGTAAAAAAAAAAATATGAATAAGATTATGAAATAAAAGTAACAAGTAATTAAAGAGCAGCAGTAAAATAACAACAGGGAGACTATATACAGGGGGGGTACCGGTACAGAGTCAATGTGCAGGGGGACAGATAGACGATGACAGATAGATGATGACAGACAGACGATGACAGACAGACGATGACAGATAGACGATGACAGACAGACGATGACAGACAGATGATGACAGATAGACGATGACAGACAGACGATGACAGACAGACGATGACAGACAGACGATGACAGACAGACGATGACAGGTAGGGTTATTTGAGGTAACATGTACAGGTAAAGTTAAAAGATAAGGTAAAAGACCATGTACAACTTGATCAAAGTAGATTCATAAAACATTTCTGTAAATAAGTTTTCACTGTAAATATGCAAGTATATATTAAACTACTTCACTTATCAATAAAGTACCACGTTAGAAAATAACAATTGCAAGCCTGTGTTCCTGCACTAAGTCCACTATCTTACAGACACGTTCTGCTGACAAAATTACGTTTTACATTTATATATTTATATATTCCTTTAATGGAGAAAATGAACATGTTAACCCTAAAAGATTCCATGACAGGTAGACGATGACAGGTAGACGATGACAGGTAGACGATGACAGGTAGACGATGACAGATAGACGATGACAGATAGACGATGACAGGTAGACGATGACAGGTAGACGATGACAGGTAGACGATGACAGATAGACGATGACAGATAGACGATGACAGATAGACGATGACAGATAGACGATGACAGATAGACGATGACAGAAAGACGATGACAGATAGACGATGACAGATAGACGATGACAGGTAGACATGACAGGTAGACATGACAGATAGACGATGACAGATAGACGATGACAGATAGACGATGACAGATAGACGATGACAGATAGACGATGACAGACAGACGATGACAGACAGACGATGACAGATAGACGATGACAGGTAGACATGACAGATAGACGATGACAGATAGACGATGACATACAGACGATGACAGATAGACATGACAGATAGACGATGACAGATAGACGATGACAGAAAGACGATGACAGATAGACGATGACAGATAGACGATGACAGGTAGACGATGACAGGTAGACATGACAGACAGACATGAAAGACAGACGATGACATACAGACGATGACAGACAGACGATGACAGATAGACGATGACAGACAGACAATGACAGACAGTCGATGACAGGTAGACGATGACAGGTAGACGATGACAAACAAGGCACCCTATTCCCTATATAGTTCACTACTATATAGTCTACTACTTTAGGGCTCTGGTCTTTTAGGGCTCTGGTCCTTTAGGGCTCTGGTCCTGCCCCGGCATTTGGGACACAGCTTGAAACTGAGGAGCAGGTGTACCGACTGCACTGCACACGCTCAGACCCAGGGCTGCGATTGGTTGTGACAGGGATGGCGAGTTCGAGTTTAGCCACCATCTGTGTCTGTTTCACCTCTGACCAGAGGAGAGAGGCTGGGTGACAATGTATACCACCTTTCTGGCTCTGTGTGTGTGTGTGTGTGTGTGTGTGTGTGTGTGTGTGTGTGTGTGTGTGTGTGTGTGTGTGTGTGTGTGTGTGTTGCTCTACCCTGTAAGGAGTCCTGTATATGCCATGATGTTGTCACAACTAGGGCTGGGTGATATGACCTGAAAATCATATCTGGGCGATTCACAATAGATATGTACTGTATAGGGAAATCTTTCAATAGAGGCCATCTAGCCTCTATCTTATAGAAATGTTGTGCAACATGGGAACGCTTATAGGAACACTTACATTGCTGTGAACAAGTATTTTCCCCCTCTATATTTTTGCATATTTCTGATAGTGAATGTTCTCAGTGTTTGGTTTTCGCCAGGCATAATGGGACGACACACGTCATCCAAAAAGTTGACGCAAGTTTGCCAAAAAAAGCACCTTGGATGATCATCAAGACTTCTGGTAGAATGTTCTACGGACAGATGAGTCAAAAGTAGAACGTTTGGGACAACATAGTTATGCCTGGCGAAAACCAAACACAGCATTGACAGATGGTAGCGGGATGGTTTGGGGTCAGCATGGTGGTGGTAGTGGGATGGTTTGGGGTCAGCATGGTGGTGGTAGTGTGATGGTTTGGGGTCAGCATGGTGGTGGTAGTGGGATGGTTTGGGGTCAGCATGGTGGTGGTAGTGTGATGGTTTGGGGTCAGCATGGTGGTGGCAGTGGGATGGTTTGGGGTCAGCATGGTGGTGGTAGTGTGATGGTTTGGGGTCAGCATGGTGGTGGTAGTGTGATGGTTTGGGGTCAGCATGGTGGTGGTAGTGGGATGGTTTGGGGTTCAGCATGGTGGTGGTAGTGTGATGGTTTGGGGTCAGCATGGTGGTGGCAGTGGGATGGTTTGGGGTCAGCATGGTGGTGGTAGTGTGATGGTTTGGGGTCAGCATGGTGGTGGTAGTGTGATGGTTTGGGGTCAGCATGGTGGTGGTAGTGGGATGGTTTGGGGTTCAGCATGGTGGTGGTAGTGTGATGGTTTGGGGTCCAGCATGGTGGTGGCAGTGTGATGGTTTGGGGTCAGCATGGTGGTGGTAGTGTGATGGTTTGGGGTCAGCATGGTGGTGGTAGTGTGATGGTTTGGGGTCAGCATGGTGGTGGTAGTGTGATGGTTTGGGGATGCTTTGCTGCCTCAGGACCTGGACGACTTGCCTTAATAGTAAGGAACCATGAATTCTGCTCTGTATCAGAGAATTCTACAGGAGGATGTCAGGCCGTCCGTCTGTGAGCTGAAGTTGAAGTGCAGCTGGGTCATGCAGCAAGACAATGACCCAAAACACACAATCGAGTCTACATAAACAATTTCTAAAATGCAACAAATGTGAAGTTTTGGAATGGCCTAGTCGAAGTCCAGACCTAGTCCCAATTGAGATGTTGTGGCAGGACTTGAAACGAGCAGTTCATGCTTGAAAACCCACGTCACTGAGTCACAGAAGCTCCGCAGTGATGTGAGAGACTGATCAACAACTACAGGAAGCGTTCGGTTGGTGGCGCAAGCCATTTGATTTATCATATAGGGGCGTTTGGTGTTGTATAACTTTGTTTATATAAATAAATGAAGTATGTCATCGTTGTGTTATTTATTCACTCAGGTTCCCTGATTTAGGTTTTTGTTGAAGATCTGATAACATTCAGTACAAAAAAAATCTGGAAAAGTAGAGAAAAATATTTAAAAATTATTTTTTAACAGCATTCTATTTCATCAACCAGCCATGAGGAGCTGGCTCTGCCTGCACAAGAGGTGATTATATTCTGCTCAAACTCTGAATGCCAGGGCTCTCATCAAGTATTTGATTAGATTGTCCATCACATTAGCATTGATGTCAGAGTGATTAGAGGTACAATAGAGTGTTGAGTATCAGGCAGTTAGCAAGTTTGGTAGGCTACTAATGACCATCGGCAGCATCACAGCCCAGTTTTGGAGAAGCCTAGTTACCGTGTCAACAGTCACGGGGAATTTGACTGCGGTCATGACTCCTGACAGCAGGTGTGGGGGTAATACGGTCACCGTAACAGCCCTGGTCATGACTCCTGACAGCAGGTGTGGGGGTAATACGGTCACCGTAACAGCCCTGGTCATGACTCCTGACTGCCGGTGTGGGGGTAATACGGTCACCGTAACAGCCCTGGTCATGACTCCTGACTGCCGGTGTGGGGGTAATCCGGTCACCGTAACAGCCCTGGTCAGGACTCATGACAGCAGGTTTGGGGGTAATACGGTCACCGTAAAAGCCCTGGTCATGACTCATGACAGCAGGTGTGGGGGTAATACGGTCACCGTAACAGCCCTGGTCAGGACTCATGACAGCAGGTGTGGGGGTAATACGGTCACCGTAACAGCCCTGGTCATGACTCTTGACTGCCGGTGTGGCGGTAATACGGTCACACACACACACACACACACACACACACACACACACACACACACACACACACACACACACACACACACACACACACACACACACACACACACACACACACACACAGCTAAACACAGGGAGAGACGAAGGTCAGGTTTGTTTCCTGATGCTAGTTGTCCTGTTAATGCTGCTGCAGGGGCTCTGGAGGCAGTGTGTGTTGCAAGGATCTGTAAACAATTTTCTGGAAGCTGAAAATGTCCCAGTTCTTCCATGGCCTGCATTCTCACCAGACATGTCACCAAATGAGCCTGCTTGGGATGCTTAACATGTATGACAGCGTGCTCCAGTTCCCGCCAATATCCAGCAACTTCTCACAGCCATTGAAGAAGAGTGGGACAACATTCCACAGGCCGCAATAAACATCCTAATCAACTCTATGTGAAGGAGATGTATCGCGCTGCATGAGGAAAATGGTGACCACACCAGATACTGACTGGTTTTCTGATCCACATCCCTACCTTTTATTCCAAGGTATCTGTGACCAACAGATGCATATCTACTTTCCCAGTCATGTGAAATCTATAGATTAGGGCATAATTAATTAATTCATTTCAAATGACTGATTTCCTTATATGAACTGTAACTCAGTAAAAGTCTTTGAAATTGTTGCATGTTGCGTTTATATATTTTTCCAGGAAAGAAACAAAGTCCAGTGATAGTGATAGTAATGTGTTCACTCCATACACAACAATTCTTCCACGTCAACAATAAGCAACAGTCATTAAACCAGGCCCCAAGGCACTACTGTGACATCTTCAAGTAGCCGTGTGTGTGTGTGTTGCCATAGAGACAATTTACAAGCCCGATGATATTGCGTTTGAGAGCCCAGTATTTCCCCACAGTTTAGGAAGGTAGAAGAGAAAATGTGTTCTCTCTCTCTCTCTCTCTCTCACTCTCTCTCTCTCTCTCTCTCTCTCTCTCTCTCTCTCTCTCTCTCTCTCTCTCTCTCTCTCCCTCTCCCTCTCTCTCTCAATTTCAATTCAATTTAAGGGGCTTTATTGGGAAACATATGTTAACATTGTCAAAGCAAGTGAAGTAGATAATAAAAAAAAGTGAAATAAACAATACAAATGAACAGTAAACATTGCACTCACAGAAGCTCTCCTTCTCTCTCGCTCTCTCTCTCTCTCTCCCTCCTCTCCCCCACTCTCTCTCATTCTCTCTCTCTCCCTCCTCTCCCCCACTCTCTCTCATTCTCTCTCTCTCTCCATCCTCTCCCCCACTCTCTCTCATTCTCTCTCATTCTCACTCTCTCATTCTCTCTCTCTCTCTCTCTCTCTCTCTCTCTCAAAAGAGAGATACCCCTTGACTTATTTCACATCTTGATTAAATCATTTATTTCTCTCACTCATCTTCGCAAAGTGAAAACATGTTTTTAGAAATGTTAGCAAATTTATTTAAAATGAAATACGGAAATATCTAATTAACATAAGTATTCACCCTGAGTCAATACATGTTAGAATCACCTTTGGCAGCGATTACAGCTCTGTCAAGTTGGTTGTTGATCATCGCTAGACAGACATTTTCAAGTCTTGCCATAGATTTTCAAGCCAATTTAAGTCAAAACTGTAACTAGGCCACTCAGGAAAATGCAATGTTATCTCCAGTGTATATTTGGCCTTGTGTTTTAGGTTATTGTCCTGCTGAAAGGTGAATTTGTCTTCAAGTGTCTGTTGGAATGCAGACTGAACCAGGTTTTCCTCTAGGATTTTGCCTGTGCTTAACTCTATTCTGTTTCTTTTCATACAAAAACTTCTGTCTCTCTCTTTCTCTTTCTCATTGCTAGTCCCTTCTCCCTCTCTTTCTCAATGACAAGCATACTCAAAACAGGATTCATCCATCACTATGCTTTAAAATATGAAGAGAAGGTACTCAGTAATGTGTACTATTGGATTTGCCCCTAACTTTGCATTCAAATAAAAAGTGAATTGCTTTGCCAATTTTGTTTCAATATTTTATCTCCTGTACAGGCTTCCTTCTTTTCACTCTGTCATTTAGGTTAGTATTGTGGAGTAACTACAATGTTGTTGATCCATCCTCAGTTTTCTCCTATCACAGCCATTAAACTTTGTAACTGTTTTAAAGTCACTATTGGCCTCATGGTAAAATTCCTGTGTGGTTTCCTTCCTCTCCGGCAACTGAGTTAGGAAAGACGCCTGTATCTTTGTAGTGACTGGGTGTATTGATACACCATCCAAAGTGTAATTTAATAACTTCACCAAGCTCAAACAGATATCCAGTGTCTGCTTTTTGTTTACCCATCTAAAACATCCCTGATCTTTGTGGTTGAATCTGTGTTTGAAATTCACTCCTCGACTGAGGGAGATTGCAGATAATTGTATGTGTGGGGTACAGAGATGAGGTATTCATTCAAAAATACATGCAACTCATTATGTGACTTGTTTAAGCAAATTTAGGCTTCGCAGAGGGGTTGAATACTTAGTCAGAGAGATGACGCCGACAGAGATGGCCGCCTCGCTTCAGGTCCTTAGAAAACTATGCAGTTATTTTTTTTTATGTACTATTTCTGACATTGTTAGCCCAGAAAATCTCAAGTGTTATTACATACAGCCAGGAAGAACTATTAGATATAAAAGTGATGTCAACTTACCAACATTACGACCAGGAATACGTCTTTCCCGAAGCGGAGCCTTTGTTCAGACCTCCACCCTGGACATGCGATCTTATCCTTGAGGCCGACCCAAAATAACGAGGAGAGGCAGACGGAGCAGCCTACTGGTCAGACTCAGAAGGAGGTGTAATCACAACAGCATACAGGAACTCAAGTCCTTTTGTTCACCTCACCTAGAATTCCTTACAATCAAATGCATTATCTACCAAGAGAATTCTCTTCGATTACGGTCACAGCCGTGTATACCCCCCCCACCCCCCAAGCAGATACCTAAACTGGAAACTATACATCCTGAGGCTGCATTTATTGTAGCTGGGGATTTTAAGCTAACCTAAGATCAATACTCCCTAAATTCTATCAGCATATCAAATGCGCAACACGAGCTGTCAGAATTCTGGATCATTGCTACTCGAACTTCCGCAATGCATACAAAAGCCATCCCTCACCCTGCCTTCGGCAAATCTGACCATGAATACATTTTGTTGCTCGCAGCCTATAGACAGAAACTAAAACAGGAAATGCCCATGCTCAGGTCAATACAACTCTGGTCTGACCAATCGGATTCAACGCTCCAAGATTGCTTTGATCATGTGGACTGGGATATGTTCTGGATAGCCTCAGACAACAACATTGATGTATACGTTAATTCGGTGAGCGAGTTTATTAGCATGTGCATCGGAGATGTCGTACCCGCTGCGAAAATAAAAACCTTCCCTAAACCGTGGATTAATGGCAGCATTCACGCAAAACTGAAATCGCGAACCACCACTTTTAATCATGACCGGAAACATGACCGAATTGCCTCTGCAAGGCAATCAAACAAGCTAAGCATCAGTATTGAGACAAAGTAGAGTCACAATTCACCGGCTCAGACACAAGAGATATGTGGCAGGGTCTACAGTCAATCACAGATTACAAAAAGAAAACCAGCCCCGTCACGGACCAGGATGTCTTGCTCCCACACAGACTAAACAACTTCTTTGCTCGCTTTCAGGACAATACAGTGCCACTGACATGGCCCGCTACCAAAGCCTGTGGGCTCTCCTTCTCCGTGGCCAACGTGAGTAAAACATTTAAATGTGTTAAACCTCGCAAGGCTGCCAGCATCCTTAGCCGCATCCTCAGAGCATGAGCAGACCAGCTGGCTGGTGTGTTTACGGACATTTTCAACCAATCCCTATCCCAGTCTGCTGTCCCCACATGCTTCAATATGGCCACCATTGTTCCTATTCCCAAGAAAGCTAACTGAACTAAATGACTATCGCCCCATTGCACTCACTTCTGTGATGATGAAGTGCTTTGAGAGACTAGTCAAGGATCATATCACCTCCACCCTACCTGATAACCTAGACCCACTCCAATTTGCATACCACACCAATAGGTCCACAGGCGATGCAATTGCCATCACAATACACACTGCCCTATCCCATATGGACAAGAGGAATACCTATGTAAGAATGCTGTTCATTGACTACAGCTCAGCATTTAACACCATAATACCCTCCAAACTCATCATCAAGCTGGAGGCCCTGGGTCTCAAACCCCGCCCTGTGCAACTGGGTACTGGACTTTCTGACGGATCGCCCCCAGGTGGTGAAGGTAGGAAACAACATATCCACCCCATTGATTATCAACACTGGGACCCCACAAGGGTGCATTCTCAGCCCTGTACTCCCTGTTCACCCACGACTGCGTGGCCACGCACGCTTCCAACTCAATCATCAAGTTTGCAGACGACACTACAGTGGCCATGCACGCTTCCAACTCAATCACCAAGTTAGCAGACGACACTACAGTGGTCGGCCTGATTACCAACAACGACGAGACGGCCTACAGGGAGGGCCCTCGGAGAGGTGTCAGGAAAATAACCTTACACTCAACATCAACGAAACGAAGGAGATGATCGTGAACTTCAGGAAACAGCAGAGGGAGTAGCCCCATATCCACATCGACTGGACAGTAGTGGAGAAGGTGGAAAGTTTTAAGATCCTCGGCGTACACATCACGGACAAACTGAAATTGTCCAATCACACAGACAGCGTGGTGAAGAAGGCTTGTCATCTAAAAACACTCACAAACTTTTACAGATGCAGAATCGAGAGCATCCTGTCGAGCTGTATCACCGCCTGGTACAGCAATTGCACTGCCCTCAACCGCAAGGCTCTCCAGAGGGTAGTGCGTTCTGCACAACGCATCACCAAGGCAAACTACCTGCCCTCCAGGACAACAACCACCTGAGCCACTGCCTGTTCACACCGCTATCATCCAGAAGGCGAAGTCAGTACAGGTGCATCAAAGCTGGGACCGAGAGATTTTAGTCTGTATGTTGACAGGATCCTCTCTGTGAATAACAGCCCTAAGCTGAATAACAGCTTCTATCTCAAGGCCATCAGACTGTTAAACAGCCATCACTAACGTAGAGAGGCTGCTGCCAACATAGACCCAATTCTCTGGCCACTTAAAAATAAATGGACTTAATAAAAGGTATCACTAGTCACCTTAAATAACAGCACTTTAATAATGTTGACATATCCTACATTACTCATCTCATATGTATATACTGTATTTTATACCATCTTGCCTATGCCGCTCGGCCATCGCTCATCCATATATTTATATAAACATATTATATTCATCCCTTTACATTTGTGTGTATAAGGTAGTTGTTGTGGAATTGTTAGATTACTCGTTGGTTATTACTGCACTGTCGAAACTAGAAGCACAAGCACTTCGCTACACTCACATTAACATCTGCTAAACATGTGTATGTGACCAATAACATCTGCTAACCATGTGTACGTGACCAATAACATCTGCTAAACATGTGTATGTGACCAATAACATCTGCTAACCATGTGACCAATAACATCTGCTAACCATGTGACCAATAACATCTGCTAACCATGTGTATGTGACCAATAACATCTGCTAAACATGTGTATGTGACCAATAACATCTGCTAACCATGTGTATGTGACCAGTATCATCTGCTAACCATGTGACCATTAACATCTGCTAACCATGTGACCAATAACATCTGCTAACCATGTGACCAATAACATCTGCTAACCATGTGTATGTGACCAATAACATCTGCTAAACATGTGTATGTGACCAATAACATCTGCTAACCATGTGTATGTGACCAATAACATCTGCTAACCATGTGTATGTGACCAATAACATCTGCTAAACATGTGTATGTGACCAATAACATCTGCTAACCATGTGTATGTGACCAGTATCATCTGCTAACCATGTGTATGTGACCAATAACATCTGCTAAACATGTGTATGTGACCATTAACATCTGCTAACCATGTGTATGTGACCAGTATCATCTGCTAACCATGTGTATGTGACCAATAACATCTGCTAAACATGTGTATGTGACCAATAACATCTGCTAAACATGTGTATGTGACCAATAACATCTGCTAACCATGTGTATGTGACCAGTATCATCTGCTAACCATGTGTATGTGACCAATAACATCTGCTAACCATGTGTATGTGACCAATAACATCTGCTAACCATGTGTATGTGACCAATAACATCTGCTAACCATGTGCATGTGACCAATAACATCTGCTAACCGTGTGTATGTGACCAATAACATCTGCTAAACATGTGTATGTGACCAATAACATCTGCTAACCATGTGTATGTGACCAATAACATCTGCTAACCATGTGCATGTGACCAATAACATCTGCTAACCGTGTGTATGTGACCAATAACATCTGCTAAACATGTGTATGTGACCAATAACATCTGCTAACCATGTGACCATTAACATCTGCTAACCATGTGTATGTTACCAATAACATCTGCTAACCATGTGACCATTAACATCTGCTAACCATGTGTATGTGACCAATAACATCTGCTAACCATGTGTATGTGACCAATAACATCTGCTAACCATGTGTATGTGACCATTAACATCTGCTTACCATGTGTATGTGACCAATAACATCTGCTAAACATGTGTATGTGACCAATAACATCTGCTAACCATGTGTATGTGACCAATAACATCTGCTAACCATGTGTATGTGACCAATAACATCTGCTAACCATGTGTATGTGACCAATAACATCTGCTAACCATGTGTATGTGACCAATAACATCTGCTAACCATGTGTATGTGACCAATAACATCTGCTAACCATGTGTATGTGACCAATAACATATGCTAACCATGAGTATGTGACCAGTATCATCTGCTAACCATGTGTATGTGACCAATTACATCTGCTAACCATGTGTATGTGACCAATAACATCTGCTAACCATGTGTATGTGACCAATAACATCTGCTAACCATGTGTATGTGACCAGTATCATCTGCTAACCATGTGTATGTGACCAATAACATCTGCTAACCATGTGTATGTGACCAATAACATCTGCTAACCGTGTGTATGTGACCAATAACATCTGCTAACAATGTGTATGTGACCAATAACATCTGCTAACCATGTGTATGTGACCAATAACATCTGCTAAACATGTGTATGTGACCAATAACATCTGCTAACCATGTGTATGTGACCATTAACATATGCTAACCATGTGTATGTGACCATTAACATCTGCTAACCATGTGTATGTGACCATTAACATCTGCTAACCATGTGTATGTGACCAATAACATCTGCTAACCGTGTGTATGTGACCAGTATCATCTGCTAACCATGTGTATGTGACCATTAACATCTGCTAACCATGTGTATGTGACCAATAACATCTGCTAACCATGTGTATGTGACCAATAACATCTGCTAACCATGTGTATGTGACCAGTATCATCTGCTAACCATGTGTATGTGACCAATAACATCTGCTAAACATGTGTATGTGACCAATAACATCTGCTAAACATGTGTATGTGACCAATAACATCTGCTAACCATGTGTATGTGACCAGTATCATCTGCTAACCATGTGTATGTGACCAATAACATCTGCTAACCATGTGTATGTGACCAATAACATCTGCTAACCATGTGACCATTAACATCTGCTAACCATGTGTATGTTACCAATAACGTCTGCTAACCATGTGACCATTAACATCTGCTAACCATGTGTATGTGACCAATAACATCTGCTAACCATGTGTATGTGACCAATAACATCTGCTAACCATGTGTATGTGACCATTAACATCTGCTTACCATGTGTATGTGACCAATAACATCTGCTAAACATGTGTATGTGACCAATAACATCTGCTAACCATGTGTATGTGACCAATAACATCTGCTAACCATGTGTATGTGACCAATAACATCTGCTAACCATGTGTATGTGACCAATAACATCTGCTAACCATGTGTATGTGACCAATAACATCTGCTAACCATGTGACCATTAACATCTGCTAACCATGTGTATGTTACCAATAACATCTGCTAACCATGTGACCATTAACATCTGCTAACCATGTGTATGTGACCAATAACATCTGCTAACCATGTGTATGTGACCAATAACATCTGCTAACCATGTGTATGTGACCAGTATCATCTGCTAACCATGTGTATGTGACCAATAACATCTGCTAACCATGTGTATGTGACCAATAACATCTGCTAACCGTGTGTATGTGACCAATAACATCTGCTAACAATGTGTATGTGACCAATAACATCTGCTAACCATGTGTATGTGACCAATAACATCTGCTAAACATGTGTATGTGACCAATAACATCTGCTAACCATGTGTATGTGACCATTAACATCTGCTAACCATGTGTATGTGACCATTAACATCTGCTAACCATGTGTATGTGACCATTAACATCTGCTAACCATGTGTATGTGACCAATAACATCTGCTAACCGTGTGTATGTGACCAGTTTTATCTGCTAACCATGTGTATGTGACCATTAACATCTGCTAACCATGTGTATGTGACCAATAACATCTGCTAACCATGTGTATGTGACCAATAACATCTGCTAACCATGTGTATGTGACCAGTATCATCTGCTAACCATGTGTATGTGACCAATAACATCTGCTAAACATGTGTATGTGACCAATAACATCTGCTAAACATGTGTATGTGACCAATAACATCTGCTAACCATGTGTATGTGACCAGTATCATCTGCTAACCATGTGTATGTGACCAATAACATCTGCTAACCATGTGTATGTGACCAATAACATCTGCTAACTATGTGTATGTGACCAATAACATCTGCTAACCATGTGCATGTGACCAATAACATCTGCTAATCGTGTGTATGTGACCAATAACATCTGCTAAACATGTGTATGTGACCAATAACATCTGCTAACCATGTGTATGTGACCAATAACATCTGCTAACCATGTGCATGTGACCAATAACATCTGCTAACTGTGTGTATGTGACCAATAACATCTGCTAAACATGTGTATGTGACCAATAACATCTGCCTACCATGTGACCATTAACATCTGCTAACCATGTAAATGTTACCAATAACATCTGCTAACCATGTGACCATTAACATCTGCTAACCATGTGTATGTGACCAATAACATCTGCTAACCATGTGTATGTGACCATTAACATCTGCTTACCATGTGTATGTGACCAATAACATCTGCTAACCATGTGACTAATAACATCTGCTAACCATGTGACCAATAACATCTGCTAAACATGTGTATGTGACCAGTATCATCTGCTAACCATGTGTATGTGACCAATAACATCTGCTAAACATGTGTATGTGACCAATAACATCTGCTAAACATGTGTATGTGACCAATAACATCTGCTAACCATGTGTATGTGACCAGTATCATCTGCTAACCATGTGTATGTGACCAATAACATCTGCTAACCATGTGCATGTGACCAATAACATCTGCTAACCATGTGCATGTGACCAATAACATCTGCTAATCGTGTGTATGTGACCAATAACATCTGCTAAACATGTGTATGTGACCAATAACATCTGCTAACCATGTGTATGTGACCAATAACATCTGCTAACCATGTGCATGTGACCAATAACATCTGCTAACCATGTGTATGTGACCAATAACATCTGCTAACCATGTGTATGTGACCAATAACATCTGCTAACCATGTGTATGTGACCAATAACATCTGCTAACCATGTGTATGTGACCAATAACATCTGCTAACCATGTGACCATTAACATCTGCTAACCATGTGTATGTTACCAATAACATCTGCTAACCATGTGACCATTAACATCTGCTAACCATGTGTATGTGACCAATAACATCTGCTAACCATGTGTATGTGACCATTAACATCTGCTTACCATGTGTATGTGACCAATAACATCTGCTAAACATGTGTATGTGACCAATAACATCTGCTAACCATGTGTATGTGACCAATAACATCTGCTAACCATGTGTATGTGACCAATAACATCTGCTAACCATGTGTATGTGACCAATAACATCTGCTAACCATGTGTATGTGACCAATAACATCTGCTAACCATGTGTATGTGACCAATAACATCTGCTAACCATGTGTATGTGACCAATAACATCTGCTAACCATGTGTATGTGACCAGTATCATCTGCTAACCATGTGTATGTGACCAATAACATCTGCTAACCATGTGTATGTGACCAATAACATCTGCTAACCATGTGTATGTGACCAATAACATCTGCTAACCATGTGTATGTGACCAGTATCATCTGCTAACCATGTGTATGTGACCAATAACATCTGCTAACCATGTGTATGTGACCAATAACATCTGCTAACCGTGTGTATGTGACCAATAACATCTGCTAACCATGTGTATGTGACCAATAACATCTGCTAACCATGCGTATGTGACCAATAACATCTGCTAAACATGTGTATGTGACCAATAACATCTGCTAACCATGTGTATGTGACCAGTATCATCTGCTAACCATGTGTATGTGACCATTAACATCTGCTAACCATGTGTATGTGACCAATAACATCTGCTAACCATGTGTATGTGACCAATAACATCTGCTAACCATGTGTATGTGACCAATAACATCTGCTAACCATGTGTATGTGACCAATAACATCTGCTAACCATGTGTATGTGACCAATAACATCTGTTAACCATGTGTATGTGACCAATAACATCTGCTTACCATGTGTATGTGACCAATAACATCTGCTAACCATGTGTATGTGACCAATAACATCTGCTAACCATGTGTATGTGACCAATAACATCTGCTAACCATGTGTATGTGACCAATAACATCTGCTAACCATGTGTATGTGACCAGTATCATCTGCTAACCGTGTGTATGTGACCAGTATCATCTGCTAAACATGTGTATGTGACCAATAACATCTGCTAACCATGTTTATGTGACCAATAACATCTGCTAACCATGTGTATGTGACCAATAACATCTGCTAACCATGTGTATGTGACCAATAACATCTGCTAACCATGTGTATGTGACCAATAACATCTGCTAACCATGTGTATGTGACCAATAACATCTGGAAACATGTGTATGTGACCAGTATCATCTGCTAACCGTGTGTATGTGACCAGTATCATCTGCTAACCGTGTGTATGTGACCAATAACATCTGCTAACCATGTGTATGTGACCAGTATCATCTGCTAACCGTGTGTATGTGACCAGTATCATCTGCTAACCATGTGTATGTGACCAGTATCATTTGCTAACCATGTGACCAATAACATTTGATTTGATTTGATTTGATTCCAGACATTTCAGCTTTTCATTTTTTTCTATTCAAGTTGTAAACATTTCTAAAAAACATAATTCCACTTTGACATTATAGGGTATTGTGTGTACAGGCCATCCCCAGAGAAAATTGGCCTCTACTGAGAGAGAATCACAAAGCTGTGTTATGTGGTTGAGAATAACCATGAACCATTAAAAATAACAACCACTCTTCAAACATCTGTCTTTGGCAGTGAGGGAAATACATGTTATCCTTTTGTGGAAGAAAATAAACCTGTTATAATGAAACTGAAACACCTGCATCTCGGCATCTCTGAGAATATGAAAAATATAGTCTGTCAGAAATGGCACCCTATTCCCTTTGTAGTGCACTACATTTGACCAGAGCCCTATAGACCCCAGAGTCCTATAGACCCCAGACCCCTATAGACCACAGATCCCTATGACCCCAGAGCCCTATGGACCCCAGACCCCTATGACCCCAGAGCCCTATTGACCCCAGAGCCCTATTGACCCCAGAGCCCTATGGACCCCAGAGCCCTATAGACCCCAGAGCCCTATAGACCCCAGAGCCCTATAGACCCCAGAGCCCTATGGACCCCAGAGCCCTATAGACCCCAGAGCCCTATAGACCCCAGAGCCCTATAGACCCCAGAGCCCTATAGACCCCAGAGCCCTATGGACCCCAGAGCCCTATGGACCCCAGAGCCCTATAGACCCCAGAGCCCTATAGACCCCAGAGCCATATGGACCCCAGAGCCCTATAGACCCCAGAGCCCTATAGACCCCAGAGCCATATGGACCCCAGAGCCCTGTAGACCCCAGAGCCACATGGACCCCAGAGCCCTATAGACCTAAGAGCCCTATATACCCCAGAGCCCTTTGTAGTACACTACATTTGACCAGAGCCCTATGTACCCCAGAGCCCTATGTAGTGCACTAGGGTGCCATTTCAGGTGAAAAAGTGTGATTAGAAGGGAACAGAGTAATTGATATTCCTCAGAGACCCTACCAGGCTCTGTCATTGGAGGAGAAAACCCCCCAATCTATTAATCAACCTCAGTAATGTAGTGACCATAACATATAAATCACACAGCAGAGGCTGAGGCTAACGCTGAAGTGTGTGTGTGTCTCTCTCTCTCTGTGTGTGTCTGTGTGTGTGTGTGTGTGTGTGTGTCTGTGCGTCTGCCCTGATGCTAGAACATGAATCAGGCTTGGCTAGGAGGGGAAGAGAGAGAGAGAGAGAGAGAGAGAGAGAGAGAGAGAGAGAGACAGAGAGAGAGAGAGAGAGAGAGAGAGAGAGAGAGAGAGAGAGAGAGAGAGAGAGAGAGAGAGAGAGAGAGAGAATTAACAAAAAAACAGAGCAAACTAGAATGCTATTTGGCCTTAAACGGGGAGTACACAGTGGGAGAATACCTGACCACTGTGACTGACCCAAACTTAAGGAAAGCTTTGACTATGTACAGACTCAGTGAGCATAGCCTTGCTTTTGAGAAAGGCCGCCGTAGGCAGACATGGCTCTCAAGAGAAGACAGGCTATGTGCTCACTGCCCACAAAATGAGGTGGAAACTGAGCTGCACTTCCTAACCTCCTGTCCCATGTATGACCATATTAGAGACACATATTTCCCTCAGATTACACAGATCCACAGAGAATTCGAAAACAAACCCAATTTTGATAAACTCCCATATCTACTGGGTGAAATTCCACAGTGTGCCATCACAGCAGCAAGATTTGTGACCTGTTGCCACAAGAAAAGGGCAACCAGTGAAGAACACACACCATTGTAAATACAACCCATATTTATTATTATTTATTTTCCCTTGTGTACTTTAACCAATTGCACATTGTTACAACACTGTATACAGTGGGGCAAAAAAGTATTTAGTCAGCCACCAATTATGCAAGTTCTCCCACTTAAAAAGATGAGAGAGGCCTGTAATTTTCATCATAGGTACACTTCAACTATGACAGACAAAATGAGAAAAAAAATCCAGAAAATCACATTGTAGGATTTTTAATGAATTTATTTGCAAATTATGGTGGAAAATAATTATTTGGTCAAAAACAAAAGTTTATCTCAATACTTTGTTATATACCCTTTGTTGGCAATGACAGAGCTTCCATGTTCTGCTGCTTCCAAGCGTTACTGCTTACTCCTTCTATGTCCTACTGCTTCTATGTCCTACTGCTTCTGTCCTACTGCTTCTGCCCTACCACTTCTATGTCCTACTCCTTCTATGTCCTACTGCTTCTATGTCCTACTGCTTCTGTCCTACCACTTCTATGTCCTACTCCTTCTATGTCCTACTGCTTCTATGTCCTACTGCTTCTATGTCCTACTGCTCCTGTCCTACTGCTTCTGTCCTACTGCTCCTGTCCTACTGCTTCTGTCCTACTACTTCTGTCCTACTGCTTCTGTCCTATTGCTTCTATGTCTTACCGCTCCTGTCCTACTACTCCTGTCCTACTTCTTCTGTCCTACTGATCTTGTCCTACTGCTTCTATGTCCTACTGCTTCTGACCTACTGCTTCTGTCCTACAGCTTCTAAGTCCTACTGCTTCTGTCCTACTGCCTCTGTCCTACTGCTTCTGTCCTACCACTTCTATGTCCTACTGCTTCTGTCCTACTCCTGTCCTACTGCTTCTGTCCTACCATTTCTATGTCCTACCACTTCTATGTCCTACTCCTTCTATGTCCTACTGCTTCTATGTCCTACTGCTTCTATGTCCTACTGCTTCTGTCCTACTGCTTCTGTCCTACCACTTCTATGTCCTACTCCTTCTATGTCCTACTGCTTCTGTCCTACTGCTTCTGTCCTACCACTTCTATGTCCTACTCCTTCTATGTCCTACTGCTTCTATGTCCTACTGCTTCTATGTCCTACTGCTCCTGTCCTACTGCTTCTGTCCTACTACTTTTGTCCTACTGCTTATGTCCTATTGCTTCTATGTCTTACCGCTCCTGTCCTACTTCTCCTGTCCTACTGCTTCTGTCCTACTGATCTTGTCCTACTGCTTCTATGTCCTACTGCTTCTGACCTACTGCTTCTGTCCTACAGCTTCTAAGTCCTACTGCTTCTGTCCTACTGCCTCTGTCCTACTGCTTCTGTCCTACTGCTTCTGTCCTACTGCTCCTGTCCTACTGCTTCTGTCCTACTGCTCCTATGTCCTACTGCTTCTATGTCCTACTGCTTCTATGTCCTACTATGCCCTACTGCTTCTGTCCTACTGCTTCTATGTCCTACAATTTTTAATAAACACTCATATTTCTTGGGTGAAATACCACATGCTAAATACCACATGCTCCTGTCCTACTGCTTCTGTCCTACTGCTTCTGTCCTATTGCTCACAGCAGCAAGATTTGTGACCTGTTCTATGCCCTACTGCTTCCATGTCCTATTGCTTCCCAGCCCTACTGCTTCCAAGCCCTACTGCTTCCATGCCCTACTGCTTCCAAGCATTACTGCTGCTTCCATATCCTACTGCTTCCATGCCCCACTGCTTCCTAACCCCACTGCTTCCAAGCGTTACTGCTTCCATGCACTACTGCTTCCACGCCCTACTGCTTCCAAGCTCTACTGCTTCCAAGCCCTACTGCTTCCAAGCGTTACGGCTTCCATGCCCTACTGCTTCCATGCCCTACTGCTTCCAGGCCCTACTGCTTCCAGGCCCTACTGCTTCCAGGCCCTACTGCTTCCAAGCGTTACTGCTTCCATGCCCTACTGCTTCCAAGCATTACTGCTGCTTCCATATCCTACTGCTGTCAAGCCCCACTGTTTCTTAATTCTACTGCTGCCATGCCCTATTGCTTCTATGCGTTACTGCTTCTACCCCCCTACTGCTTGGATACACTACTGTTTCCACGCCCTACTGTTTCTATGCCCTACTGCTTCCATGCCCTATTGCTTCCATGCCCTATTGCTTCCATGCCCTACTGCTTCTAATCCCTACTGCTTCTACGCCCTACTATGTACTACTGCCTCCATGCCCTACTGCTTCTACGCCCTACTATGTACTACTGCCTCCGAGCCCTACTGCTTCTACGCCTTACTATGTACTACTGCCTCCGAGCCCTACTGCTTCCGAGCCCTACTGCTTCCGAGCCCTACTGCTTCCGGGCCCTACTGCTTCCCTTGTCCTACTGCTTCCGAGCCCTACCGCTTCTAAGCATTACTGCTTCCGTGTCCTACTGCTTCCCTTGTCCTACTGCTTCCGGGCCCTACTGTTTCTAAGCATGACTGATTCCCTTGTCCTACTGCTTCCGGGCTCTACTGCTTCCGGGTCCTACTGCTTCCCATGTCTCACTGCTTCCGTGCCATACTGCTTCTAATTATTACTGCTTCTGTGCCCTACTGCTTCTATGCCCTACTGCTTTTAAGCATTACTGCTTCCGGGCCCTACTGCTTCCGAGCCCTACTGCTTTTGGGCCCTACTGATTCTATGACCTACTGCTTCTGTGTTCTACTGCTTCCGCGCCCTACTGCTTCTGGGCCCTACTGCATCTGGGCCCTACTGCTTCTATGCCCTACTGATTCTATGCCCTACTGCTTCTGGGCCCTACTTTTTCTTCGCCCTACTATGTCCTACTGCTTCTGTGCCCTACTGCTTCTGTCCTACTACTTCTGTCTTACTGCTTCTGTTCTACTACTCCTGTCCTACTGCTTCTGTCCTACTGCTTCTGTCCTACTGCTTCTATGTCCACTGCTCCTGTCCTACTGCTCCTGTCCTACTGCTTCTGTCCTACTACTTCTGTCCTATTGCTTCTATGTCTTACTGCTCCTGTCCTACTACTCCTGTCCTACTGCTTCTGTCCTACTGATCCTGTCCTACTGCTTCTATGTCCTACTGCTCCTGTCCTACTGCTTCTATGTCCTACTACTTCTGTCCTACTGCTACTGTCGTACTGCTTCTGTCCTACTGCTTCTGTCCTACTGCTCCTGTCCTACTGTTCCTATCCTACTGCTTCTTCGTCCTACTGCTTCTATGTCCTACCAAGCCCTACTGCTTCTGTCCTACTGCTTCTATGTCCTACTGCTTCTATGTCCTACTGCTTCTGTCCTACTGCTTCTATTTCCTACTATGCCCTACTGCTTCTATGACCTACTATGTCCTACTGCTTCTGTCCTACTGCTTTTATGTCCTACTGCTTCTGTCCTACTGCTTCTGTGCCCCGACGTCCCATACTGAGTGAAGTAAAACCGCAGAATTAGCATCATTTAAAGCTCAGCTTACTGAGAAGTGTGACTGCTTTAGACTCCTGATGGCATATAGCCCCGTTAATATATTTAAGAGATGCGGCCACTGTTCCACTTTATTGAGTTTCCCTGCTGTCTAAGCAGGCCACCGTGGAGACCTCCAAGACTGATTCAATATACATCCATAATCATGTTACAAACCCATGAATAACCTTGTTTCTGTGTCTCTGTATGGCTCTTTATGGTTTTTTATCTCAAATAGCAGCCTTTTCCCTATATAGTGCACTGGTTTTGAAGGGCTCTGGTCCCTATAGGAGGTAACAGACAGGAGGTAACAAACAGGAAGTAACAGACAGGAGGTAACAGACAGGAAGTAACAGACAGGAGGTAACAGACAGTAGGTGACAGACAGGAGGTAACAGACAGGAGGTAACAGACAGGAGATAACAGACAGGAGGTGACAGACAGCAGGAGACAGACAGCAGGCAACAGACAGGAGATAACAGACAGGAGGTAACAGACAGGAGGTGACAGACAGGAGGTAACAGACAGGAGATAACAGACAGGAGGCAACAGACAGGAGGTAACAGACAGGAGGTAACAGCCAGGAGGTAACAGACAGGAGGTAACAGACAGGAGGCAACAGACAGGAGGTAACAGACAGGAGGTAACAGACAGGAGGCAACAGACAGGAGGTAACAGACAGGAGGCAACAGACAGGAGTCACAGACATGAGGTAACAGACAGATGGCAAGAGACAGGAGGTAACAGACAGGAGGTAACAGACAGGAGGTAACAGACAGGAGGTAGCAAACAGGAGGTAGCAGACAGGAGGTAACAGACAGATGGCAACAGACAGGAGGTAACAGACATGAGGTAACAGACAGGAGGTAACAGACATGAGGTAACAGACATGAGGTAGCAGACAGGAGGTGACAGACAGGAGGAGACAGACAGGAGGAGACAGACAGCAGGAGACAGACAGCAGGAGACAGCCAGATGGCAACAGACAGCAGGAGACAGACAGGAGGAGGCAGACAGCAGGAGACAGACAGCAGGAGACAGACAGGAGGAGACAGACAGCAGGAGACAAACAGATGGCAACAGACAGCAGGAGACAGACAGCAGGAGACAGACAGCAGGAGACAGACAGCAGGAGACAGACAGGAGGAGACAGACAGGAGGAGACAGACAGCAGGAGACAGACAGGAGGTAACAGACAGGAGATAGACAGCAGGAGACAGACAGGAGGAGACAGACAGATGGCAACAGACAGCAGGAGACAGACAGCAGGAGACAGACAGGAGGAGACAGACAGCAGGAGACAGACAGCAGGAGACAGACAGCACGCAACAGACAGCAGGATACAGACAGCAGGCGACAGACAGCAGGCAACAGACAGGATCAAGGTACAGCATTAAGTACTTTACATTCAGCATCACTGACACTTTGAAAACACCTTCCAGCTGACAGGAAATCAAGCAAAAAGTCTAAGTGCATTTTTCCACCTCTCTATCTATCTCCCTCTCCTTCCTTACTCTCTACCAATTCAATTGAAAGGGCTTAATTGGCATGGGGAAATATATGTTAACATTGCCAAAGCAAGTGAAATAGATAATAAACAAAAGTGAAATAACAATAATGAATAGTAAACATTCACTCACTAAAGTTTCTATCTGTCTCTCAAATCTCGGTTGCTCCCTCCCCCTTTCTCTCTCTCCTCCCTCCCCCTTTCTCTCTCTCCTCCCTCCCCCTTTCTCTCTCTCCTCCCTCCCCCTTTCTCCCTCTCCTCCCTCCTCCTCCCTCCTCCTCCTCCTTTCCTCTCCTCCCTCTCTCTCTCCTCCCTCCGCCTCTCCCTCTCTCCTCCCTCCCCCTTTCTCTCTCTCCTCCCTCCTCTCCTCCCTCTCTCTCTCCTCCCTCCTCCTCTCCCTCTCTCCTCTCCTCTCCCCTGGGACAAAGCTATCCTGTCTGATTGAGCTCAAGTCCTCCTTTCTGTATCTGCCAACACAACGTGTCAGACTGTTTAAAATGTTGGTTTTACTTGTAGTTGTTGTTTTTATGAGAAGGCCCCTGTGGCAAAACTGTCTCATTAGCCCATTGTAAGAGAAAAAACACACTGTTTCAGATACACCTGCAACCTTAAACAACATGTCTCCATTTACCTTCACTGCCTTCTCCCCTCTTCTCTCTCCCTTCACTGCCTTCTCCTGTCCTCTCTCTCCCTTCACTGCCTTCTCATGTCCTCTCTCTCCCTTCACTGCCTTCTCCTCTCGTCTCTCTCCCTTCACTGCCTTCTCCTCTCCTCTCTCTCCCTTCACTGCCTTCTCCTCTCCTCTCTCTCCCTTCACTGCCTTCTCCTCTCCTCTCTCTCCCTTCACTGCCTTCTCCTCTCCTCTCTCTCCCTTCACTGCCTTCTCCTCTCCTCTCTCCTCTCTCTCCCTTCACTGCCTTCTCCTATCCTCTCTCTCCTCTCCTCTCTCTCCCTTCACTGCCTTCTCCTCTCCTCTCTCTCCCTTCACTGCCTTCTTCTCTCCTCTCTCTCCCTTCACTGCCTTCTCCTCTCCTCTCTCCTCTCTCTCCCTTCACTGCCTTCTCCTGGGGGATGGCACACAATGCAAATAGTCCGGGTAGCCATTTGATCACCTGTCCAGGAGTCTTATGGCTTGGGGGTAAAAACTGTTGAGAAGCCTTTTTGTCCTAGACTTGGCACTCCGGTACCGCTTGCCATGTGGTAGTAGAGAGAAAAGTCTGGGGTGGCTGGGGTCTTTGACAATTTTTAGGGCCTTCCTCTGACACCACCTGAAATGTGTGTTTTTTTTGATAAACTTTGATTAGCTAACACAACGTGCCATTGGAAGACAGGAGTGATGGTTGATGATAATGAGCCTATGTACGCCTATGTAGTTATTCCATTACAAATCAGCTGTTTCCAACTAAAATAGTGATTTACAACATTAACAATGTCTACACTGTCTTTCTGATCATGTTGATGTTATTTTAAAGGTTTCCACCTTCAGACAACACACATGGTCACTCACATATATGTTGATGATTAACACCTCTTGGCTACCATTATCTTTCTGTCTCAATTCTTGCTTGGTTTCCTCGGGTTTTCACCTGCCATATCAGTTCTGTTATTCTCACAGACATTATTTTAACAGTTTTGGAAACGTTAGAGTGCTTTCTATCCAAATCTACTAATTATATGCATATCTTAGCGTATGGGCCTGAGTAGCAGGCAGTTTAATTTGGGCAAGCTTTTCATCCGGAGGTGAAAATACTGCCCCCTGCCCAAGACAGGTTAAAGCCAGTCACTGGGCCAGGCAATGACTTCCCTCAGGCCTATAACGTAACATGGCTTCTCTTTAAGGCTTCTCTTTAAGGCTATATTGATTCAGCTCACTACTCCTGAAGTGCATAATATATGTACTGGAAAATCACCTATAGTTTTGAATTTTCTCCTACATTGTCTGTATATTTTATCATTTCATTGAGGATACCATCAACACCACAGGCCTTTTTGGGTTGGAGGATTTGTATTTTGTCCTGTAGTTCATTCAAGGTAATTGGAGAATCCAGTTCTGGTTGTCTTTAATAGTTGATTCTAAGACTTGTATTTGATTATGTATATGTTTTTGCTGTTTGTTCTTTGTTATAGAGCCAAAAAGATTGGAGAAGTGGTTTACCCATACATCTCCATTTTTGGATAGATAATTATTAGTGCTGTTTGTTTAGTGTTTTCCAATTTTCCCAGAAGTGGTTAGAGTCTATGGATTCTTCAATTACATTGAGCTGATTTCTGACGTGCTGTTCCTTCTTTTTCCGTAGTGTATTTCTGTATTGTTTTAGTGATTCACCATAGTGAAGGCGTAGACTCAGGTTTTCTGAGTCTCTATGTTTTTGGTTGGACATTTCTTTATTAGGTTTTTGCATTCTTCATCAAACCATTTGTCATTGTTGTTAATTTTCTTCTGTTTTCTGTTTTAGATTTGATAGGGAAGCTGAGAGGTTAGATATACTGTTTAGATTTTCTACTGCCAAGTTTACATCTTCACTATTACAGTGGAACGTTTTGTCCAGGAAGATGTCTTAAAGGGATTGAATTTGTTGTTGAATAATAGTTTTTTGGTAAGTTTCCACACGACATTCCTTCCATCTTTAGCATTTCTTAATATTACTCAGTTCCTTTGGCTTTGATGCCTCATGATTGAGTATTGCTCTGTTCAAGTAGACTGTGATTTTGCTGTGATCTGATAGAGGTGTCGGTGGGCTGACAGTGAACACGCTGAGAGACTGTGGGTTGATGTCAGTGAAAAAGTAGTCTACAGTACTACTGCCAAGAGATGAATTATAGATGTACCTACCATAGGAGTCCCCAAGAAGCCTACCATTGACTATATACATATGTACAACCCTCTCCCCTCCCCCTCTCTCTCCTCTCCCCTCCCCCTCTCTCTCTCTCATCCCTGCCCCTCTCTCTCTCATCTCCCCACCCCCTATTCCCTCTCTCTCCTCTCCCCTCCCTCTCTCTATCATCTCCCACGCCCCTCTCTCTCTCCTCTCCCGTCTCTCTCTCCTCTCCCCTCTCTCTCCTCTCCCCTCCCTCTCTCTCTCCCATCCCCTCTGCCCCTCTCTCTCATCTCCCACCCCCTATTCCCTCCTCTCCCTCTGCCTCTCTCTTTCCCCCATCTCCTCCGCCCTCTCTCTCTCCCATCCCTTCCACCCCCCTCTCTCCCATCCCGCTCTACTCTCCTCCCCCTATCCCCTCTCCTCTCCCTCCGCCTCTCTCTCTCCCCCCTCTCCTCCGCCCCTCTCTCTCTCCTCTCCCGTCTCTCTCTCTTCTCCACTCTCTCTTCCCCCCCCCCTCTCTCTCTCCCATCCCCTCCACCCCCCTCTCTCCCATCCCGCTCTACTCTCCTCCCCCTATCCCCTCTCCTCTCCCTCCGCCTCTCTCTCTCCCCATCTCCTCCGCCCCTCTCTCTCTCCCATCCCCTCCACCCCCTCTCTCTCCCATCCCGCTCTACTCTCCTCCCCTTATCCCCTCTCCTCTCCCTCCGCCTCTCTCTCTCCCCCATCTCCTCCGTCCCTCTCTCTCTCCTCTCCCGTCTCTCTCTCTTCTCCACTCCCCCCCCCCCTCTCTCTCTCTCCCATCCCGCCCCCCTCTCTCTCCCATCCCCGCCCCTCTCTCTCTCATCTCCCCACCCCTATTCCCCCTCTCTCCTCTCCCCTCCCTCTCTCTCTCTACCATCTCCTACGCCCCTCTCTCTCTCCTCTCCCGTCTCTCTCTCTTCTCCACTCTCTCTTCCCCCCCCCCTCTCTCTCCCATCCCCTCCACCCCCCTCTCTCTCCCATCCCGCTCTACTCTCCTCCCACTATCCCCTCTCCTCTCCCTCCGCCTCTCTCTCTCTCCCCCCTCTCCTCCGCCCCTCTCTCTCTCCCATCCCCTCCACCCCCCTCTCTCTCCCATCCCGCTCTACTCTCCTCCCCCTATCCCCTCTCCTCTCCCTCCGCCTCTCTCTCTCCCCCATCTCCTCCGTCCCTCTCTCTCCCCCTCCCCCTCTCTCTCTCCCATCCCCGCCCCTTTCTCTCTCATCTCCCCACCCCCTATTCCCTCTCTCTCCTCTCCCCTCCCTCTCTCTCTACCATCTCCTCCGTCCCTCTCTCTCCCCCTCCCCCTCTCTCTCTCCCATCCCCGCCCCTCTCTCTCTCATCTCCCCACCCCCTATTCCCTCTCTCTCCTCTCCCCTCCCTCTCTCTCTCTACCATCTCCTACGCCCCTCTCTCTCTCCTCTCCCGTCTCTCTCTCCTCTCCCCTCTCTCTCCTCTCCCCTCCCCTCCCTCTCTCTCTCCCATCCCCTCTGCCCCTCTCTCTCATCTCCCACCCCCTATTCCCTCCTCTCCCTCTGCCTCTCTCTTTCCCCCATCTCCTCCGCCCTCTCTCTCTCCCATCCCTTCCACCCCCCTCTCTCCCATCCCGCTCTACTCTCCTCCCCCTATCCCCTCTCCTCTCCCTCCGCCTCTCTCTCTCCCCCTCTCCTCCGCCCCTCTCTCTCTCCTCTCCCGTCTCTCTCTCTTCTCCACTCTCTCTCCCCCCCCCCCTCTCTCTCTCCCATCCCCTCCACCCCCTCTCTCTCCCATCCCGCTCTACTCTCCTCCCCCTATCCCCTCTCCTCTCCCTCCGCCTCTCTCTCTCCCCCATCTCCTCCGTCCCTCTCTCTCTCCTCTCCCGTCTCTCTCTCTTCTCCACTCTCTCCCCCCCCCTCTCTCTCTCCCATCCCGCCCCCCTCTCTCTCCCATCCCCGCCCCTCTCTCTCTCATCTCCCCACCCCTATTCCCCCTCTCTCCTCTCCCCTCCCTCTCTCTCTCTACCATCTCCTACGCCCCTCTCTCTCTCCTCTCCCGTCTCTCTCTCTTCTCCACTCTCTCTTCCCCCCCCCCTCTCTCTCCCATCCCCTCCACCCCCCTCTCTCTCCCATCCCGCTCTACTCTCCTCCCACTATCCCCTCTCCTCTCCCTCCGCCTCTCTCTCTCTCCCTCCTCTCCTCCGCCCCTCTCTCTCTCCCATCCCCTCCACCCCCCTCTCTCTCCCATCCCGCTCTACTCTCCTCCCCCTATCCCCTCTCCTCTCCCTCCGCCTCTCTCTCTCCCCCATCTCCTCCGTCCCTCTCTCTCCCCCTCCCCCTCTCTCTCTCCCATCCCCGCCCCTCTCTCTCTCATCTCCCCACCCCCTATTCCCTCTCTCTCCTCTCCCCTCCCTCTCTCTCTACCATCTCCTCCGTCCCTCTCTCTCCCCCTCCCCCTCTCTCTCTCCCATCCCCGCCCCTCTCTCTCTCATCTCCCCACCCCCTATTCCCTCTCTCTCCTCTCCCCTCCCTCTCTCTCTCTACCATCTCCTACGCCCCTCTCTCTCTCCTCTCCCGTCTCTCTCTCCTCTCCCCTCCCCTCCCTCTCTCTCTCCCATCCCCTCTGCACCTCTCTCTCATCTCCCACCCCCTATCCCCTCTCCTCTCCCTCCGCCTCTCTCTCTCCTCCCCCATCTCCTCCGCCCCTCTCTCTCTCCCATCCCCTCCACCCCCCCTCTCTCTCCCATCCCGCTCTACTCTCCTCCCCCTATCCCCTCTCCTCTCCCTCCGCCTCTCTCTCTCCCCCATCTCCTCCGCCCCTCTCTCTCGCCCATCCCCTCCACCCGCCCCTCTCTCTCCCATCCCACTCTACTCTCCTCCCCCTATCCCCTCTCCTCTCCCTCCGCCTCTCTCTCTCCCCCATCTCCTCCGCCCCTCTCTCTCGCCCATCCCCTCCACCCACCCCTCTCTCTCCCATCCCCCCCTCTCTCTCTCCTCCTGCTTTCAGCCTTGTCAGTGCTCTTCTCAATGCTACACACCAGTTCTCTCTTTATATAGTGATGCAAACACACAGACTGGCGCACGCAGGGATGCACTCAAGCACGCACACACATGCACACACAGACAGCACATGTGTGTACATACACATGCACAGAGAGACGAATGATGAAATAGCAAGAAATTAGAAAACTGATTGTTTCAACTTGAAAGAGTTTTAACT